>NC_036842.1:56675045-57009571 GCF_002910315.2 Salvelinus sp. IW2-2015
GAGAAACTACATTGATTTGGGGTTCACATTACATTGGGAGTAGTGCCTTTCCTCAGCCTCAGTGTGTATATTGTGCAAAAGTATATCTCACAACTCAATGAAACCTTCACTCTTGCGCAGACATTTAGAAACAAAAACATGCCAATTTGAAAAATAAGCCACGGGAGTTTTTTGAGCGAGAATTTGGACGACTTTTCGAGTACTAAGACATGTATTAAAGCAACAGATACCATTAACCTTAATAACGTTCAAGGAAAACTGACTATTTCTCAGGTCCAGATCGTAGAATATGCATATAATTTACAGATTAGGATAGAAACACTCCAAAGTTTCCAAAAACTGTTCAAAATATTGTCTGTGAGTATAACAAAACTGATTCTGCACGGCGGAAAACCTGAGGAAATCTAACCCGGAAGTGATTTTTAAATTTAAAATCTGTGTTTCCTGGCCCGTCTTTCTTCCATTTTAAAGGGTATAACCAGATTCTTTTCCAATGGCTTCCTCAGGCTGTGACCAGGCTTTAGACATAGTTTCAGGCTTTTATTTTGAAAAATGAGCGAGATTTTTCAAAACTAGTCAGGTGTCCTCTGATTAGTTCCTGTGCGCGAGATGGGTAGCTCTCCATTTCTTTCTCTCTTTTATTGAATAGGTTACGCGTCCGGTTGAAATATTATCGATTATGTTTGTAAAAACAACCTGAGGATTGATTATAAAAACATTTGACATGTTTCTACGAACATTACGGATACTTTTTTGGAATTTTCGTCGAATGGAACGAGGCTTTGGTTTTCTGAACATAACGCGCACCCAAATGGCGTTTTTTTGTTATAAAAGTAATATTTATCGAACAAAAATAACATTTGTTGTGTAACTGGGAGTCTCGGGAGTGCAAACATCCGAAGATTATCAAAGGTAAGCGATTAATTTTATTGCTTTTCTGACTTTCGTGACCATGCTAATTTGGGGCTAGCTGTTGTAGCATTGATTGATACACTCACAAAAGCTTGGATTGCTTTCGCTGCAAAGCATATTTTCAAAAACTGACACGATAGGTGGATTACAACAAGATAAGCTGTGTTTTGGTATATTTCACTTGTGATTGCATGATTATAAATATTGTTAGTAATATTTGCGCCCTGCAATTCAGGGTGTTTAGGAAAATGATCCCGCTAAAGGGATCCGCGCGCAGAGAAGTTAATAAGAAGGGCTAGAAGCCTATATATGATGAGCTACCGAGTGGCTAGGACAGGCAAGCCTCATACTATTGTGGAGGACTTAAATCATAGCCTCAAATTGTCCAGCACATTGAATATAGTTGCGGAGAGTCCCTGTAATCCAAGATTCAGGAACATTCAAACGAGAAAAACATCCCCCAGAGAAAGCCAGTCGTGTGAGAAAGTTGTCATCATTCAAGCGGACAATCAAGTGAAAATTATGGTCAGTAAAGATAACTTTAAGCTCATCTTGTCACGCCCTGAACATAGTAAGCTGTTTTTCTCTGTGTTGGTGGGGGCTGATGGTGACTTGGGTGGGTTATCTAGGTGAATTTGTATGTCTATGGTGGCCTGATATGGTTTCCCAATCAGAGGCAGCGTTTATCGTTGTCTCTGAATGGGGATCATATTTAGGCAGCCATTGCTTTTGTGTTGTGGGATCTTGTCTATGTTTAGTTGCCTGTCTTCACAATTTGTTTAGCTTCACGTTTCGTTCGTGATTTTGTTGTTTTTGTTCTGTGTTTCATTCATATAAAGAGAATTTACGCATACCACGCTGCGCCTTGGTCTCTCTCGTACGACAATCGTGACAGAAGATCCCACCAAAAATGTACCAAGCAGCGTGTACAGCAGGATGGACTTGGGAGGAGATCCTGGATGGAAAAGGACCCTGGACGCAGGCCGCGGAGTATCGCCATCCTAAGGAGGAGATAGAGGCACGAAAGCGGAACGGCAACGATACGAGGAGATAGCTCAACGGAGCAAGCATGAGAGGCGACCCCAATAATTTTTTTGGGGGGGCACATGGAGCAGTCGGCGGAACCGAGGAGTAAACCAGAGCCAGTCAGAGAGTCGAATGAGGAGCTCGACGCAAGATTCCGGAGAGAGGTGCTGGCATTGAGAGCGCTGCAGAGCGGGCGTGCTGAGGTGCGTGTCATCAGCCCGGTGCACCTGTACCGGTCCCACGCATCAGGTCTCCAGTGCGCCTTCCCAGCAGTGCGTCCTGTGCTAGCTTCGCACACTTGCCGGGCTGGAGTGAGCATCCAGTTCAGGAAGGGTTGTGCCAGCTCTGCGCTCTAGACCCCCAGTACGCCTCCACAGTCCAGTACATCCCGTGCCTCCTCTCCACACTCGCCCTGAGTGCGTGTCATCAGCCCGGTGCCACCTGTACCGGTCCCACGCATCAGGTCTCCAGAGCGCCTCCACAGTCCAGTACGTGCCTGTGCCTCCTCTCGCACACGCCCTGAGGTGCGTGTCATCAGCCGCGTGCCACCGTACCGGTCCCACGCATCAGGTCTCCAGTGCGCATCCACAGTCCAGTACGTCCTGTGCCTCTTCCCTGCACTCGCCCTGAGGTGCGTGTCATCAGCCCGGTGCCACCTATACCGGTCCCACGCATCAGGTCTCCAGTGCGCATCCACAGTCCAGTACGTCCTGTGCCTCCTCCTTTCACTCGCCCTGAGGTGTGTGTCATCAGGCCGGTGCCACCTATACCGGTCCCACGCATCAGGTCTCCAGTACGCCTCCACAGTCCAGTACGTCCTGTGCCTTCTTCCCCCACTCGCCCTGAGGTGCGTGTCATCAGCCCGGTGCCACCTGTACCGGTCCCACGCATCAGGTCTCCAGTACGCCTCCACAGTCCAGTACGTCCTGTGCCTCCTCTCCGCACTCGCCCTGAGTGCTGGCATTCAGTGTCATCAGCCCGGTGCCACCTGTACCGGTCCCACGCATCAGGTCTCCAGTGCGCATCCACAGTCCAGTACGTCCTGTGCCTCTTCCCCACACTCGCCCTGAGGTGCGTGTCATCAGCCCGGTGCCACCTGTACCGGTCCCACGCATCAGGTCTCCAGTGCGAATCCACAGTCCAGTACGTCCTGTGCCTCTTCCCCGCACTCGCACTGAGGTGCGTGTCATCAGCCCGGTGCCACCTGTACCGGTCCCATGCATCAGGCCTCCAGTGCGCCTTCACAGTCCAGAGCTTCCGACGACAGTTCCCAGTCCAGAGCTTCCGGCGACGTTTCACAGTCCGGAACCTCCAACGACGGGCCACAGTCTGGAACCTCCAACGACGGTCCACTGTCCGGAACCTTCTGAGACGGTCCACGGTCCGGAACCTCCTGAGACGGTCCACGGTCCGGAACCTCCTGAGACGGTCGGCGGTCCGGAACCTCCAGCGARGGTCCAGAGCCTCTAGCAACGGTCGGCGGTACAGAGCCWCCAGCGACGGCCGGCGGTCCAGAGCCTCCAGCTACGGTCGGCGGTCCAGAGCCTCCAGCGATGGTCCAGAGCCTTCAGCAGGGGTTCTCAGTTCAGAGCCTCCTGCGACGATCTACGGTCCAGTTCCTCCGCCGACGATCCACGGTCCGGAGCCTCTGGCGACGATCCACGGTCCTGTGCCTCCAGCGACGACCCACGGTCCGGAGTTTCCGGCGATGCGCCCCACACCGGAGCCGCCCCAGACGCCCTGCGTCATCCATCCTAGATGCCCACCTGGACCCTCCCCTATTGAGTCAGGTTTTGCGGTCGGAATCCGCACCTTTGGGGGGGTTACTGTCACGCCCTGAACATAGTAAGCTCTTTTTCTCTGTGTTGGTTGGGGTGTGATGGTGACTTGGGTGGGTTATCTAGGTGAATTTGTATGTCTATGGTGGCCTGATATGGTTCCCAATCAGAGGCAGCTGTTTATCGTTGTCMCTGATTGGGGATCATATTTAAGCAGCCATTTGCCTTTTGTGTTTGTGGGATCTTGTCTATGTTTAGTTGCCTGTCTGCACWAWTTGTATAGCTTCACGTTRCGTTCGTTGATTTTGTTGTTTTTGTTCTGTGTTCATTCATTAAAGAGAATGTACACATACCACGCTGCGCCTTGGTCTCTCTGGTACGACGATCGTGACACATCTCTCAATTAAAAAATTGCCCCTTGATAACCAGCGCACTTCTGTATATTGTAAAAGCGTTACATGATCACTGCCCATATCTTGAATAGTGCAGAAAATACATGAGAGTTCAGGGGCCTTGCTTTAACAAAGTTAACCATTTTCACTGTAGTGTACAAAACGTCTTTCAAGCTGTCAGGCATTCCCTTGGCAGGAAGAGCCTCTCGGTGGATGCTGCAGTGAACCCAAGTGGCGTCAGGAGCAACTTCTTGCACACGGTTTACCACTCCACTACGTCTCCGTGTCATGGCTTTTGCGCCATCAGTACAGATACCAACACATCTTGACCACCAAAGTCCATTTGATGTCACAAAGCTGTCAAGTACTTTAAAAATATCCTTTCCGGTTGTCCTGGTTTCCAGTGATTTGGAGCAGAGGATGTCTTCCTTAATTGACCCCCCAAAAATGTAACGGACATATACCAGGAGTAGTGCCAGGCCGCCACGTCTGTTGAATCATCCAGCTGTAACGCAAAGAATTCACTGGCTTGTATGCAAAGCAGTAATTGTTTCAAAACATCTCCTGCCATGTCACTGACGCATCGTAAAACAGTGTTGTTTGATGAAGTCATTGTCTGTATAGTTTTTTGGGCCTTTTCCCCCAGCATTGTCCCAGCCATATCCGTTGCAGCAGGAATAATCTGATTAAGAAGTTGGAGCTCTTCTCTGTCTGCATTAACAAGGACAACACACAGGTCCTTCCATCATTGTATGATTATTTTTGTGCAAATGAACTCAAGCCTACGGACAATGTAGGCTTTCCCGAAAAAGATGACACAAACAACTGGATTCGTTATCCCTTTCATGCCCTGCCTCTAGTTCACTTACCGATATCTGAACAAGAGAGCCTCATCGAAATTGCAACAAACGGTTCTGTGAAAATTGAATTTAATCAGAAGCCACTGCTATATTTCTGGATTGGGCTYCACTCAGAGTATCCTTCCTTGGCAAATCGTGCTGTTAAGACACTGATGCCCTTTGCAATCACGTACCAATGTGAGAGTGGATTCTTGGCCCTCAATAGCATGAAAACTAAATACAGGCACAGACTGTGTGTGGAAAATGATTTAAGACTGAGACTCTCTCCAATACAACCCAACATTGCAGAGTTACAGAGTAATGAGCATCCTTTCAAGCACACCCTTCTCATTGGTGAGTTATTCACAATTTTCGATGAACAAATAAGGTTTTATATGTAAGATGGTTAAATAAAGAGCAAAATTATTTATTATTATTATTATTATTTGTGCCCTGGTCCTATAAGAGCTCTTTGTCACTTCCCACGAGCCGGGTTGTGACAAAAACACACTCATTCTTATGTTTAATAAATGTATCGTATAGTGTGTGTGTGGCAGGCTTACAATGATGGCAAAAAAAAACATTTGAAAGTGTGCTGACCCTGGTGGTAGAGGGGGTACGCAGCTGGAACTTGAATGTTTGAAGGGGTACGGGACTATCAAAAGTTTAGGAACCACTGCTGTACTGCAAGGAGTATCCAAAAGAATTAGGATATTGATAAACTTCAGTCAGGATACAGAAGGTAAAACAAAATGGTCTAGCACAGCAAATACTTCAATAGTTTAAGCATATGTTGCAGAACAGTGATCTTAATTAAGGGGGTTAGCCATCTGTGATGGAGTTGACAAGCCACTGATGGAGTTGACAACAAATACTCAAAACAGACATTTTTGCCTCGAAAAATAAAAGTTCAATACAAACATTTGCAAAATATAGAAAATTATTGATTTAAAAATCCCCAATAAAAACATAACCATTCTATCAAATCTATCAGCACTCTGACGGAGTTGATGTTTTACAGAGTTGACAAAAATAGCTCGTTTTTTTATTCAAGTGGTATACAAAGTAGAAATGTTGTTTTTCTTTAGTCAGAGAGGGCTATTGCAAGAAACTATATACAATCCTTTTTCAGTTAATATTATTAATTGTTTTAATTGGGGTGGGGGGGGGGGGGGGGGGGTCCTTTGCTCCGGACAAGTGTATGTCTCGGCATAGAGTCGAAATGGAAATGGAAAATGTTAAATATTTAGACAATTCCAAAAGCAAATATTTCCTCTTATAAAATTCCCCTCAATGTAACTTTTAAGATAAAATAATACAACAAAATAAAGTTTCCCTGCTGGACAAGGATTATCCAGAATTTCAAGAATCCCTCAAATACAGTGCTGTCACCTGAGTAGTCGTTTCACATTGAAGTCCCTTAAAGTATGCTGTGAAACCTGACATACAGTAGCCACACAGCTACACTCAGCTGTTTCAGGAAGTGCATCATGTTGGTGTCTTTGTATAAGATTTTGTATAAGACTCCAACACCATCATTAAGTTTGCTGATGACACAACAGTGGTAGGCCTGATCACCAACAACAATGAGATGGCATATAGGGAGGAGGTCAGAGAACTGTCAGTGTGGTGCCAGGACAACAACCTCGCCCTCAATGTGAGCAAGACAAAAGAGCTAATCGTGGACTACAGGAAAAGGAGGACCGAGCATGCCCCCATTGTCATCGACGGGGCTGTAATGGAGCACGTTAAGATCTTCAAGTCACCAACAAACTATCATGGTCCAAACACACCAAGAGTCGTGAAGAGGGCACGACAAAACCTATTATCCCTCAGGAGACTGAAAAGATTTGGCATGGTCAAAAAGGTATACAGCTGCACCATCGAGAGCATCCTGACTGATTGCATCACTGCCTGATATGGCAACTGCTCAGCCTCCGACCGCAAGGCCCTACAGASGGTAGTGTGTATGGCCCAGTACATCACTGGGGCCAAGCTTCCTGCCATCCAGGACCTCTATGCCAGGCAGTGTCAGAGGAAGGCCCTAAAAATTGCCTCAGACTCCAGCCACCCTTGCCATAAACTGTTCTCTCTGCTACCGCACGGCAAGCGGTACCGGAGTGCCAAGTTTAGGTCCAAAAGGCTTCTTATCAGCTTCTACCCCCAAGCCATAAGACTCCTGAACAGCTAATCAAATGGCTACCCGGACTATTTGCATTGTGCCCCCGACCCCCATTTTTACACTGCTGCTACTCTCTGTTTATTATCTAAGCATAGTCACTTTACCTCTACCTACATGTACATATTACCTCAATTACCTTGAGTAACCTGTGCCCCAGCACATTGACTCTGTACCGGTACCCCCTGTATATAGCCTCATTACTGTTATTTTATTGTTGTCCTTTAAATTTTTATTATTTTTCTATTTTCTATTTTTTATTTATAKATTTTTTACTTCAGTTTATTTTATTAAATGCTTTCTTAACACTTATTTTTCTTAAAAKGTCATTGTTGGATAAGGGCTTGTAAGTAAACATTTRACTGTKAGCGCTACACCTGTTGTATTCGGCGCATGTGACAAATAACATTTGAACAGTGGAGGTTAGCATTATTGGCGGGCATATAATATTTGTGCGTCTAACTTTCTCACTCATCCTTATTCACGATTCATTCAGGATCATCCATAATCATTGTAGCATCCGCATTAATGTAGGTGTTTCGAAACATATTATATTCTTATTTACCATAAAAGTGACCCCATAATAACCCTAAAAGTGTCACATTAGATTGAGAAGAAATGTAGGAAATGAGCTTTAAATGCCCAAACAAATACTGAGTGAGGACCCCCATGTTATGTACCCCCTAAAACCAAAGTTGCGCCCCTGACTCAATCTRATCATGACTAATTTACTTGTGGAACGGCGCAACGTGGATGACTTCAAGGCTGACTTCAAATGTCGAAATCAATGTGAAAGTAACCGGTGCATAAAACAGCTGACCACGAATGTGAATTAGATAAATCCCACACGTGCATTGAAATAAAAATAATACATCAAAGGACTTTCTTAGGCCTACAATTGACAAGGGGGCATGAAGATAAACAAACTCGACCAAAGAATGACAAAATCACGAAATACTAAAGGAAAATCTACACATGCCTTTTTAACCCTGCATGTCTATGCCATTAACTTCTTTCAGCTAGGGGGCAGAATTTTTATGTTTGGAAAAATAACGTTCCCAAGGTAAACGGACTATTTCTCAGGTCCAGATGCTAGAATATGCATATAATTGACAGATTAGGATAGAAAACACTCTAAAGTTTCCAAAACTGTCAAAATATTGTCTGTGAGTACAACAGAACTGATTTTGCAGGTGAAAACCTGAGGAAATCCAACCCGGAAGTGCCTTTTATTTGGAAAAATCCCTGTTTCTGTTGCCTGCCCCTCCTCCATTTAAAGGGGTATCAACCAGATTCCTTTTCCAATGGCTTCCTCAGGCTGTGACCAGGCTTTAGACATAGTTTCAAGCTTTTATTTGGAAAAATGAGCGAGATTTTTCAAAACGCGTCAGGTGTCCTTTGATTAGTTCCTGCGCGCGAGAGATGTAGCTCGCCATTTTCTTTCTCTGTAGTATTGAATAGGTTACCGTCCGGTTGAAATATTATCGATTATGTATGTTAAAAACCTGAGGATTGATTATAAAAAACGTTTGACATGTTTCTACGAACATTACGGATACTTTTTGGAATCTTTGTCTGCCTTTCAGAACCGGAACGAGGCTGTGGTTTTCTGAACATAACGCGCAAACCAAATGGCGTTTTTTGGTTATAAAACTAATCTTTATCGAACAAAAATAACATTTATTGTGTAACTGGGAGTCTCGTGAGTGCAAACATCCGAAGATTATCAAAGGTAAGCGATTCATTTTATTGCGTTTCTGACTTTCGTGACCAAGCTAATTTGGGGCTAGCTGTTCTTACTGTTTTGTCTAGTGATTGAWAAACTCACAAACGCTTGGATTGCTTTCGCTGTAAAGCATATTTTCAAAATCTGACACYATAGGTGGATTAACAACAAGCTAAGCTGTGTTTTGGTATATTTCACTTGTGATTTCATGATTATAAATATTTTTTGTATTTTTTGGGAATTTGGCGCTCTGCAATTCAGCGGTTGTTTACGAAAATMATCCCGCTAAAGGGATCCGTGCGGCAAGAAGTTTTAAATCACAATATCTACTAAGGTAACGTATGGAATTGTTTTAATAAGATGGTCATAAAATGTATCATTTAGCCATTTGATTTTGAATTTTAGGTCCCCTGTATATATTTTTTTATCAAAACATGATTTGATGAAACATTGAATTTGGCCTTTACTGCTATAGCCCATACAAACGCATTGAATAACACATTCATAAATGGCAAAACAGACATTCAAACAATTCATCATAAGGAACAAGATTTTGAAGTGTCTGTCCTATATCTGAGAGATATAAGAAAACTCAGGAAGCAAAACATGTTTTTTTCGACACATGTTTTGCTATATTCTTTTTGCTAATTTGTACAGCCTGGTCCTGGGTTACCTTCAGACGATTCCCCTTAAGCTTGTGTGGGTTGTAAAGCAGATCAACCGACACCTTTGGGTTCATGAGTCTCCTCTTTCGTTATTGGTGACATGCTATTTTGTAGCTCCAACGGTTTGGTCTGGACAGTCAGTTTTGTGAGAAGACCTCCTCAAAGTCAGGATGTCCATGACAGAGAGTTCAGACGAATGCCATAAAGCATGCGGATGTTGTAGAGCCAAACAACCGACACTGTCATGTTCATGAGAGTCTCCCCTTTCGATGTTGGTGACATTAGTTTGTAGCTCACACGGTTTGGAGATCCTCTCATGTGTAGAAAAAGGCTGCTTTCAAAAGCCCCATGTTATGGAATAGGCACAAACTTTATAACGGCAGAATGAGGGGATTGAGCTGCAGCCTCTACAAGAAACAGTACGTCTTTAGCATAAACACAAGGGGAGATATTCAAGATTCAAAATGACATCACTGTTTGGCGCTGTGGAGCGTCAATCGACTTTAAGGGGTTTAAAGGGAGCTACTCTAAGGTCACGCCCAGCACAGCTGAATGGACAGTGCCTCGGTACAGGTAGGCGTAGTCAAGCTCCGTGTCGTGGTTCTGAATGGACAGCGCCTCTGTTTAGTAGCCAGCTGTAGAATTATTCTGTTTGTGGGCAGAGCAATACTTTTGGGGCACAGTTAGGTAGCCTACAACATGTATATAAAAATGATAACTGGCACGCAAATCTTTAGAAAATTTAGGATCAATTGAAAATTGAAAATCAATTGAAAAAGTGGCACTCCACAGGAAAAAGGTTTCAGACCCACTGCTGTATGCTATGTGAAGCCACCCCACTTCCTGCTATTTTTTTTTTTTTTTTGCCTGTCTGCATTATTTGACAGGGAAAGGAAACATTCTATGAAGCATTGTTTTGACAAGGTGGCTCTGAGAATATTTAAACATTGTATCAACGAACGATCGAGGTGGCTCTGAGAATATTTAAACATTTTATATCAACAAGGCGGCTCTGACATTATTGATATTGCAACAATAGCCAACCAGGGGGCGGCTCCCGCAAATATGTCCTGGGCTACCTTGATATTATTATGTTTCTTGCCCAGTCGTTTTATTATCTGGGTGCTCATAAATATATATTTTTTAAACAGCCCTACATCCACACTATAGCTATGTAACTTTGCAGTACGTAATGATGTTTTGCCAGAAAGATTTGTTAGAATATAAATATTTTATTCAGGAAGATGGACAAGGAAGACTGATAGCGTGAGGTGGAAATGCATTATACCAGAGACAGTTAGGCTACAGGTAGGGATTAGGGATGGAGGGAGAGGATGATGATGATGAAGTAGGCCTACAGCAAGAAGTTAAACAAGTTTGCCCAGCTAAGTAATCATTAAGGATTTGCTTTATCTCAATTATAATTATGTCACTGCATGACAATGCCCATTTGTGATAGCCTACAATTGTTATTGTCTTTGAAGCCAAGAACAGTATTTTCAGGAAATGCTATAAATGGCAAGTTGTTCAGTGTTGTGTTTATTTTCATACCAATACATGAAACAAAAATTGCACTAACTTACTGGGTGAATGAATTAAAATATAAATTAGGCCTACAGCTATCACAACCTATATTTTCATGACATAAAATAGCTTTTGGTTTCGAATGGTCACCAAAAAGGAGGGCTCCTCCACCTCCCAATTCCAAATTAAAGTAACCCCTGGCTATCAGATTGCAACAAGTCTTACAAGGCAGAGTTCAAATACTAACATCAAATTCAAAGCAACCTGCACACTGCAGAAACAGCAGACCGGCAAAAATGTGCTCCACATGGTCCTAAAGCCAGTCTATCAATACGCAAAACATCCGTTGCATTTTAATTGGGATTGGGATCATTTTTGCCTACTTTTCTTTAGCCTACATAAACATATTAGTATTGAGCTAGAGTATAGCGACTGCCATACCCAACTGACGCCCCTGTAAATGTAGCAGATGACACTAGGTGAGTTAAGAATTCTCAACCATTCTGGAATAATATGACAAAACAGCTTCAATTTCATTGGCTGTTGCATGCAATTTCAGTTGCATTTGAATTGCTCTATGTATCAACAAAGTTGCTTGAAATTATATCACTGCAACTAAAATGGCCTATTATCTTGTTCATACCAATCATGTAAATTTAACAGCAGTCATTAAAACGTTAATGGTTAGTTTTGGTATTTAGTTGACCCAAAATCTCTCAGAATCTCAGGGTTACATGTAAAATCAGTGTCCTAATGGGCTAGAACAGGGGTTCCCAAACTTGTATGCTTCATGACTGACCAGAGCTGCGACCCACCATAATCATCATTTAGAGTTGCGACCCCCATAAGGGTTGAGCGGTGAAAAAACATACACAGACCAAATTTCTTGCAGTTCGACACATTTTGCCATGGAGCTGAAATGAGCTGAAATAACATGGTGTAGTTTTAAAGTTCATTTCATGCAATTCTACACATTTTGCCATGGAGCGGAATAAAATGTTACAGTTGTTAAGCATTTTTTTTTGCAATTCGATGCATTTTTACATGGCTAATTCTGTGTTCTTATGATAAAACATAACAAAATCAATGGGGGCCTGATTATCTAGATTTATTTTGTTCATTGTAAGTTCTCATATAGGCTATTATAAAAATATAGATATAGTCCATTAGGAGTTAATGTCAGTTGGCTTTTCATGGCCGAGCATTCATAGTTCGAGACAGCAGGTGCGGTAGAGAGGGAGTAGAAAACAGCAGGTCCGGGACAAGGTAGTGAACAGGTCAGGGTTCAATAGCTGCAGGCAGAACAGTTGAAACTGGAGCAGCAGCACGACCAGGTGGACTGGGAACAGCAAGAAGTCACCAAGCCAGGTAGTCCTGAGGCATGGCCCTAGGGCTTAGGTCCTCCAGGAGGGGAGGGAGAGGGAGAGAGGGAGAATTAGAGGGAGCATACTTAAATTCACACAGGCACTGGATAAGACAGGAGAATTACACCAGATATAACAGACTGACCCTAGTCCCCCGACACATAAACCATTGCAGCATAGATACTGGAGGCTGAGACAGGAAGAGTCTGGAGACACAGTCCGATGATACCCACGGACAGGGCCAAACAGGCAGGATATAACCCCAGCCACTTTGCCAAAGCACAGCCCCCACACCACTAGAGGGATATCCGCAAACCACCAACTTACTGCATTCAGAAAGTATTCAGACCCCTTCCCTTTTTCCACGTTATGTTATGTTACAGCCTTACTCTAAAGTTGATTAAATAACTTTTTTCCCTCATCAATCTACAGTACACACAATGCCCTATAATGACAAAGTGAAAACAGGTTTTAAGAAATGTTCGCAAATTTACTACAAATAAAAAACAATCGTATTTACTTAAGTATTCAGACCCTTTGCTTTGAGACTCGAAAATGAGCTCAGGTACATCCTGTTTCCATGGATCATCCTTGAGATGTTAATATGACTGGATTGGAGTCCATCTGGGGTAAATTCAATTGATTGACATGATTTAGAAAGGCACACACCTGTCTATATAAGGTCCCACAATTGACAGTGCATGTCAGCGCAAAAACCAAGCCATGAGGTAAAAGGAATTGTCCGTAGAGCCCCGAGACAGGATTGTGTTGAGGCACAGATCTGGGGAAGGGTACAAAAACATGTCTGCAGCATTGAAGGTCCCCAACAACACAGTGGCCTCCATAATTCTTAAATGGAAGAAGTGTGGAACCACCAAGACTCTTCCTAGAGCTGGCCTTCTGGCCAAACAGAGCAATCGGGGAAGAAGAGCCTTGGTCAGGGAGGTCACCAAGAACCCGACGGTCACTCTGACAGAGCTCCAGAGTTCCTCTGTGGAGATGGTGAAACCTTCCAGAAGGACAACCATCTCTGCAGCAGTCCAACAATCAGACATTTATGGCAGTGTGGCTAGACCTAAGCCACTCCTCAGTAAAAGGAACATGACAGCCCACTTGGAGTTTGCCAAAAGGCACGAAAAGGGCTCTCAGACCATGAGAAACAAGATTCCTTGGTCTGATGAAACCCAGATTGAATTCTTTGGCCTGAATGCCAAGTGTCACATCTGGAGGAAACCTGGTGCCATCCCCACAGTGAAGCAGGGTGAAGACTAGTCAGGATCGAGGGAAAGATGAACGGAGCAAATGTACAGAGAGATCCTTGATGAAAACCTGCTACAGAGCGCTCAGGACCTCAGACTGGGGCAAAGGTTCACCTTCCAACAGGACAACTACCCTAAGCACACAGCCAAGACAATTCAGGAGTGGCTTCGGGATGAGTCTCTGAATGTCCTTGAGTGACCCAGCCAGAACCCGGACTTGAACCCGATCTAACATCTCTGGAGAGACCTGAAAATAGCTGTGCAGCCACGCTCCCTATCCAACCCGACAGAGCCTGAAAGGATCTGCAGAGAAGAATGGGAGAAACTCCCCAAATACAGGTGAGCAAAGCTTGTAGCGTCATACCCAAGAAGACTCAAGGCTGTAATCGCTGACAAAGGTGCTTCAACAAAGTATTGCGTAAAGGGTCTGAAAACTTGTATAACTGTGATATTATCCTTTTTTATTTTTTTCCTTTTCAAAATATAATGAAAACCTGTTTTTGCTATTTCATTATGAGTTTTTGTGTGTAGATTGTTGAGGAACATTTTTTATTTAATCAATTTTAGAGTAAGGCTGTAACGTAACAAAATGTGGAACAATTGAAGTGGTCTGAATACTTTCCAAATGCACTGTGTCACGTCGGTATAAATGGGTCGGGAGACAGAGGCAGGAATGCGTAATAGGGGTTTTTATTTCCCAAATTACAGTGTGCCGTGTAAAGGCACAGGGACAAAGACCAAACAAACACATATATAAAACACAGGGTAGAAACCCAAACAAAAGAGCGAGGAATACCTTGAATAAATACACAATCGCACAATGATTATCACATGGGATGAGACCCGTAATCACCTGCACAATATACATTGCACGAAAGCCAAAGCATCATAGCACAGGTACTCACACGAACCAACGGACATTGTAACAATAATCGACTGGACAATGGTGAACAAAGGGCACACTTGTAGAAATACGAATCAATGGGAATAGTGGCCAGGTGTGCATAACCAAAGTTCCGGAGGGATCCGTGACACACTGTATATACTGTATATAGAGAGCATCTACAGATGGACTATCAAAATAAAGTGTTACCCAAAGGATGGCCACATCTGAAAGGCAAATTAAATTATACAAATAAATAACTCATAGTGTTTTGCACAACTATTTTGAACTGGAATAAACGTGAGTCGGTTCAGGAAACTAGGCATGCGTTGCTCGTCACTACTTCACATGAGTCATTTGAACGTAAAACATTAAAAAAAATCTAAAATAGATTTTTGGGGCAGAAATACCTTCTGGAACATGTGACCTTTAATGTGCCTTAAAAACAAACTTGTTTGCCATCTGTAAATACGAATAAAATGGTTAAATTACGAGCCTAGTTGGTTTAGCAACGGAAAGAACAGGAATCTTCCAGCTAGCTATGATTGGCTGAGATAAAGGATGGGCTGGACATGCCGAGAGATGAGGTCGGATTGGTCTGCCATGTAGCACGCTTCTGTCTATAACATGAGTTGGTCAGTATGTCTAGGTAATCCTTGCTAAAGCAGCATTTTTTAAAGATATCACAAAGAACTGCACGTGTTGCTAAAGCTCTCCACTTTCTGGAGGACCTAGTTTTGAAATCAGTGGAATGCCTGGTGGAAGCAGAGTATAATAGCTAAGGATATGGATAAAATTCAGCCGTTTGATAGCAAATGTGGAGGGAGTCGAAAAGAGAACACAGAAAGTTGTTGTATAAAACACCTGTCTGGAGTACATCTAAAAAACGAAGAGCAACCATGGCATCTGTGACAAAGCGCGCYAAGCTTTCATCCACGTATACGGTTAAGAGAGTCTAGCTACATTTTCAGATATTATACGTTTCTAATTTTGTCAGAAAGTCATTTTCACAAGCTAGAAAATAACCAAAAATATTGTTTAGAAAGTTGCTTTTAGTTGGGCTTATTGGTGTTAAAATGCACCAGTTATGCTATTTTGGACATTTTTTGTGTTTATACTTTTTCATAACGACAATGATAAGTTTAATGTCGGACGACAATAGAATGTTCAGGATGTCACTTCGACTAAAGAATACAAACATGTCGATAGAAGTAGTATTAACCAGCCTTTAGTCTTGAAATCTTTGGTTGTACACTACCGTACTCACTGTTTAGCACATGGCCTCACATGTGAATCCTTAAAGAGATGGGTGGGGCTAAGGCTTAAGAGGGTGTTAACGATGCTGAATGGGTGTAGACAAAGAAAAGCCCTCCAGTAGGTGTCCTAAAACATTCAAGGGCCATTTTCTCAAAAGTGGGGTTACAAGTRTATCAACTTCTAAAGCACAATGACTTTCTCATTTGTTCCTCAACTGCAGTGTGTGATGTCATGACGTGGCCCTCTTTGGGTATAGCTAGTGCCTTCTCACTCTCTCCCTCTTACACCCAGGTTCTGTTATCTCAGGTCGTAAATTCCTGGTGGAGACTCTCTCCCTCATGGCCAAGCAGAAAGAGACACATAGAGAGAACAAAGGAACTTCTTCTACCTCACAGAACTTGAGAACTGAACAATATCCATGTTTTGGAGAATGTGTAAACGGTCGGTGGAGAAACCAGCTACGACCGGTCCATTTTGTTTTATGATTGTGACTTCAGGAAAGACAATACAGCCACATTACCATAACTCTGTTTATACAGGAGCCTCCGTTTTGAGGTTTGCATCTAATTATTGTATAAAATGAATGAATAAAGATGAAACAATTTGTGAAATTATGTAAGGTGATGTTGAACCGTTAATGTGAGAGAATTGTATTTCTGTTTAAAGTTCTACTGTAAGTCATTGGCCTGCCCCCATGAGCACAGACATCGATCTTGCGTCATGGGACAGCCCTTTTCTACTGTTAAGAATATAACCCCCACCTGAAGAAATTCCCTTCAGACCATGTGTACCTCGAGCATCGAGGGGGCTAAGGTTTGAGTAGAGACCACAAGAATCTCAGTATAAGCTAAGGTTGTAATGGTTGTTGAAACTCTGAGACTATCGATTCCGACAGAATAATAGCAACTCTTCGATACTAATTACTAGTCTGCAGCTAGGAATTATGTACCATTGAATGCGAAGACTCACAAAACCCCTTAAACATTTATTCTACAAGAACAATTCTGAAGGGGACTCTGAAGTATCCATGGGAGTAGACTTCATGGGAGCAGAGACGATCAGATGAACTTTCCAACAGAAAGACGGACGATTCCAACAGAGATCACGACGACACACTGAGTGTAAATATATATTGACTGCAATTATTCCCGAATGAGTGAGCATTCATGTGCAAAGGATTAGCATTTCAATCATTATAATTATCAACTGTGTAGTGACTTTCGTCTTTCGCGCCCTTCTCAGTCCACACCCACTTCCCTTAGTCTACCAAGTCGCCATATCGGCTTAGCCCACTAGGGAGCATCACCTATCATTTCCTTGTAACCATATCTACTGTTTGTTTGTGTGTTTATAGATTTCTGTGATTATTTTGTTAGTTAGTAAATAAATTATTAAGACAATTGATTTATGGATAATTCATATTGAAGGCTGGGTTCGTGCAGATAACCAACAACTTACGACGTTTGGAATGAGACTAACGTGAGGTAAAGAATAATTCATTAATTAGAAGACTAATTGATCAGATATTAAAATATCTGAAAAGTTATATTAGGAAAATTATAACTTTATAATCTGAAGATTTTCCTTGGTGCCCCGACTTCCTAGGTAATTACATTTACATGATTAGTTTAATCACGTAATAATAATTACAGAGAATTGATTTGAAAAAATAACAGTGTTCAATTTAATGATGCCAAAGACATGACAGTGATATACAATTTTATAGCTCTGAGTCAGTACTTTTATCCAATGTAAAAAACATAATTTCGCTACATAAGACAGAATCGAGGCGGTTGGTCACAAATCTTGTACTATTGTAGCCTACCATTACGATATCAAACCCAACTCCATTTGGACCTTAAACCTGTCAAAGACTCCAGCCACCCAAGTCATAGACTGTTCTCTCTGCTATTACACGGCAAGCGGTACCATCAGGACCCTGAACAGATTCTACCCCCAAGCCATAGGAACGCTAAATAGTTAGTTATATAGTTAACTACATAGCTACCCAGACTATCTGCATTGACCCTTTTTTAACCCACTTTTTTGACTCATCACATATGCTGCTGCTACTGTTTATTATATATCCTGTTTCCTAGTCACTTTATTCCTAGTTAAATGTACATACATATTTTTGCTCAATTTTATCGTACCCCTGCACATTGACTCGGTACTAGTACCCCGTGTATATAGCCAAGTTATCGTTACTTATTGTGAATTTACAATAAGTGCTGGCCATAACCCTGTGGCCATAACACTGTATAGGCCACCAAAGCACTGCCCTACTTTCTTTATGGATTTCTCTGAACTATTGTCCTATGATAAAATCATTGTGTTGGGCGATTTTAATACTCATGTTGACAAAGAGACTGACTCCAAGGCCATTGAATTTATGAATCTTTTGAGCTCTATAGACTTTATCCAACATGTTACTGGGCCCACCCATAACCACCGCCATGTTCTGGACCTGATTATTACCAAGGGGCTTTCAAATGACAGATCAAATCAAACTTTATTTGTCACTTTACCGTGAAATGCTTACTTAAAAGCCCTTAACCAACAGCGCAGTTCAAGAAGAGTTAAGAAAATATTTACCAAATAAACTAAAGTAAAAAAATAAAATAACAATAGCATAACAATAACGAGGCTATATACATGGGGTACCGAGTCAGTGTGCGGGGGTACAGATTAGTTCAGGTAATTTGTACATGTAGGTWGGGGTGAAGTGACTATGCATAGATAATAAACAACGAGTAGCAGCAGTGTACAAACAAATGGAGGGGGGGGATCAATGTAATAGTCCGGTGGCCATTTGATGAATTGTTCAGCAGTCTTATGGCTTGGGGTTAGAAGCTGTTAAGGAGCCTTTTGGTCCTAGACTTGGCGCTCCGGTACCGCTTGGCGTGCAGTAGCAGAGAAAACAGTCTATGACTTGGGTGACTGGAGTCTCTGACAATTTATGGGCTTTCCTCTGACACCGCCTGGTATAGAGGTCCTGGATGGCAGGAAGCTTGGCCCCAGTGATATACTGGGTTGTACGCACTTCCCTCTGTAGATACTCTACTGATGATGTTGTTTTATCAGATCACCACTCTGTATTTGTATTACCTTGTTGCCCATAGCACAGGGTAACACTGAAGCCATTATTAAGAAACGTTATCTTACCTCTGAAATTGCGACAGATTTCATTGAACGTATGAACAATACTCCATCACCTATTCTGTGCTACCGTTGTGATGATTTAGTTGACAACTTTAATAGCAAATTTAGGGCAACCATTGATGCCATAGCTCCAGTAAAGTTGAAAAGGGACACATCCAAACAGAGAGCGCCTTGGATGAGTGAGGAAAGGAATCAATTAAAGAGAAATTGCAGAAAGGCAGAGCGGAAGTGGAGAAAGTCAAAGTTGCAGGTCCATTATGATATTTTGAGAGAGCAACTTGGCATATATAAAAAGGCAATTAGAAATGCCAGACGGTATCATTTTACTAACTTGATCCCTAATAATCAGAATAATTAGAGAGTGCTCTTCTCGACCATTGATGGCCTGAAAAAACCTACCCCCGCAAAGCTAACTGAACTTTCCTCCACATCTAAATGTGATGAGTTTGCGGCATATTTCAGAGATAAGATAACAAACACTAGGCTGGGGATCAGTCAAGCAAGACCTGCTGAGAATTTTGATGATATGTGCCCAAGCCTACCACGCAAAAGCACTATGGATTTAATTTCCCTGCTTTACACAGACATGATCAGGAAAGTAATATCACAACTTAAACCTGCCTTCTCGATCATATCCCCACCACCTTCTTCAGAAATGCTATTAAAAACTGTTTTGAAGAAGTGCAGGCTATTCTCATCTGGTTCACAGGCACTTTCCCCACTGCAATAAAAACTGCTATGACGAAACCCCTTCTGAAGAAAAATAATGTAGATTCTTCAGCTCTTAGCAATTTTCGGCCAATCGCCAACTTTCTTTTCTTAAGCAAAATTGTGGAGAAATTGGTTTTCAAACAGCTAAATAATTTTTAAAGTGACAACTGTATTTTGGAAAAATTCCAATCTGTTTTTTATGCACACCAAAGCACAGAGATGGTCTTAGTTAAAATGATAAATTGTCTTAAAGCCAACACAGATGCCAAACAGCTCTCTGTCTTTGTACTCTTGAATTTAACTGCTGTATTTGACACTGTTGGCCAGGATGTCCTTCTGGACAGACTGGAGAGGTGGGTTGGCCTCTCCAGTCCGGTTCTAAATTGGTTTAGGACCTATTTAACCAGTCAAGAGGTTTGATTTTGGGTCCAGTACTGTTTAGTTTATATACAGTACTATAGGTTACCCCTTGGCAGTGTTATCAGAAAGCACAGCATTGATTTTCACTGCTACGCAGACGATACACAATTTTACATTTCTGTGTCACCAGAGTACTTTAGCTCCACGGATAAATTATTAGACTGTATTAGTGATTTAAATACTTGGATGGCTCACAACTTCCTCTAGCTAAATCAAGACAAAACCGAGGTGCTTATTGTTGGAGCCAAAGCACTGAGAGAGAATCTGTCTACAAATTTTATTTCACAGGCAATAAAGATAAAACACCAGGTAAAAAACCTTGATGTTATTTTAGATTCTGAACTCAATTTCGAATCACACATCAGGAATGTGATCAAAATAGTTTTTTACCACATGAAAAACATTACCAAGGTGTGCCCGTTTCTCTCTCAGGCTGATATAGAGACTCATCCAGGCTTTTATTACAAGCAGGCTTGACACTAACGCTCTCCTGTCTGGGCACTGGTAGACCTCTATCTGTGCACGTGCCTGCTCTTACTGCATGTCTCTGATGGAAGAGTGAGTAAGCGCTCAACACTAAACCATCCACTCTGGCCTCTATGTGGATAATCCCCTAGCGCAGTCCTAAGGGACCTGTGAATCCTCACCTCCATCATGGCTTCAGTTCAGTTCAAACATCCCCTCCAGTGACAGAGGAACGCCAGGGTGCAGATCTAGGATGAGCTTCCCCTAGCCGAATAATGACCTTAACCATTAGTGGGGGAAATGCAAAACTGACCCAGGGTCAGTGTCTAGGGAAACCTCCTCCTACTTATACAGATGGGAACCTGAGCTGACAGTTGTGAGGAGAGTGGACAGAAAGCGGTCCTCATACTTGTGGAAAATTAAATCCTCTCTCACAGAATATCAATATCACTTCTGACAGGGAAACTTAAAAACTGAAAGCTTGACTTACTCAAGCAAGTGAACATTCCAACATAACCTGCTCTCGCAAGCCAGCTCAAATACTGTACTTTGTATATGACCTGTTTCTCGATTCTAAATTTCAAACCAATATATTTTCTCTTCTAGGAACTTAGACACATCCCTCCCCATTCTTTCAGGTAGACCTTGAACTACCACCACCTTCTCAAGCAAGAATCTGTCTCTGCAAGACCATTCTCTATGATGTAAGAGCATGACACAGACCAGCACTGGTAGGAAACAAGGAGCAAGATTCTGGCAATCCATTCATGGAATTTCACAGTTCTCATGAAACATGACTCATTGAGCAATAGAGCAAAATTATGCAAATATTTCAACTGTTGGATCACACTGCTTTCCAACAACATCCTATCAAAGCACAGCAATACTGTATATCTTCCCTTATACATACATCTGTACATCTGGGTTATGTAACGTGGGTCAATTGGTTAACCCCCATGTGTCTAGTCTCCATTGGCTAACTAGGCAGGGGGATCTCCTCGTGACTATCTTCTCAGAAAGGACAGTAAACTATTTTAGTCATGTGAGCAGTCCACAGGCAGTGGGTGCTCTGCTCTCCGTACCTCTTTCCTGTGTGAAACACTGCTACGGTTCAGCACCAAAGGGCAGTAAAGGGTATGTGGAATGCTTTTTCACTTACATCTCACAGAGAGAGACACACATGCTGTTGAACAGGAAGTGTGGGAAAAAAGGAGGGGGAAAAAGGAGGAAATTATGTTTCAGGATTCAACAGAAAACATCTATGGAGGCAACTTCTGTATGTTGTTTACACCAACGTTGTGAGAGAAAATGCATAATGAAAAGTGCAATATGCCCTTGACTTAAAATGTACTTACTTTAATTCAGTAGTATTTATTTGACAGGAGCAATGCATACTACACAAATACCCTTACAAATCTGTCAGTTTAAGCTAGACATATGTTTTCTTTTGCACTGGATGTGTCTCAAACCATCGCATCCGCCAATGTCGCACTTCCGCATCTGAAGTGAAAGGTGACATAGCTAGAGCGGTGTTTGTCAGATCATGATACATCCCGTAAAACGGTCTTCTCATCAGTCTGTAGCGTCCGAGCCAAAGAAAGATGAGACTCTCACGAACACTATGGTGTTCTATGTTTTGCTCTGCGACCCCCACAAGCATCTTGGGACTCGTCTGAAGTCGGTACAGCTGATCTGATGAGTGAGAAAGTTCGACACACATATACCGCCCCCCCCCCCCCGAAAAACTGCTCACCTCCCGTTATTGCAATGTTGAAAGGTTAGCATGTGTTGGTATGATATTTGTGTGTCTGTGACTTCTCACCCTTCATTATTCACTATTTATTCAGGATTATCCATAATCATGGTTGCATCCACATGAATGTATAAGTGTTTAGAAACATATTGTTATTTACAAAAAAGTAACTCCAAAATGAAACAATGAATTTCTAATTGGGTACAAAATAATCTGAAACACAACCAAAACCAACAGCAAATGCATTGTAGTCACAAGCTTGATGTAGTCATTGCATGCTAAGAATATGGGACCAAATACTTAACTTTTTACTACTTTTACACATAAGTGAATTTGTCCCAATACCTTTGCTCCCCTAAAATCGGGGGACTGTGTACAAAAAGTGGTGTAAATTCTAAACGGTTCACCCGATACGGATGAAAATACCCCCTCAAATTAAGCTGACAGTCTGCACACG
Source organism: Salvelinus sp. IW2-2015 (assembly GCF_002910315.2). Taxonomy (NCBI): domain Eukaryota; kingdom Metazoa; phylum Chordata; class Actinopteri; order Salmoniformes; family Salmonidae; genus Salvelinus; species Salvelinus sp. IW2-2015. The sequence continues at coordinate 56,697,818 of NC_036842.1, forward strand.
AACTTCATAGTGATTGTTTGATTTCAAATCGAAACTTTTGGAGTATAGAGCCAAAAGAAGAAATAATTATTCCCTGTCACAATAATTATATATATATTCACTACATATATGGACATAGTTTAGTGCATAAAATACATGTACATTTTTTTTTAAATAAAAATAAAAAAAGATATAGGACAGACAATGTTCTTTTTACTATCTGTTTATTCAAGTATGAAGCTGTTATTCAATATGTTTCTATGGGCTAATAGCAGTAAGGCCAAATTCCATGTAATTTCTTTTTTTGGGGGTCCTAAATATCAAACTCAAATAGATAAGTGATCCTTGGTATGACCATCTTAAAACAATTCCAGATGTTAGCTTCTTAAACACAACTTCTGTTAATGATAGTAAAGACACAACATTTATGACGCCCTGTGCGAGGAATCCAAAATAGGATGAGGCATTTATTTTGAATTAAGTATACAGTTGAAGTCGGAAGTTTACATACACTTAGGTTGGAGTCAATAAAACTCGTTTTTCAACCACTCCACAAATATCTTGTTAACAAACTATAGTTTTGGCAAGTCGGTTAGGACATCTACTTTGTGCATGACACAAGTCATTTTCCCAACAATTGTTTACAGACAGATTATTTCACTTACAATTCACTGTATCACAATTCCAGTGGGTCAGAAGTTTACATAAACTAAGTTGACTGTGCCTTTAAACAGCTTGGAAAATTCCAGAAAATGATGTCATGGCTTTAGAAGCTTCTGATAGGCTAATTGACATAATTTGAGTCAATTGGAGGTGTACCTGTGGATGTATTTCAAGGCCTACCTTCAAACTCAGTGCCTCTTTGCTTGACATCATGGGAAAATCAAAAGAAATCAGCCAAGACCTCAGAAAAAAAAGTAGACCTCCACAAGTCTAGTTCATCCTTGGGAGCAATTTCCAAATGCCTGAAGGTACCACGTTCATCTGTACAAACAATAGTACGCAAGTATAAACATCATGGGACCACGGAGCCATCATACCACTCAGGAAGGAGACTGTTCTGTCTCCTAGAGATAAACGTACTTTGGTGCGAAAAGTGCAAATCAATCCCAGAACAACAGCAAAGGACCCCGTGAAGATGCTGGAGGAAACAGGTACAAAAGTATCTACAGTAAAATGAGTCCTGTATCGACATAACCTGAAAGGCCGATCATCAATGACGAAGCCATTGCTCCAAAACCGCCATAAAAAAGCCAGACTACGGTTTGCAACTGCACATGGGGGCAAAGATCGTACTTTTTGGAGAAATGTCCTCTGGTCTGATGAAACAAAAATAGAACTGTTGGCCATAATGACCATCATTTGTTTGGAGGAAAAAGGGGGAGGCTTGCAAGCCGAAAAAAAACCATCCCAACCGTGAAGCACGAGGGTGGCAGCATCATGTTGTGGGACGAATATAGCCGTGTGGTGTGTGTGTTGCTCATATAGTTGTCCCGGTGTCGCTTATCAGATGACGTCAGAGTGTCTTATGAGTTGGTAAATTCCAGATTTAGTCCGTTAGGCTAGAGTGAGGGCATAGATCCAGTAATGTTAGAAATTTGAGGATAGATCTGTTCAGTGACCGAACCTATCAAGGCACAAGGCGAGACCCAAATGCAGACACAGGAGGCAGATGGTTGGAGTCTTACAATGTTTATTAATCCAAAGGGGTAGGCAAGAGACTGGTCGTGGACAGGCTAAAAGGTCAGAACCAGATCAGAGTCCAGGAGGTACAGAGTGGCAGACAGGCTCGTGGTCAAGGCAGGCAGAATGGTCAGGCAGGCGGCTACAAAGTCCAGAAACAGGCAAGGGTCAAAACCGGGATGACTAGAAAAATGAGAATGCAAAAAGCAGGAGAACGGGAAAAACGCTGGTTGACTTGGAAACATACCATACAAACTGGCATAGAGGGACAGGAAACACAGGAAACACAGGAAGTGAACCTAGTGGTGAATGTACCATAACATTTGCTCTACTGGTTACATTTATGTTAATCCAGACAATCTCAATTGATTGGATATCATGGTCTCATTCAATTTAAATAGTTCAATTGTCGAACATACCTTTTCAGGTTCTTCCAATTAAATGAGACATTTTAAGCTTAACAATATTAACTTAGATGAACTAACTTCTCAGGTTAATTAAAGTTTGAATTCCCAGATAGCCTATCCAGTTATGATTGATCATTATCATTGACTAATCAATTCAATTTGCTTTTGCAAATTCATTCATGTCCAACTCCCACATTACTGGTACAGTACTGATGGTTCATTAACGCCTATAAATAGATTCAAATTGTTGTTGCAGCTTCCAACGTATTCCAAAACCAAACTTGGGAAAAAATGTTGTTTTTGTTTTTATTTTTTTCCCTCTCCTCTCAAATGTTCTAATAGCAAGCTGCTAATTAGTGAAACCTCACCCATAAAAGGATTTATCTCTGACCTCAGCAGCGATACCAACCCTAACTATGCCATTAGCGGAAAAACAGTAGGAATCTCGAAAAACACTCTCCAAATTCAACCATCGGGCGCAGGCCTTGTAAAGGTTCTCTCCGGTTTAGCCCTGATGTCTTGCCATCCAAGATTGACATCGATCCAGTACCGCAGTGCACAGCTGAAGCACGCGCAGGACACGGTAGACATAAAGGGACAGGTGGAGAGAACCGGGAAACTGATGACAAATGCAGAAAAGGGACAAATTCTGCAAGCTATGGAACTGCGTTAGAAACCTGAACAATTAAATGTAAATGCATTCCTCGTTTACAGAGTAATTCTTTGACTGATTATGCACTTACAATTTAGTAGGTCTATTGGTAGTTATATACAGTACAGTACACTATACTTGGGGATCACCTCGACATCCCTGATCTGCTTGCCGCAATAAATTAATGCTAGAACATTGGTCACCAAGATTAGCTATTTCTATCTAGTCTCTTAATAATTGCAGAACGGTGCAAGTTAGACACATGTAAATTATAGTCATACTGAGAGGTGATGTAAGGCTCGCTACCTTGACCAGATCCTCTAGAGACAAACAAGAACTGTTGCATTTATTCACATAATATTTGAGTGAGATGTAGTTTATTATATTCAACATAATTTCTATTATGTTCTGATTTAAATTACTGTAAAATCTTGTACTGTGACTTAAAAGGGATTTAAGATCAACCACTTGGTCGCTAGAAACCCGAAATGTCCTTCTACAGTGCAGCTACACCACCAGATCTGTGTGTGAAAGCGATATGGCCACACACTAATTGGCAAGAATACATTTCACACTTTGCTAAAAGCTGCCCAGAAACAAGTAAATAGTTGTCCAATTACCACCACCCATGTAAAACTAGCAGTGCTCACGGACATTTGACATGGACTGTTCATTTAAGTATTTGAACTCGCAACCTCTTGATCGCGAGTGCTGTGATGTTTCACTAATTGCTTAGTAACACACACAAACAAATAAGGGCATGGTTGGAGTACACAACAGTGTTGTTACCTGGGGTACATAAAGGTCAAAACTACACTTCGAAAGTACACATATGAACTCACATGGTACAGTTTAGTACCTTGTAGTTATAATGGGATATTTTTCTACCCAATATTTATATAAAGGTACGATCTTTTAAAGGTGGGGGCAATGTCCTGGTGGGGCTCATTAGCATATTTGGAGCATGGTCAAATATATACAGTTGAAGTCGGAAGTTTACATACACCTTAGCCAAATACCAAATACTATACTAAACTCAATACTAAATAATAAATACTAATACTAAACTCAGTTTTTCACAACTCCTGACATTTAATCCTCGTAAAAAGTCCCTCTTTTAGGTCAGTTAGGATCACCACTTTATTTTAAGAATGTGAAATGTCAGAATAATAGTTGAGAGAATGATTTATTTCAGCTTTTATTTCTTTCATCACATTCCCAGTGGGTCAGAAGTTTACATACACTCAATTAGTATTTGGTAGCATTGCCTTTAAATTGTTTAACTTGGGTCAAACACTTTGGGTAGCCATCCACAAGCTTCCCACAATAAGTTGGGTGAAGTTTGGCCCATTCCTCCTGACAGAGCTGGTGTAACTGAGTCAGGATTGTAGGCCTCCTTGCTCGCACACTCTATTCAGTTCTAATATCAGTTCTGCCCACACATTTTCTATAGGATTTGAGGTCAGGGCTTTGCGATGGCCACTCCAATACCTTAACTTTGTTGTCCTTAAGCCATTTTGCCACAACTTTGGAAGTATGCTTGGAGTCAATGTCTATTTGGAAGACCCATTTACGACCAAGCTTTAACTTCCTGACTGATGTCTTGAGATGTTTCTTCAATATATCCACATAATTTTCCTGCCTCATGACGCCATCTATTTTGTGAAGTGCACCAGTCCCTCCTGCAGCAAAGCACCCCCACAACATGATGCTGCCACCCTCTTGCTTCACGGTTGGGATGGTGTTCTTCGGCTTGCAAGCATCCCCCTTTTTCCTCCAAATATAACAATGGTCATTATGGCCAAACAGTTCTATTTTTGTTTCATCAGACCAGAGGACATTTCTCTTAAAAGTACGATCTTTGTCCCCATGTGCAGTTGCAAACGGTAGTCTGGCTTTTTTATGGCGGTTTTGGAGCAGTTGCTTCTTCCTTGCTGAGCGGCCTTTCAGGTTATGTCGATATGGGACTCGTTTTACTGTGGATATAGATAGTTTTGTACCTGTTTCCTCCAGCATCTTCACAAGGTCCTTTGCTGTTGTTCTGGGATTGATTTGCACTTTTCGCACCAAAGTACGTTCATCTCTAAGAGACAGAATGCGTCTCCTTTCTGCGCGGTATGACGGCTGCGTGGTCCCATGGTGTTTAAACTTGCGTACTATTGTTTGTACAGATGAACGTGGTACCTTCAGGTGTTTGGAAATTGCTCCCAAGGATCAACCAGACTTGTGGAGGTCTACTTTTTTTTCTGATGTCTTGGCTGATTTCTTTTGATTATCCCATGATGTCAAGCAAAGAGGCACTGAGTTTGAAGGTAGGCCTTGAAATACATCCACAGGTACACCTCCAATTGACTCAAATGATGTCAATTAGCCCATCAGAAGCTTCTAAAGCCATTACATAATTTTCTGGAATTTTCCAAGCTGTTTAAAGGCACAGTCAACTTAGTGTATGTAAACTTCTGACCCACTGGAATTGTGATACAGTGAATTACAAGTGAAATAATCTGTAAACAATTATTGGAAAAATGACTTGTGTCATGCACAAAGTAGATGTCCTAACCGACTTGCCAAAACTATAGTTTGTTAACAAGACATTTGTGGAGTGGTTGAAAACTAGTTTTAATGACTCCAACCTAAGAGTATGTAAACTTCCGACTTCAACTGTATGTGTTTATGTCAACCATCAGGGGAAGTGTTGTAGCAGTTTAAGTGTTTGATGGTGTTAGGTTCTAAATGAACCTATTAAAACTCACAAATGCTTAATAAAGCTCAAACCAAGTTTATTCCCCCATTGGGTCATACAGCTGCATAAGACAAAGACATGGTTCCACCAGTGGTAGTATATACACCCCAATTTGGTGTGAAATCTCCTCCTTCTCTCTAAACATCACATATTTGTTGCTAGGCAGGAAGTTAAGTGACGCGGGCAATAAACTATTCCTTCTCCCTTAACCTGACCTGACCTCGGCCCCCTTCCTCACTAATCCACATCTCTCCACCCTTATCAGTGCCTGCCAATATGTGATCGTCTTTCTTTCAATCAGTACTTTCCATGCTTAATTTCCTCTACCATATACATTTCTCCTACAGATAACCATTAACTTCTGGTGTAGACCCTAGCCTATGGCAACTCTCATATCTCTAGTATAACTGATGATTAACAATATATAAAGTTTAGAAATCTGAAAACATCAATGGTTATTCCAATGCAAATAAAGCACATTCTTTGACTCAGTCTGAGCTACACTGTGAATTTGTTATTTCTTAACTTTAAACTACTTGTCAGCAACGTATTGTAAAAGTCACAATAACTTACTGGCAAATGTTGCCAATAAAAAGGGTTGGGGCGTAATCAGTGGCGATTTTAGTATGGTACATTTTGGTGAGGAAAACTATTTTTGGGGGTTGGGGGATGCATGCCAGCAAAGCCACTACACAACACAACACTAAACAATACATTAATTGAACTATACCGGTGACAAATAGTGCACACAACCTGTTAGGGCCTACATAAAGCTGTCCCAACAGCAGTCCGAACACCTTACCACTGCTACACCTGGCTATCAGCGGAGCCTTGTCTGGCAGCGAAACAGTTCATTCAGCCTCATTTACTGCCTTTAAAAAACATAGCTGATATGGCTAACTTGCTTAAACAAATGTGGTTTCTACTAACAATTGAGATGTACAAACTATGGCATAAGGGGACGACAAGCGGATAAGAGGCAATCCGTAATTTCGATTAAGACATTAATGAGCGAGCTAAGACGGACATATTAATATAAGTATTTATTCAGCTCCTTTTAAATGAACAGCGACAGAATTCAGAACATGGACATTTCTTAGTGTTCTCCCTGTACACCAAGTCAGGACCATGGCATAAATAAAGGGGGCATATATGCAGACAATGAAATCTCTTGCAATATTGGATGATTACGTTTCTCTAAAACAGATTATAGGCTACATGTGCACCACCAAGTCAGAACAGTAGGCGAAATTAAGAAGGGAAAATAGACCAAATTATTAGGGTGATGCACATATGCAACTAACAGCTTGCTACACAACATACATTTAGTATTACTTTCTTAGCTACAGTATACATATCTCCCTGGCATATTATATGCAGGAGCATACAAGACATTTTTGGACTCACCTTGTTGTGCTGTACTCACTTGAACAACATTTGTCTTTCGTGGGCAAATTTTGTCATCAAAGTCTGGCATTCTCTGCATTTATGGTGCTTTCAAGACAACTGCAAACTCTCTGATAAAAACATGGTCGAATCACGATGATGCCAGTGATCTTCAGGTCGTAGCTCTAGAAAGAGGGCACAGTTCCTGACTTACAATTCTGAATTGGATGACCGTTCAAAACGTATTTTCCCAGTCGGAGCTCGTTTTATCCTGAGTTCCCAGTAGTCTTGAAGTCACTGAAGTCAGATTTCCCAATTCTGAGTTAACAATTGTTTTGAGCACGACATAAATCATGCTGGATTTGACAGCATGGCCAATGTTGAATGTTTATCATTTTAATCTTGGAAGAGAGAACTTTAAACCGGGAATTGGGACCACACACCCACTCCACTGAATAGCAGGCTAGTGTTTGCTTTGCAATGCTTCCAAACCACTCTTTGTTGAATTTGCAATTTCCAAGTTGTTGTCTATTGTCTATGTCCAATGGCCGATGAGCACCGATAAATTTTATCTATAATTTCTCTTCATATGACAAGGATTAAAAAGGATTAGCCAGTAGATTGTCGACTTGATTCATGATGATGACTGCTAGCTAAGATTTTGAAAGTATGATGTTGACATGATCAGCCCAATCAAAGCTACTGTAGATATAACGTGACTTGATGTAATTTTATCTGTGGCCAATGACCTTGAGCCTTCTTGGATGGGCACTTCTAAAGTAAATATCAGGTATCAAGGTAAGACCCAAGTGTAGACTGTGTGAAGTAACAATGTTTAATGTAACAACAGGGGCAGGAAAACGACAGGTCAGGGCAGGCAGTGGTCGATAATCCAGAGTAGGAGAAAAGTTACAGGACGGCAGGCAGGCTTAGGGTCAGGGACAGGCAGCGTGGTCAGGCAGGTGGGTACAGGGTCAGGACAGGCAAGGGACAAAAACCAGGAGGACGAGAAAAAGAGGCTGGGAAAAGACAGGAGCTGAACAGGACAAATGCTGGTAAGCTTGACAAACAAGACAAACTGGCAACAGACAAACAGAGAACACAGGTATAAGTACACAGGGGATAATGGGGAAGATGGGCGACACCTGGAGGGGGGTGGAGACAATCATAAAGACAGGTGAAAGAGATCAGGGCGTGACAGTAACTCTATGGCAGCACGCGAGGGGCTTGAATTTTCAAGCTCTACCCTTAGGTTTGACAATGACGTAGTGTCCCCATGAGTGACAGAACACTGAGCCAATCACGGCGCAACTAGAGAACATTACCAACCCCTACGCTCCGTATTTTCTGCTGGCTTGCCCCACCACCACAGAAAGCACTGTGCTAGGCTGAAACACCTGCATTTTGGAGCTGCCCTACTCAAGAAAGCAAAAAAGAGACCATGTTTGTATGGAGGCTTTATTAACTCAATGATTATCATTTTTCACATTGTTTGCAAACTGATATGTGACATGTATTAATGTCAAAATAACATGCAAAACAATGTGGGGTTCAAAACAGGTGGGGCTCTGCCCCGCCTACCTTGAATGACGGGTCGCCACAGGGAGTAATGGATTGCAAAAAAAACGAATTGTTATCTTTTACCTTACCAGCAAACATATCGTAATCAGAAAAACTACATGATTACTTCTAGGATTACTTTTAAATTCAGAAAGGATGTTTGCAAAAAATAAATAAATCACATTTCTGTTTTTTCAATGACAATCAAATCAGCATTGAAAAAAGGTGCAATTTTAAGTTTGAGCGATTCTGACCACAAGTCAGAGACCACTATGATGACACACAAAATGTGTTTGATGAATCACAGGAAAAGAAAAGGAACAGGCTTTTGTATATACTACAGTCCAAGCTGTCTTCCAATGGTGCGACTGCTCTCGGCATCCAAAGATTAACCAACTTGAACAAACGCTTGGAGGTAAGGACGACAGCAGTGGTATAGTCTATGGCGATACGGATATAACTTATTATTGATATCTACATAGCGCATTGATGTGAATCACACTGCTGATCTCTCATTTAGCTATTTGCTCCTTACGGATTGTGGTTGTTGTGGATGGTTATTCACAAATGTAGGCATACAGTATATAGTGCATTCGGAAAGTATTCAGACCCCTTGACTTTTTCTACATTTTGTTTTATGTTACAGACTTATTCTAAAATTGATTAAATAATTTTTTCCCTCAATCTACACACAATGCCCCATAATGACAAACCGAAAACAGGTTTTAGAATTTTTTGCAAATGTATTAAAAATGAAAAACAGATAGCTTATTTACATAAGTATTCAAATTTAATACATTTTAGAATACAGCTCTAACGTAACAAAATGTGGAAACAGTCAAGGGGTCTGAATTCTTTCCGAATGCACTGTATGTGTATTGTAACCCAATAATGGTTGATTTGAAGAAGTTTAAGGTTCCTATCATTCATTGTTTTTGCGACCAGTGGTGTATTCATTACGGAAACCTTTTTTTTAATGTAAAGATGTAGCCTAATCTTATTATTGTCTGTATTACAAAGTGATGGGTTAGAAGAAGCCTACATCACCAACCCATAAAGTTAAATGCAACATCCATTTATGGCCAGCTATGTAAACTCTAACAATCATTTATCCTGCAATTAAGATGTTTAAGATGTTGTTTAAATGGTTATATTCATTTTGGCTTTAGTCTTGTCCTTGAGACAGAACTGAGCGATTTCCACTAGATGGGACAGCTGCAAAATTGGCTATATTGTGAAAATGTATGAAAACCAACATTTTGTTTTTGGTCTTAATTTCAGTTTAGGCATTTGGGCTAGCAGTGGGGTTCGGGGTAGGGTTAGGTTTAARATCGGACTGTGCCAGCTAGTGACCACTCTGCAGAGCTGCATCCAAAACAAGATTAACGACTAAATAAAACATCAACCTGCGCCTCTTAAAAGGTCCCGAACAGTCATTCTGAAAAGTGCCTTCTCTCATGGCTAACTACCAGGAAGTTTTAAAAGACAGGCTGACTGGGCGGGGGTTTATATTCATGAGTTCACCTTGACTGACAGCTCTTTGAAACACCTATGTAAAGCAATTTGGATGCAGTGTGGCAGTAAAATCATCAAGAAACTTTGGTGATATACAAAGCAAGTCAAACATTGAAATTGCATCAATGATCATCTTTTTTTATACATCTCCCGTTTGGCATGTCTCTTGTGACAAAGTTCACAGCAGCACTGAAGGATGTGTTGACTTGACAACTGCGTCAGAGTTTTGAACGACCCTCCCCACCCATTTTGTTCCATGCTTGCTGAAGACCTAGCTAGCCAGTAACTAACTAACTAACACCAAACACAGATGAAAGGGGAAACATACACTACCGGTCAAAAGTTTTAGAACACCTATTCAATAATTATCGAGGTCATCCCTTTCTCCTAGGGAGGGTGACGTGTTCGATGCCGATATAACGTAGAGACAAAATCGAGTGGGTCGCTTCCAAAAAAGTAGGCCGCAACTGGGTAAGTCGAGTTTTTGCACCTGATGGTACTACGATGCTCCGAGATTCGTACACTATTGGTGTATTAAAATGAGTTAAGGTGATACACCTTGACCCCTTAATAATGAACCCAAGTGTTTGACATGGGGGGAAGGGACCAGTAACTTTATGATCAAACGTTATCAATGTAGAAGCAACAGTAAATGTTCATACCTTGGTCATCATACTTTAACCTGGTTTCCTTCCAATTTCATGAAAAACATGATTTTGARTGTCCATGACCTTTAATAAGGAGAAGGTTATCTAAAAGTAACTGAATGTGATACCAAAGAACCATACAATAATTACTAGCTAGTCACCATGTAATTCMAATACTCACTTACCTACCAGACCATCAGGTCAGGGAGTGTGATGGATTAGCTATAGTAAGTTAGGGAATTTTACAATAACCCACTTTTAACTGGATGAAAGTTTTAAAAAATGTAACATGGTTACACATGGTTACGAACACAGCTTTACATTTAATATACTGGGTAGAAAAATGTACCATTACCCTTTATAATCCGCACAGGTACGCTAAAAGGTACCGAACAGTACCATGTGAGTTCCTATGTATCATGACACAAGGCGAGACACAGATGCAAACACAGGAGGAAGATGGTTGGAGTTTAAGATGTTAAATAATCTAAAAAGGAGTAGGCAAGAGAATGGTTGTGGACAGGCAAAAGGTCAAAACCAGTTCAGAGTGCAGGAGGTACAGAGTGGCAGACAGGCTCGAGGTCAAGGCAGGCAGAATGGTCAGGCAGGCGGGTACAGAGTCCAGAACAGGCAAAAGTCAAAACCAGGAGGACTAGAAAAAGGAGAATAGCAAAGGCAGGAGTATGGGAAAACCACGCTGGTTGAGACAGGAAACACAGAGATAAATACATTGGGGATAACAAGCTACACCTGGAGGGGGTGGAGACAATAACAAGGACAGGTGAAACAGATCAGAGTGTGACACTATGTCTACCTCTGAAGGTACCTTATGTACCTTTGACCTTTTTCTACACCATGGAACAGCACTGTACTATAACCATACTCTTATTTATAAAAGTGTGTGATATGCAGTACCAGTCAAAAGTTTGGACACACCTATTCATTCCAGGGTTTTTCTTTATTTTTACTATTTTCTACATTGTAGAACAAAAGTAAAGACATTAAAACTATGAAATAACACATYTAGTAACCAAAAAAGTGTTAAAACCTCTTAAGSATCAAACACTTTTTTTCAATATTCACCTCAAATGACATACCTAAATCTAACTGCCTGTAGCTCAGGACCTGAAGCAAGGATATGCATATTCTTGATACCATTTAAAATGAAACACTTTGAAGATAGTGGAAATGTGAAATGAATGTAGGAGAATATAACACATTAGATCTGGTAAAAGATAATACAAATATTATTTTTTTATTTTTTTGTACCATCATCTTTGAAATGCAAGAGAAATGCCATCATGTATTATTCCAGCCCAGGTGCAATTTAGATTTTGGCCACTAGATGGCAGCAGTGTATGTGCAACCTTTTAGACTGATCCAATGAACCATTGTATTTCTTTACAAAATTTGGTGTGAAGACTGCCCAAATGTGCCTAGTTGGTTTATTAATAACTTTTCAAGTTCATAACTGTGCATTCTCCTCAAACAATAGCATGGTATTATTTCACTGTAATAGCTACTGTACATTGGACAGTGCAGTTAGATTAACAAGAATTGAAGCTTTCTGACAATATCAGATATATCTACAGTATGTCCTGGGACACAATGTTCTTGTTACTTACAACCTCATGCTAATCGCATTAGCCTACGTTAGCTCAACCGTTCCGCGGTGGACCCACCGATCCTGTAGAGCAGTGGTTCCCAAACTTTTTATAGTCCCGTACCCCTTCAAACATTCAACTGCGTACCCCCTCTAGCACCAGGGATAGCGAACTCTCAAATGTTTTTTGCCATCATTGTAAGCCTGCCACACACACACAATACGATACATTTATTAAACATAAGAATGAGTGTGAGTTTTTGTTTCAACACGGCTTGTGGGAAGTGACAAAGAGCTTTWTAGGATCAGGGCACAAATAATAACATAATAATAATCAATCATTTTGCTCTTTATTTAGCCATATTACATTTAAAACTTTATTTGTTCATCGAAAATTGTGAATTACTCACCACAGGATAATGAGAATGGTGTGCTTGAAAGGATTCACATAACTCTGCAATGTTGGGTTGCTAGAAATTGGAGAGAGTTTCAGTCTTAAATCATTTTTCACACACAGTCTGTGCCTGTATTTAGTTTTCATGCTAGTGAGGGCCGAGAATCCACTCTCACATAGGTACGTGGTTGCAAAGGGCATCAGGGTCTTAACAGCGCAATTTGCCAAGGCAGGATACTCTGAGTGCAGCCCAATCCAGAAATCTGGCAGTGGCTTTGATTAAATTCAATTTCACAGAACTGCTTGTTGCAATTTCGATGAGGCTCTCTTGTTCAGATGTCGGTAAGTGAACTAGAGGCAGGGKATGAAAGGGATAACGAATCCAGTTGTTTGTGTCAACCGTTCTGGGAAAGTACCTGCGTAATTGCGCACCCAACTCACTCAGGTGCTTCACTATATAACATTTGACATTGTCCGTAAGCTTGAGTTCATTTGCACACAAAAAATCATACAATGATGGAAAGACCTGTGTGTTGTCCTTGTTAATGCAGACAAAGAAGAGCTCCAACTTCTTAATCATAGCCTCAATTTTCTCTCGCACATTGAATATATTTGCGGAGAGTCCCTGTAATCCTAGATTCAGATCATTCAGGCGAGATAGGCCAGTCGTGTGAGAAACTCGTCATCATGCAAGCGGTCAGACAAGTGAAAATTATGGTAAGTAAAAAAATCTTTAAGCTCGTCTCTCAATTTAAAAAAAAGTGGCAATACTTTGCCCCTTGATAACCAACGCATTTCTGTGTGTTGTAAAAGAGTTACATGGTCGCTGCCCATATCATTGCATAGTGCAGAAAATACAGGAGAGTTCAGGGGCCTTGCTTTAACAAAGTTAACCATTTTCACTGTAATGTCCAAAACGTCTTTCAAGCTGTCAGGCATTCCTTTGGCAGCAAGAGACTCTCCGTGGATGCTGCAGTGTTTCCAAGTGGCGTCGGGAGCAACTGCTTGTACGCACGTTACCACTCCAATATGTCTCCCTGTCATGGCTTTTGCGCAAAAGTCCATTTGATGTCACAAAGCTCTCCAGTACTTTAAAAAAATCCTCTACTGTTGTCCTAGTTACCAATGGTTTGCAGAAGAGGATGTCTTCCTTAATTGACCCCCTATAAACTTAACGGACATATACCAGGAGCTGTGCCCGGCTCGCCACGTCTGTTGTCTCATCCAGCTGTAACGCACAGAATTCACTGGCTTGTATGCAAAGCAGTGATTGTTTCAAAACATCTCCTGCCATGTCACTGATGTGTCGTGAAACAGTGTTGTTTGATGAAGGCATTGTCTGAATGTTTTTTGGGGCTTTTCCCCAGCATTGTCCCAGCCATATCCGTTGCAGCAGGAATAATTAAGTCCTTCACAATAGTATGGGGCTTGCCTGTCCTAGCCACTCGGTAGCTCACCATTTAAGACGCTTCTAGCCCCTTCTTATTGATGTTATCTGTTGCTTTTATACATGCTTACTACTCGAAAGTCGTCTTAATTCTCACTCAAAAAACTCCTGTGGCTTATTTTTCTAATTAGCATGTTTTGTTTCTAAATGTCTGCGCAACAGTGAAGGTTTCATCGAGTTGTGAGATAATACTTTTGCACATATAACACACTGTGGCTGAYGAAAGGCACTACTCCCAATATAAGTGAATATAGCTCTCATCATATTTGCGCCTCTTTGATGGTCCAACGTCCCTGTCTGTTCGGTGCTTTCCTGGGTAAGGGGGCAGTAGCTCTTCGGCTGCATCAGATTCACAACTGTCAGTGTCCATGCTAGCTGGGCTAACAACAAATATAGAATTACTGATGCTAGCATTGGATGTGCTCGTGGAAACATAACATCTTGTGTCGTCGACAGGTGCAGGTGTAATACTGCTGGTATTAGCAGTACTACCAGTAGAGCTGGTATGTGTCTCTATGGACGCGGGCCTTACGTTTTTTTACCGTTTGTCCATTTTCGAGCAAACGGAATGAGCAGCAGCTACGTTTCACTACATACGGGRCGTTAGTGGAATTCCCGTGAGAGAGTAACGGTTAATGTGATTGGATGTTAATTATTTGTCTAGGCTACCTGTATTTGACATTGTGATGTTATTTCACTGAAAACTAGATGTGTCACCCCCTGACCATAGATTGCCTTGTATGTTTCTATTTTTAGTTTGGTCAGGGTGTGATGTGGGTGGGTATTCTATGTCTGGGTATTCTATGTTGTAGGTCTAGGTTTTTTGTTTCTGTGTGGTTGGCCTGGTGTGGTTCCCAATCAGAGGCAGCTGTCTATCGTTGTCTCTGCTTGGGAGCCATATTTAGGTAGCCTGTTTTCCCACATTTGTTTGTGGGTGGTTGTTTCCTGTTTAGTGTTTTGTTTCACCTTTCAGGACTGTTCGTTTGTCGTTTTTGTTGTTTGTCAAGTGTTTTRGTATTTTATWAAAAAATATGACCACTTACCACGCTGCACCTTGGTCCTCCTCTCCTTCTCCAGARGACAATCGTTACAAGATGGTTGAACTTTATTTTGGGCAGTTAAACGAGGCTACTCAGGTGAGAAAAAAAKCTCACATAAATGTATAGCCCCGTTGGAAAATATAAATGGACTYTTTGAAAATCACATTTTTATTTTGCGTACCCCCGACGGCATTGCATGTACCCCTTGGGGGTAATGCCACCCTTTGCCTTGATGACAGCTTTGCACACTCTTGGCATTCTCTCAACCAGCTTCATGAGGTAGTCACCTGGAATGCCTTTCAATTAACAGGTGTGCCTTCTTAAAAGTTAATTTGTGGAATTTCTTTCCTTCTTAATGCGTTTGAGCCAATCAGTTGTGTTGTGACAAGGTAYGGGGGTACACAGCAGATTCCCTATTTGGTAAAAGACGAAGTCCATATTATGGCAAGAACAGCTCAAATAAGCAAATAGAAATGACAGTCCATCATTACTTTAAGACATGAAGGTCAGTCAATACGGAACATTTCAAGAACTTTGAACATTTCAAGTGCAGTCACAAWAACCATCAAGCGCTATGATGAAACTGGCTCTCATGAGGACCGCCACAGGAATGGAAGACCCAGAGTTACGTCTGCTGACGAGGATAAGTTCATTAGAGTTACCAGCCTCAGAAATTGCAGCCCAAATAAATACTTCACAGAGATCATCAGAGATCAACATCAACTGTTCAGAGGAGACTGTGTGAATCAGGCCTTCATGGTCGAATTGCTGCAAAGAAACCACTACTAAACAACAATAAGAAGAATAGACTGTCTTGGGCCAGGAAACACGAGCCACCTGGGGTAAATTAATTTGATTGGACATGATTGGAAAGGAACACACCGGTGCCACTGTTGACAGTGCATGTCAGAGCAAAAACCAAGCCATGAGGTCAAAGGAATGTCCGTAGAGCTCAGAGACAGGATTGTGTCAATGCACAGATCTGGGGAAGGGTACCAAAACATTTCTCCAACATTGAAGATCCCGAAGAACACAGTGGCATCCATCATTCTTAAATGGAATCAGTTTGGAACCACCAAGACCCTTCCTAGAACTGGCCGCCCGGATAAATTGAGCAATAGGGAGGGAAGGGCCTTGGTCAGGGGGTGACCAGGAACCCAATGGTCACTCTGACAGAGCTCTGGAGTTCCTCTGTGGAGATGGGAGAACCTTCCAGAAGGACAACTATCTCTGCTGCACTCCACCTATCAGGCCTTTATGGTAGAGTGGCCAGACGGAAGCCACTCCTCAGGAGAAGGCACATGACAGCCCTCTTGGAGGACACTCAGACCATGAGAAACAAGATTCTCTAGTCTGATGAAATCAAGATTGAACTCTTTGGCCTGAATGCCAATCGTCACGTCTGGAGGAAACCTGGCACCATCCCTACAGTGAAGCATGGTGGTGGCAGCATCATGCTGTGGGGATGTCTCCCAGGGACTGGGAGACTAGTCAGGATCATGGCAAAGATGAACGGAGCAAAGTACAGAGAACCTTCATGAAAACCTGCTCCAGAGGGCTCAGAACCTCAGACTGGGGTGGCGGGTCTGAGGTTCTGCGCCATCTCCCGGGTGGCGCAGTGGTCTAGGGCACTGCATCGCAGTGCTAGCTGCGCCACCAGAGTCTCTGGGTTCACGCCCAGGCTGGGCTGGGTTCGCGCCCAGGCTCTGTCGCAGCCGGCCGCAACCGGGAGATCCGTGGGGCGACGCACAATTGGCATAGCGTCGTCCGGGTTAGGGAGGGTTTGGCCGGTAGGGATATCCTTGTTTCAGTATGTAAAAAAATAAAAATAAAAAATAAAATGTATGCACTCTACTGTAAGTCGCTCTGGATAAGAGCGTCTGCTCTTGGCCGGTAGGGATATCATTGTCTCAGTATGTAAAAATGTAATAAAATGTATGCACTCTACTGTAAGTCGCTCTGGATAAGAGCGTCTGCTAAAATGACTATTTTTTAAGGTTTACCTTCCATCACCTTCTAACAGTACAACGACCCTAAGCACACAGTCAAGACAACGAAGGACTGGCTTTGGGATAAGTCTTTCAATGTCCTTGAGTGGCTCAATCAGAGCCCAGACTTGAACCTGATCGAACATTTCTGGAGAGACCTGAAAATAGTCGTGCAGCAACGTTCCCCATCCAACCTGACAGAGCTCGAGAGGATCTGTAGAGAAGCATGGGAGAAACTCCCCAAATACAGGTGTCCCAAGCTTGTAGCGTCATACCCAAGAAGACTCGAGGCTGTGATCGCTGCCAAAGGTGCTTCAACAAAGTACTGAGTAAAGGGTCTGAAAACTTATGTAAATGTGATAATTCAGTATATTTTTTATGAATTAGCAAACATTTCGAAAAAAACTGTTTTTTGCTTTGACATTATGGGGTACTGTGTGTAGATTGATGAGGGGGYAAAACAATTGAATACATTTTAGAATTAGACTGTAACGTAACAAAATGTGGAAAAAGTCAAGGGCTCTGAGTCCAGGAGGTACAGAGTGGCAGGCAGGCTCAAGGTCAGGGCAAGCAGTATGGTCAGGCAGGCGGGTTCAGAGTCAAGGCAGGCAAGAGTCAAAACCGGGAGGACTAGCAAAACAGAGATAAGGCAAAAGCAGGCACACGGAAAAACACGCTGGTTGACTTGACAAGACAAACTGGCAACAGACAAACAGGGAACACAGGAATAAGTATCCATTTACTAATGGGGAAAACAGGTGACACCTGGAGGTGGGTGGAGACAATCACAAAGACAGGTGAAACAGATCAGGGCGTGACAATTACTGTAAAGTTGACAAAGACACCAAAACCCTTGTGAAATGTGTCCAGCATATGGCAGCTGTCTAGCTTAGATCTTCACTTAATCGATGCCCCTTGTCTGTCCAATCACAGTTATGTAACCATTTGCAGTTATTAAACACGTTTTGGATATACTTTCACAGCTACTGTGACCTTTGTAAATTTTAAACATACAGAGAAGCCAGTGGATTTAAATAAAAGTTCATGATACTGGAGTCTTCCTGATGTCAGTGGACTCTAGGTTGTGTAACATGTAAGGCAGCAGGTATATCTTCCTATGGTTAAAAACCTAATGCCATGTTTGCTTAGGCATCCATATAGCACCTGGAGGGCAAACTAGAACACATACAGTATATAAAACTTACATAACCCATAATGTATAAGTGGCTACCTCAAGAGGAGTGCCGTTTGGCCAGTCCGCTTCTCTAAGTCTGTGGAGTTCGTAAAAACCTAGGTTGCATTTCCTATTTGATTTAGACTTTAGATTTGAAGATAGATATTTGCTCATAGACACAGTTTAATTGCTGATTTTATGTATAATTGTAATTTAATTTGAGGGACACATATACAGAGTAAAAGAAAATTGATTTCTCCAGGGACTGAAAGTGAAGTAGGCTGCCTACTGGCCTTTGACCTTCAGGAGGCAGCTCTTGTCCTCTTGTTTTACACTTACTTTAATATTCTTTAGCGAGTTGTTGTTTTGAGTAATTTCAGAAGGCGTGGGTGTCATATGCAGACTATGAAATATTTTTAATTGAACTACTACATTGGGTTGTCTTGTGGAGTAACCATTGTGTAGCCTACCTCTCAGTAAGAGTTTTAAGGTACTCCTTTAGTACACAGGCTTCACAGATTCAAGCCTCCAAGCCAGAAGAAACAGGATGCAGTTTGCAACCCGGTCTCAGAGAATTTTGTATTATTCTGTATGTAAATCCAAGACACTCCATTTTGTATGATAGGTTATGTTTCTTATGGTATGTATTAATTTGTGACTGTCCATCACCCATTTTGTATGATATGTTATGAATTACAATTCATATGATATGTTACGAATTTGAAAAACGTATATGTTACAAATTCTAGCTAGGTGGCTAACGTTAGCTAGCTCGCTAACATTAGCTAGGCTAGGGGTTACGGTCAGGGTAAAGTTTAGGATTTAGCGAAAAGGTTAGGGGAAGGGTTAGCTAACATGCTAAGTAGTTGTAAAGTAGATTAAAATTAGAAAGTAGTTGAAAAGTTGCTAATTAGTTAGAGTTGTCCATGATGAGATTTTAACTCACAACCTTTGGGTTGCTAGACATTCGCTGTATACAAGTAGTGATATATTTTATGAAATCCTGAACAAGTGAGTTCGAAATTGAGGTGTCATAAAAATAAAATGAACCCCCCCTCCCCACCATTATAAATTGCACACCCTCCCCCCTCATAAAATGAACTCAAAATGAACTGTAGCAACCCTGTGTTTCTAAACGTGGACATTGACTTGACCACTTCAGCATGGTTAGTGGCACAGTCGATGCCACGCAGGGCTACGGGCCAAAAGGTTGAGGGTTTGCCGACCACCACAGATTTTGTAAGTAAGCATTTCACTGTAACCTGTTGTATTTGGCGCATGTGACTAATACAATTTTATTTGATGAGCTCACTCTCCCTACCCATGTCATTATACTACGATCAGAGCTAGCTGCAGGTAAGATTATTCTATTGTTCCCAAGGCCATACAAATGTAATTAACTGTATAATGGATTATTGTATCCCTTGTAATAATACTCAACCTTTGTACAAATCAAATCAAATCTTATTGGTCACATACACATGGTTAAGGGTTAAGGTTAGGGTAAAGTTTAGGATTTAGCTAAAAGGTTAGGTTAGCAGATGTTAATGCGAGWGTAGCGAAATGCTTGTGCTTCTAGTTCCCGACCGTGCAGTAATATCTAACAAGAAATCTAACAAATTCACAACAACTACCTTATACACACACAAATGTCAGGGATGAATAAGAATATGTACATAGAAACATATGGATGAGCGATGGCCATGCAGCATAGGCAAGATGCAGTAGATGGTATAGAACAGTATATACATATGAGATGAGTAATGTAGTAATGTAAGATATGTAAACATTATTAACGGGCAAGGTTGGTATACTTTAGAAAAGCAGGCAATACCTAGATGTACTCAATAAGACTCACGTTCCTTCCAATCTTTTACCCAGATTTGAGCAGAGATGCTTATTTAGTTTCTTWWAAAAAAAAAACACCAGTCATGAGGAAACAGACAGCTCAAGAGGTTTGCTTAGATATATAATCAATAATCAAATACCCCTTTCCAGTACACAATACACTACAATCACGCACTAATGCCTGCGATTCTTGGCAGCAGTAAGAAKGCCATCGCTATCTGCGTCCATTAAACATAGCCTAGATTTACGTTTTTATTACCTCTAAACAAAATAACTTTTTGGGCTTACAATGATGTTTTGATTATTTTTGAACAGTCGCTAAGATTATATTGGTTGTGATCTTTGCAAAATATCTATTTTGGATGCAGCAATTGTTAGCGATAATGCTAATGCTCATTGATATAGGCTGTAGCAAAAGCTAGCCAAAGAGCCATTTTACTGGTTGAAGTTGAAGTATAATGCTGTTGATTTGTGATGACACAAACATTATATTGATCAGGAAATTCATAGGAGCCTTAAAAATCCAAATATAATCCAAAAGTAGTGTGAAATGCACTCATAAGCAAAATGTAAATATAGTTTTTTTTCTGCTGGCGTTCTATAAGAACTCCCCCTTGTTCTGCCACCAACTTGTGCGCATCGCCCTCGTGCGGCAATGTTTGCAAAGAAAGAAAGGTGTGGAAAACAGGAAACAAACAACTGACAGAACCTTTTTCCCCTCAGGAGACTGAAACGATTTGGCATGGGTCCCCAGATCCTCAAAAGGTTCTACAGCTGCACCATCGAGAGCATCCTGACCGGTTGCATCACCGCCTGGTATGGCAACTGCTCGGCATCTGACTGTAAGGCGCTTCAGAGGGTAGTGCGTACGGCCCAGTACATCACTYGAGCCAAACTTCCTGCCATCCAGGACCTATATAATAGGCGGTGTCAGAGGAAAGCCCATAAAACTGTCAGAGACTCCAGTCACCCAAGTTATAGACTGTTTTCTCTGTTACCGCACAGCAAGCGGTACCTGAGCGCCAAGTCACGAACCAAAAGGCTCCTCAACAGCTTCTACCCCCAAGCCATAAGACTGCTGAACAATTAATAAAATTGCCACCGGACTATTTACATTGACCCCCCCCTCCCTTTTGTACACTGCTGCTACTCACTGTTTATTATCTATGCATAGTCACTTCATCCCTACCTACATGTACAAATTACCTCAACTAACCTGTACCCCCGCACACTGACTCGGTACCGGTACCCCCTGCATATAGCGTCGTTATTGTTATTCTTATTGTGTTACTTTTTATTATTATTCTTTACTTTAGTCTATTTGGTAAATATTTTCTTAAATCTTCTTGAACTGCACTGTTAAGGGCTTGTAAGTAAGCATTTCACGGTAAGGTCTACACTTGTTGTATTCGTTGCATGTGACAAATAAAGATTGATTTGATTATGGCAGGAAAAGGCTGTTTTAGGTTTTTGAAAAATGCACAATTCTCCAACTTCCAGACAGGGGGCCTAGCCCCCCTCAGGACCACCCCATAAACATCCCTACGTATTTTGTGCATCCTAAGATTTTTGGGGCCACTTTTTTTWAACTGTTATGGAATTAGTCACATTAGTGGCATAAATAAAATAACACAATACACCAAAATTATTCCATACAAGGTACACTATATAGACTATATAGGTATGTGTACAACCCTTCAAATTAGAGGATTTGGCATTTCAGCCACACCCGTTGCTAACAGGTGTATAAAGCCGACCACACAGCCATGCAATGTCCATAGACAAACATTGGCAGTAGAACGGCCCGTACTAAAGAACGGCCCGTACTAAAGTGACTTTCAACGTGACACCGTCATAGGGGTGCCACCTTTTCAACAAGTCAGTTCATCAAATTTCTGCCCTGCTTGAGCTGCACGGTCAACTGTAATTGTTGTTAATGTGAAGTGGAAACATCTAGGAGCAACAACGGCTCAGCCACAAAGTGGTAGACCACACAAGCTCACAGATGGGACCAGCGAGTGCTGAAGCGCCCAGTGAGTAAAAATAGTCTGTCCTTTGTTGCAAAAAGTACGTTTGAATGACACAGGAGCAACGTTGTTACATCTAATGATTGTTTGCCTGTGGCTGATGCCGCGCATGTGTTTGTACACGTGAACACATGCATATACACACACTCTCATTCAATTGCACACACGTGCACATACACGGACACACACACATATAAATAGTGCCATACATGCACTCAAATGTATTCAGTTGGCCTTGCTGTTATGATTTTTGTTGAACCTGATGTCTGTTGTTTTTTGCATTATTGTTTTCTGTTTTCCTTTGTCTTTTTTCTCCTTTGTTAATTGTTTTGGTTGTTGGTACATTGGGGGGGTGGAATTATTATATTTTATGATTTTGTTTTTCTGGGGGGGGGGGGGCTCGGGTGGTTGAGGGTGTGGGGGGATTTCTAAATAAGAGAGAGACTGTAGTTTCTTCAAACAACAACTTTACTATGAGATTTGCAAAAATGAAGCAATCAACCATTACCAAGAATGGTTCAGAGTTGAAAGCTTAACAAACATAGTCGGGTCTCTGCTTTTATAGAAAAAGTACAACCTCTTTTGTCTACGTGGCAGTTTAGCAGATGTGTGGAAACAGTGGTGGAACATAGTGTAAAGGGCGATTGGTTTGTCTGTGGAGATTAAGATAGCATGAGGGCTCAACTGTATAACTGTTATGTCACTGGGTGCTGTTATGTCACAGTTCACACTATAATGTGCTCCTCCCTGCAAGGTTCCACACAGCTGACTTCCTTCAGATAGTAAACCCACGGGATGTCTCACATTCTGCGGTCGCACCTAACGGATCTTAGCTATACGCCCAGTCTTATGACTAAGTCACTCACAGACAAGTTTGTATCAGGTTAGAAAAAACACTAGCATATAACTAGAGAATATTCTTTAAACAGTAAAACACAGTATAGCATGACTAATTATGTAATTTTCCACGACAAGGGGCAGCTCTCGGGGAACTGTGGGGGGGATCTTGGAGGGCTGGTGGCCAGGTGGTTGGGAGCTTAGGCCTGTGGCTGATAGATCGCTGTTTCGGGTCCCCATTTTTGACCTTGTGGGAGATCTGTTCGACGTGCCCTTGAGCAGGGCGTGGACCCTGGTTGCTTCTGTGGGTCGGTTTGGATGGGAGTATGACTAAATGTCATGTAAATGTTTAGCGGCTTCACTGAAAGTAGATTGTATGTATGTTTTAATATTCCATTTAAAAAAATCACTACCGAGTTACAAACTGCCTCTGAAAGCAATGTCAGCACAATAACTATTCCTCGGGAGCTTCATGAAATGTTTTTCCATGGCCGAGCAGCCGCACACAAGCCTAAGATCACCATACATAATGACAAGCGTTAGTTGAAGTGGTGTAAAGCTCGTCGCCATTGGACTCTGAAGCAGTGAAACGCGTTCTCTGGAGTGATGAATCATGCTTCACCATCTGGCAGTCCGACGGATGAATCTGGGTTTGGCGGATGCCAGGAGAATGCTACCTGCCCAAATGTATAGTACCAACTGTAAAGTTTGGCGGAGGAGGAATAATTGTATAGGGCTGTTTTTCCTCAACACCTCAACCCCATCGAACACCTTTGGGATGAATTGGAACGCAGACTGAGAGCCAGGCCAACATCAGTGCATGACCTCACTAATGCTCATGGTTGAATGGAAGTCCCCGCAGCAATGTTCCAACATCTAGTGGAAAGCCTTCCCAGAAAAGTGGAGTCTGTTACAGCAGCAAAGGAGGACCAACTCCAAATTAACACCTACAATTTTGTAATGAGATGTTCGACGAGCAGGTGTCCTCATACTTTTGGTCATGTACTGTATGACGTTGGTAAAAACAAAAAGGAGGCTGACAAAAAATCCACAACGTTGTAAGTATAAGCAGAACCCTAATAAACTATAAGCCAAGGAGCAATGCCTGCTGTCTTTGAGGTGATTCAGAATTTCCATTCAGGCTGCCGTAGACGTAACGCACATTCTCTCAGTTCTCTCTGTTCTCCAGGAAGGAGGGAGGGAAGGTGGTCTGTGTGGAGGACGTTGAGCAGACAGACACAACCAGTTCCCACTGCTTATGAAACACAGAGCCTGGAGCGTAATAACAGATCATCACCTCCCCTATGAACCCCCAGAAACAGGACACAGCAGCCCAAGCAGGGCAGGATTACAGCTACAGCAGTCAGTTGCTTAACTAACAGGACCCATCCGCTGGACTAGCCTTAGGCAGCATACATGACGCAGCTAAGAAGAGCTAACCAGAGAGGTTCGAGAGGACAGTCCGGGTAAACAACAGAGCCCCTCCAGCAGGGCAGCCACAACAAGAGGAACCACCATAGGGAGTTTGTGGTACAGAGATGTTTATCTCTATGGGACTGTGGTCTGCAGCTCTGTGGCATTAGGGTTGGTCCTCTTAGTGATTCTGATGCATTGGAAAATTTGTGCACTATGGCAGAGGATTAGCGGGAACATTTGATGATTCCAGTAAGCCAATTTAGCTGAGACGCAATTCAGACGACATTCCTGTGTGAACTGGAGAATCAGGTTTCATCACTGACCACAGCCAGAGTTCTTTCCGCTGAGACATTGGTGAAACTACAGTGTCGTGTGGTAGGATGCCAATAGAGGCACATGTCTAGTAACATCATAATCATCAGGACCAGATGGTTTTGACCAACAAATGACTGTTGAATACCCACAGCAGTTTTTGTAATCCCTTTTCTGTGGCTGCAGTTGTTAATTGTGTTGGACATTTTTAGGGGTCACTTCAAAACCACACCTGCATCACAATAATTGTCAGATAAAGAGGAGTTCTAAACATTTGCACAATGACCAGACTCCAAGACCAAAAAAGGGGGGGGGGGGGGGGGGTGCAAGCTCATACTTTGGTAAGAACAGCCAGAAAGTCTACAGAAAAAGAGGAAAGAGAGTTTGACAGAGAGAGGTGGAGGAATACTGTACCAACATCATAAAACAATACATCAGCACTTAGTACATATTTGTGAAAATACCATTTATGTCTGATTTCTTTATTCTCACATATCTATATTGAGGAGCATTCACACAGACTGTAGAGCCCTCATGAAAGATCTGATATTGAAATATCATGCTTAATTTTGGTTTTGTCCAGCTGAGAACCTTGTTAGGTCTTTGAAGTTGATTTCTGGCACAAGGTGGATTTGGATATTCATCTAACAAGTATTCACATAAAGAATTTCAACTTCAAGAGCACCAACAATCCAAGTTTAAACATAGCCACAATAACACAATTTATTTAAAGAGCATCGATTTTGACAAAGTTTAAACAGTTCATCAGTGTCTTGATTACTCAAAGCTAACCACAGCTGAGGTGAATTGAACTGCTTCAAAGCCATCATTCCTGCTTCCATTTCAACTGTTATTTATCTGTTAGTTAGTGTCACGTTCCCCATCAAGAAAACCAAAAATGTCGCTCAGCCGAGCCTCTTTCCGCCAGCTTCTCAGTGGATGAAAATAAACAGTTTACGCATTATGTGCAACTATAAGGCAATTTTCTGATTTCGTTCTGTATTCAACTCGTCAACAATTTGTAAAATGTCGTATCTTAATTATTGAGACAGTATTTTATACAAAAATCTGAGTAGGACTTGATTCGCTATCAGAGGTGTTAATAATAATGGAGAGGTGCATCCGTTACGCATTGCTTAATTGTTCAAGCTATTAAATGCCACGGGAAACATGAGTAAAATAATAGATTGGAAACAATAATAAATACATTTTATATTTGAAACTGTATTTTAGCAATCGAATGTTTTACATTTCGAAATTACTAACGATTAAAAAGTTACATAATTTGTTTGCGTAATTCCAAATCCAATGTGTTCATTTTGTCACACAAGACATTCATTTTCAAAGCTAGTCTTCAAAATATTAGAGGTTGTGGGCAGGCGATTTGGTGATGTTGAGGGTTGTGTCCAGTTTTGCGCAATATGACTGGCTGCCATAGGATACAGAAGTGGGTATGGCTATAACAGCTCAGCGCGTGGTGGCTGAAATTTGATTCGCGTTTAAAAGGCCCAGCAGCTCAGAAACCGAGAAGAGTTCGTTGGAGTCCTTTGTCCGTCAGCTTCAGGTAGCTCCTTATAAAGATAGGCACTCAAATCTGACCCTCTAGCACTGTAACTAGGGCCAAGGATCACACAGGGGGGCTGTGCTATGCACACTCCCATACATGCACTCCTCTCTTAACGGAGTCAACCAGTCTCTGGTTTTCAGTCCTACGAATGATACGATGATGGGGATCCTTGGCAATGGCACCGTACTCCCGAACGGGAGCGATCCTTTCGGTAGAAACGAAGAGGTCGCAAAAATAGAGATAACGGTCCTGAGCATCACCTTTGTGGTGGCCGTGATTGGGAACGTCAGTGTCTTGCTGGCCATGTACAACACCAAGAAAAAGACTTCGAGAATGCACCTCTTCATCCGTCACCTTAGTATTGCTGACCTAGTGGTCGCCTTCTTTCAGGTCCTGCCGCAGATATGCTGGGAGATCACCTTTCGCTTCTACGGACCAGATTTCCTGTGCAGGATAGTGAAGCACCTCCAGGTGATGGGCATGTTCGCCTCCACCTACATGATGGTGATGATGACCCTGGACCGTTACATCGCCATCTGCCACCCTCTGAAAACCCTCCAGCAGCCCACCCAGCGGTCTTACATCATGATCATTAGCACCTGGATGAGCAGTCTGGTCCTCAGCATGCCACAGTACTTTATATTCTCTCTGAGTGAGATCAAGAACGGCTCGGAGGTCTACGACTGCTGGGGCCACTTCATAGAACCGTGGGGCGTAAAAGCATACATTACTTGGATAACCGTTGGCATCTTCCTCATCCCCGTGTTCATTCTGATGATATTCTACGGGTTCATCTGCCACAGCATATGGAAAAATATCAAGTATAAGACCAAGAAGACACCCGTGGGAGGTGCGTCTAAAAACGGTCTCATGGGCAAGAACTCCGTTAGCAGCGTCACCACTATATCCAGAGCGAAGTTGAGAACGGTCAAAATGACTTTTGTGATTGTTCTGGCGTACATTATTTGCTGGTCACCTTTCTTCATCGTACAGATGTGGTCGGTTTGGGATGAGAACTTRGCATGGGATGGTAAGGGACTTCAGTGTATTGGAAAAAATATTGGATTGCGCACACAAAATCAAAGGGTGAACTTTGATATAGAATAAATAACATGACGCACTGGGCACACAATGACTGAATCAACGTCATTTCCATGAGATATCTTCACTCAATGATCTCTCTCCCTCTACAAATAGCTACTGTGGAAGCCATAGTCTATATAAGGGGTGGCGCAAAACATTTGGTGATGTATCTATTCTGTGCCAAAATGTTAGGCCTATTGCTTTCATGCATTAACTGGGACGCATATTTTTTTATTTATAAATGTCAATGAGAATTGACGAGGAGTAGGCTACGTATACAGTTGAAGCAGTATAGAAATGAATCTATTTTTGTCTTGGATATAAATTCGAATTCTGCATAATCCTTTGAGCACTGAGCGCCCTGTATTAAAATACAGACTGTATAGAATCGAAATTAAATATAACAAAATAAGCATAACAAATACGGTGTGCTGACATAAAAGACGAAGTCATGTTATTAATATCAGGTGTTTAAATAGGCCTGTAGATCTGCCTGTAATTGATTGTGCCGTGCAATTATGTAATGCCTACAAGCAAATGTTTTGTGAACTTCACTGCACCGTTGATTTCTACCCCAGCTATTGGACTAATTCTCTTTTGGTCATTTGCTTTTACCCTTTCCATCCAGATTCTGAGAACACGGCTGTCTCACTGTCCGCGCTCCTCGCGAGTCTTAACAGCTGCTGTAACCCGTGGATATACATGATCTTCAGCGGGCATCTCCTACACGACTTTACGCACTGTTTCCCYTGCTGTAATAATTTACGCCACAAGTTCAAGAAAGAGGACTCTGACAGCAGTCTCCGGAGAAATACGATATTGAGTAAAATGACCAACCGGAGCCCAACATGCAGTTCGGGCACATGGAAAGACCCTGACAACTCGACCAAGTCCTCCGTTCCATCTATCCAAACGGAGACCTAACACAGCGCGTTAAAAGCACAAACACACGACAGCGATGAATTATAGTTAACTCTTATTGACTTGACAATTATACAACTTTCAAGGTACCAATTAAAACTGTTGAGATATTGACACTGATTGATTATTTAATGTGTCTCTAATATATATTTGTGATTATGAATTGGTTTTGGGGTTTATTGTCTGGTATGCCAGTCTTGATAACGTCAATTATAAACTACTATTGTTTATAATGACTTAATTAGGCTACGTCAGATCTGAATTTGAAAATGTATAGTGGAAAAGAAGCAGATCATCTGAACATATTTAAATACCAACAGCCACAGCTATATCACCTYCGTTCTTTATTTTATTTTTTACTTCCTATAACATTCCACATTCCAGAGTCCTCTTTTCTATGTATTCTGAGTTGATGTGATCCAGCCTAGGAATTTCTACAGCAAAACCCAGACCACTTCGTATGACAAATGACAGATCTGTGACCAAGATGCATGGATTAGATTATCACAGTCATGCTATTAAAAGTGAACACACTTTTTTTGATAACAGTTAAGGCTGCCTGCTGTTTGTTTGTGTGTGTGACTATGTGTTGGCCATATATGCCCAGTGAGCCCATCTCTCGGTGTGAAATMAAATACATTTGGCCCTGACTGGCCCTGAKTGTTTACAAAGTAACAGAGGTGCCTGTCTGCCGGCCTGGTTGACTTCTACACAGACCATGGTGTGTTGTGGTCAGAATGGCTCTTCCATTAGCCACGTCTTCTAGTAACCAAGAGGATCAGCTCTTTCAGGTGTCTGACCTTATTTTGTCACGTGTCTCCCAACTACTGTTTTGCATCCTGTTTTGCATCCTTYCATCCTTGTTTTTCAAGCCTGAACCAAAGATAAATGGATTCTGGATAAAAGCTGCATGTGTGTTGAAATCAGGATCTCAATTCTACCTCACATTGGAACATTTTCAATCCTTTTCTTCAGTGACTATTTCCGAAAACAATTCCCCAGAGCCTCGTAGCTCATAAATCTATGAGAAATCGTTTCTGCTGCATTTAGAACCCTTAAAAAATGACCTTAATCTAAATGTCCATTGGGACTTCATCATTAGTCATCTAGTTTATACAGTTCTCCAATGTCGTTAAGGCCGTCATTGTAGGTCGTCATTGTAAATAAAAATGTGTTCTTAACTGACTTGCCTAGTTAAAAAAAGGTTAAATATATATTTWAAAAAATAACTAGTWAAATCACTGGCCTTCGTGGCTGGAGCATCTGTGGACAATGTTGAGAGACCAGATGTGACTGTCTCCCTCAGCTTGAGAATAACTAACTGGTTGTGTTATGTACTATGTATGCATTAACCTCATCCCCATGGTATTTTCCTACAGAGAGAGAATTGTCTGGTGGATGAGATGAACTGTATATGAATGTATGTTTAGGGGGTGAAGTGAGTGAAATAGTAGGGGCCGTTTGAGAAGAAATAGAGCCTACTGTTCTGTATAAGCCATACTGTATATATATGTGTSTGTGTCACAGCTCCTCCCATATCCTCCACATCAGACGGCAGGTGGTTAGAGTGTWGGACTAGTAACCGAAAGGTTGCAAGATCGAATCCCTGAGCCGACAAGGTAAGAAGTCTGTTGTTCTGTCCCTGAACAAGGCAACCCACTGTTCCTAGGCTGTCATTGAAAATAAGAATTCGTTCTTAKCTGACTTGCCTAGTTAAATAAAGGTWWAAAAAAAAATCTGCAACATTTGAAAAAATACACCTTCCACAACATGGGCTAATGGTTAAAAACTCACACAGACATGCTTTTGGACACAGCCCACATTGTAACACACTACACAATTTGCTGTACATTTCATGCCAAGGTATTCTATAGGATGTGACTGACATTTCATTGCCAGACCAAATAAGAATGTACTAAAAGGAAAATACTGACGTAGAATATAAAATCTCAAGTAAAGGTTTTCCAATTTGTATATACAGAATATACTATACAACTGGAATGTATGTTTCTATAGAACACGTGTTTTGCCAATGTTGAAGTTATCTATATGAATCATTTATGTAAAGGTGTGTAATGTGACTTTGTATCTATTTACTCTTGCTTGTACACATTGTAAAGACAATACATATCGCCGAAAATATAAAGTAAATATTCTATACAAAATAAGTCATGTCTCTGTCTCTTTTTAAAATAAGTAGCAAAGGAGACACTTTTTGTATACTCAGGAGAAGGGGAACACTGATGTGTCTGAAATGGCACCCTATTCCCTATAGTGGACTGCTTTTGACCAGGGCCCATAGGGCTCAAAATTAGGTCTAATGTTGGCTAGTCCCCTATATAAGGAAAAGGATTAGTGGTGTGCGGGTCAGTTGTTTGTTCACCCGCACCCCAACCACCCGACTATATGTGATAAAGTGAAAATCTGAGGCTCGCACCCGAACCTAACCCTAAAATATAGAAAATGTGCTATACAGTCAGAGATGGCAGAACTATTTTTTTGATGGGCCTTTTAGATAGGCCTACGTTTCTGCTTAATTAACTTGTCTATAATACAGTAGGCCTATGTTTCTACTTAATCAACTTGTCTATAATACAGTAGGCCTACGTTTCTGCTTAATTAACTTGTCTATAATACAGTAGGCCTATGTTTCTACTTAATCAACTTGTCTATAATACAGTAGACCTATGTTCCTGCTTAATCAACTTGTCTATAATACAGTAGGCCTATGTTCTGCTTAATCAACTTGTCTATAATACAGTAGGCCTATGTTCTGCTTAATCAACTTGTCTAATAATACAGTAGACCTATGTTTCTACTTAATCAACTTGTCTATAATACAGTAGGCCTATGTTTTCTACTTAATCAACTTGTCTATAATACAGTAGACCTATGTTTCTACTTAATCAACTTGTCTATAATACAGTAGGCCTATGTTTCTACTTAATCAACTTGTCTATAATACAGTAGGCCTACGTTTCTGCTTAATCAACTTGTCTATAATACAGTAGGCCTATGTTTCTGCTTAATCAACTTTTCTATATACAGTAGGCCTATGTTTCTGCTTAATCAACTTGTCTATAATACAGTAGGCCTATGTTTCTACTTAATCAACTTGTCTATAATACAGTAGGCCTATGTTTCTACTTAATCAACTTGTCTATAATACAGTAGGCCTACGTTTCTGCTTAATCAACTTGTCTATAATACAGTAGGCCTATGTTTCTGCTTAATCAACTTTTCTATAATACAGTAGGCCTATGTTTCTGCTTAATCAACTTGTCTATAATACAGTAGGCCTATGTTTCTACTTAATCAACTTGTCTATAATACAGTAGGCCTATGTTTCTACTTAATCAACTTGTCTATAATACAGTAGGCCTACGTTTCTGCTTAATCAACTTGTCTATATATAGCAGTAGAGCCCTATGTTTCTGCTTAATCAACTTGTCTATAATACAGTAGGCCTATGCAGCTGTGAAAACGATGTTTTACTCTATGCGGTTGAAACAGGCTACTGTCAGCTTTTATGTTGCTGATAAAGATAGAACCATTACAGACTGTGACAAACCGAGTATTAATTCTCTCAAGATGTTGAAATAAATAAATAAATCATATTTCGCCACTCCTTTTCCCAAGTAAAAATCGACATTTGGTGTACCATTTTACTGCAAGAAATGCTTTATTCTGTAGGAGTTAATATTAGGCTATATTAGGTAATGACCTGGTATTTTGAAGTACTCTTGTGACTGTTGCATTTGTATAGCACCTCACAATCATCACAAATAACTTCAAATCTTTATCAAACATTATGCTACTGTTCTGGTCCTCTCTCCTATTTATTTTCAACCCTCAATTTGCCTCAGTTGATCAATGTTAACCTTTTCTGCCCACGTTCCTAAAAGCATTTGGGAATTGGCGTGTATTCGGCGAGTGTAGGGTAAAGCTTAGAATAAGGGCTATGCACGAATGCCAGATAAAAATAATGAAATAAAAGCCTCAGTGTAGCCTATAGATACGAATTGCACAAGAATGTTACATTTATGGATTTTTTTTATATTGTTTCTCTTCGTTCAACACCAGGCTACACAATTTGGAAAATACTGATGTAAAATATAAAATCTCAAGTAGTTTTCCAATTTGTATATACAGAATGTACTGTACATCTGTAATGTATGTTTCGATAGAACACATGTCAGTGTTGAAGCCAGCCACCTGCTCTTCGTACACACATTTCATGACCCTAAACCCACCTGTCTCGCAGATATAACCACAGCAACTTTGTCTCGGGCCCTACAACACCCGTGCCAAAATATCCTCCAAACCTCTAGACCTCCTCTCTGCTGTCAGGATATCTGACCCC
Source organism: Salvelinus sp. IW2-2015 (assembly GCF_002910315.2). NCBI lineage: Eukaryota > Metazoa > Chordata > Actinopteri > Salmoniformes > Salmonidae > Salvelinus > Salvelinus sp. IW2-2015. The sequence continues at coordinate 56,730,410 of NC_036842.1, forward strand.
AGGTCTGGTGTAGACTCTAGACCTCCTCTCTGCTGTCAGGATATCTGACCCCAGGTCTGGTGTTTCTCTGGATTTTTACTTACAGTGCCTTCGGAAAGTGTTCAGATGCCTTGACTTTTCCCAAATTTTGTTATGATACAGCCTTATTCTAAAATGGATACAAAAAAAAAAAATCCACATCAACCTACACACAATAACCCATAAAGACAAAGCAAAAACAGGTTTTAATACATTTTTGCTAATTTATTTCAAATAAAACAATGAAAATCACATATACATAAGTATTCAGACCCTTTACTCAGAACTTCGTTGAAGAACCTTTGGCAGCGATTACGGCCTTGAGTCTTCTAGGGTATGATGCTACAAGCTTGGCACACCTGTATTTGGGGAGTTTCTCCCATTCTTCTCTGCAGATCCTCTCAAACTCTGTCAGGTTGGAGGGGAGCGTCGCTGCACAGCTATTTTCAGGTCTCTCCAGGCCTTGGCTGGGCCACTCAATGACATTCAGAGACTTGTCCCGAAGCCACTACCGCGTTGTCTTGGCTGTGTGCTTAGAGTCACTGTCCTGTTGGAAGGTGAACCTTCACCCCAGTCTGAGGTCCTGAGCGCTCTGGAGCAGGTTTTCATCAAGGATCTCTGTGTACTTTGCTCCATTCATCTTTGCCTCGATCCTGACTAGTCTCCCAGTCCATGCCGCTGAACAACATCCCCACAGCATGATGCTGCCACCACCATGCTTCACTGTAGGGACGGTGCCAGGTTTCCTCCAGACGTGACACTTGATCTGTAATTTGTCATCTGACACTCTACGGACAATTCCTTCGAGCTCAAAGCTTGGTTTTTGCTCTGACATGCGCTGTCAACTATGGGACCTAATAGACAGGTGTGTACCTTTCCAAATCATGTCCAATCAAGTTGTACAAACATCTCAAGGATGATCAATGGAAACAGGATGCACCTGAGTTCAATTTCGAGTCTCATAGCAAAGAGTTTGAATAGTTATGAAATAATGTATTTCTGTTTGAAACTTTTTATAAATTTGCAAACATAAAAAAAAAACTGTTTTTGTACATACAGTGCATTCAGGAAGTATTCAGACCCCATTACTTTTTTCACATTTTGTTACGTTACAGCCTTATTCTGTAATGGATAATTCCCCCCTCATCAGTCTACACACAACACCCCATAATGACAAAGCAAAAACAGTTTTTTAGAAATATTTGCAGATTTATAAAAAAGTAAAAACAGACATATCACATTTGTATAATTATTCAGACCCTTTACTCAGTACTTTGTTGAAGCAGCTTTGGCAGCGATTACAGCCTCAAGTCTTCTTGGGTATGACGCTACAAGCTTGGGACACCTGTATTTGGGGAGTTTCTGCTTCTCTGCAGATCCTCTCAAGCTCTGTCAGGTTGAATGGGGAGTGTCGATGCACAGCTATTTTCAGGTCTCTCCAGAGATGTTCGATCGGATTCAAGTCCGGCTCTGGCTGGGCCACTCAAGGACATTCAGATACCTGTCCTGAAGCCAATCCTGCGTTGTTTTGGCTATGTGCTGTCTTGTTGTCTTGTTGGAAGGTGAACCTTCGCCCCCAGTCTGAGGTGCTGAGCACTCTGGTCTGGTTTCATTAGACAAGAGAAACTTGTTTCTGATGGTCTGAGTGGCCTTTTACTGAGGAGTGGCTTCCATCTGGCCACTCTACCATAAAGGGCTGATTGGTCGACCAAGGCCCTCTCCCCCAATTGCTCAGTTTGGCCGGGGAGCCAGCTCTAGGAAGAGTCCAATCAATTGAATTTACCACAGGTGGACTCCAATCAAGTTGTAGCAACATCTTAAGGATGATCAATGAAAACAGGATGCACCTGAGCTCAATTTCGAGTCTCTTAGCAAAGGGTCTGAATGCTTATGTAAATATCTGTAAGGTATCTGTTTTTTTTTGCCCCCCCCCCCAAAAACAAAACCTCTTTTCACTTTGTCATTATAGGGTTTTGTCTGTAGATTGATGAGGGGTAAAAAACAATTTAATGCATTTTAGAATAAGCCTGTAACGTAGCAAAATGTGGAAAAAGTCAAGGGTTCTGAATACTTTCAGAATGCACCGTGTATACCACGCAATACACATACACCAGAAACAGTGTTCTCTATCCAGGAGAGTTCAGAGAGATACAGTAGCCTACACAGTTTGCTCTATTATATCTGCGCTCTTATCGCACTAAGAAACATTATGTGATAGAACTTGTTGTTTGTGTCTCAATTCCACCATACATGCTTCAATTGGTAAGAGAATGATAAGGGAATAAACTATTGATTTCATAATCTTACATAATATGTTACGGATGATCATCAAATTTGACCGCAGAGTTTTCAGAGATAAATAGGAGGGGTCTTGATGGGTCCCTCAGATTAAGAGTCCTTTTGATCGTCATGTGCTATGTAGAGATAACTCACTGGCAGATGCTTGCCAATTTGTTTCCTTGTTACTCAGGGAAGTAAATAACCTCCAATGGTGTTTTCATAGCAGGAAGCATGTTCCATTATCTTCACTGTCTGTCTGGACACACACACACATGCACGCACACAAACACATACAAGGCCAGCATCCCGGAATCGCCTCTTCACTGTTGACATTGACACTGGTGTTTTGCGGGTACTATTTAATGAAGCTGCCAGTTGAAGACTTGAGAGGTGCCTGTTTCTCAAACTAGACACTCTAATGTACTTGTCCTCTTGCTCAGTTGTGCACCAGGGCCTCCCACTCCTCTTTCTATTCTGGTTAGAGACAGTTTGCGCTGTTGTGTGAAGGGTGTAGTACACAGCGTTGTACGAGATCTTCAGTTTCTTGACAATTTCTCGCACGGAATAGCCTTCATTTCTCAGAACAAGAATAGACTGATGAGTTTCAGAAGAAAGGTCTTTGTTTCTGGCTATTTTGAGCCTGTAATCAAACCCACAAATGCTGATGCTCCAGATACTCAACTAGTAAAGAAGGACAGTTTTATTGCTTCTTTAATCAGAACAACAATCTTAAGCTGTGCTAACATAATTGCAAAAGGGTCTTCTAATGATCAATTAGCCTTTTAAAATGATAAACTTGGATTAGCTAACACAACGTGCCATTGGAACACAGGAGTGATGGTTGCTGATAATGGGCCTCTGTACGCCTATGTAGATATTCTATTAAAAATCTGTCGTTTCCAGCTACAATAGTCATTTACAACATTAACAATATCTATACTGTATTTCTGATCAATTTGAGGTTATTTTAATGGACAAAAAATGTGATTTTCTTTCAAAAACAAGGACATTTCTAAGTGACCCCAAACTTTTGAAAGGTAGTGTACACACAAATAAAAATCCACTTTTTATTTATACAAAATCTTGAATCATATTCTTTTCAATTATCAAATGACTGCTTAGACAAAGGTCATCACAGACCGAAAGTGTATCAAATTAAAACCCTGAAATTGCATCTGATTGCACTGCAGTGTGTTTTTCACTACACATTTATCCTGCCCTTTTTCTGAGTCTAATAGTCAGGTGTGCGGCAGATCACATCAATATGATTAAATTATACAAAATATACAATGCAGTGTTATAACAATGTAGATTTTCTTAATGGATATAATTTAAATCCATTTTTTATTTTATTACAGGAGCTAAACAGAAAGATAAGCCTTTTTGGCACACTTCAGTCTGAAAGTTAGGTAGGAACGTTAAGGGGAGTGCTGGGGAGCGTGGTGAGTATTCATATTTTTCATAAGCCCTTCACTTGTAAAGGAAGTGTCTCCACCTACACACAAGTTGTGTCCCAAACTGCACCCTATTCAATCCATCAATCCATCAATCAAATGTATTTATTAAGCCTTTTTACATCAGCAGTATTCTCAAAGTGCTTATACAGAAATCCAGCATAAAACCCCAAAAAGCAAGCAATGCAGATGTAGAATCACAGTGCTTAGGAAACACTCCCAAGAAAGGCAGGAACCTAAGAAGAACCAGGCTCTCAGTGGTGGCCAGTCCTCTTCTGACCAGATCGTTCTTCAGGATTTTAAAACGTTCATACCGTAGGTGACCAGCAGGGTCAAATAATAAATCACAGTTACTATAGAGGTGAGTATTCAGTAAAGACTTAAAGGTTGAGACCGAGTCTGACTCTCTCACATGGATTGGCAGACCATACCATAAAGTTGAGCTCTATAGGAGAAAGCCCTGCTCAAGCTCTTTGCTTAGAAATTCTAGGAACAATAAGGAGGACTGCGTCTTGTGACCGTAGCGTATGTGTAGGTATGTATGGCTGGACGAAACCAGAGAGACAGGTAGGAGCAAGTCCATGTAATGCTTTGTAGGTTAGCAGTAAAACCCTGAAATCAGCCCTAGCCTTAACACGAAGCCAGTGTAGAGAGGCTAGCACTAGAGTAATACGATCCAATTTTGGGGTTCTAGTCAAGATTCTAGCATTCGTATTTAGCACTAGCTGAAGTTTATTGAGTTATTTATCCGAATAGCAGGAGTAGAGCACTGCAGTAATGTAATCTGGAAGTGACAAAGTCATGGATTAGAAGAAGCTGAAAAAAGTTTGATATGTTCGTCAAAAGAGAAATCAGGATCTGGAGTAACGGCAAGGTCCTACACAGTTTTATTTCAGATGACTGTACAACCATCAAGATTAATTTTTAAATCAAATAGCAGATTTCTTTGATTCTTGGGACCTAAAACGGTCAGAGTTTAAAAGTGAAACATTTGTTGACATCCACTTCCTTATTTCTGAAATACAGGCTTCCAGGGTAGGCAATTTTGGGGCTTCATCATGTTTCATTGAAATGTACAGCTGTGTGTCATCTGCATAGCAGTGAAAGTTGACATTGTGCTTCTGAATGACATCACCAAGAGGTAGCATATACTGAGTGTACAAAACATTAGCAACACCTGCTCTTTTCATGACATAGACTGATGGTGAATCCAGGTGAAAGCAATGATCCCTTATTGATGTCACCTGTTAAATCTACTTCAATCAGTGTAGGTTAACTTCTTATGAGTAGGAGGAGACAGGTTAAAGAAGGATTTTTAAGCCTTGAGATCATTCAGACATGGATTGTGTAAGTGTGCCATTCAGAGTGTGAATGGGCAAGACAAAATATTTAAGATTTAAGTGCCTTTGAACGGGGTATGGTAATAGGTGCCTGGTGCACCGGTTTGAGTGTGTCAAGAACTACAACGCTGCTGGTTTTGTCACTCAACAGTTTCCCGTGTGTATCAAGAACGGTCCACTACCTAAAAGACATCCAGCCAACTTGACACAACTGTGTGAAGCATTGGCATCAACATGGGCCAGCATCCCGGTGGAATGCTTTAAAAACCTTGTAGAGTCCATGACCCGATGAATTGAGGCTGTTTTGAGGGCAAAAGGGGTGCAACTCAATATTAGGAAGATGAAAAACAATAGTGGTCCTAAAATGGAACCTTGAGGAACACAAACTTACCATTGATTTGTCAGAGGACAAAACAGCCACAGAAACAAATATCTTTCTGACAGATAAGATCTGCCGTGGAAATTACCACCAGGGACACCTGAAGTCAATCTTAAAGTAATCATTCTTCAATATCAGCAAGCTGGAGAGGTTCAAACAAACTCAATGCACCATAGTACATGTTGGTCGGTCGGGAGCTCCCGTGGCAGTCCCGTTAGTTCTCTTATATACTGCTTACACAGACAAGTTATATTTGCATGATTTAGCTTATTTATTATTCATAATTCATTCATCCTTAACGTTTGGTTCATGCATGTGACCGACCAATACCTCACAAGGCTTCTTCTCTCTAAGCTGAGACCTTGAAACTGAGACACCCTTTTCGGTTCTCATAACAATGTTCTGGGCATACTGACAAATTGCTTATACTGATAGTGAGTATTGCTCCCAGGCACGATCACTCAGTCACTTGCATGAACTAAGTGAAATTGGTTATTAGAACACATAGTTGCTATGCAAAAGGACTGGTCGTCAGTTCTAAACAAAATGGTTGTTATGCAGGCTGGATAACCTTCTTGACAATTGCTAGCTAGCTAGCTAGCCAACTTCCATTAACTCGATCAGTGACGTCAAACATTAAACCTGGAATGACAGTACACTGGCTGCATTTTTGTTTGTTTGAGCTTTTTATCTGTTGGTATTTACTTGGATATGGCCATGATAATGACGTTGATGCGTGATTTCGACTTGCTCAGAAAAAGTTGTCTCGTCTCTTCTGGGCACCGTTAACTCTATGTATGGTACTACGGAGATCAAAGTTAAAAAGTGAAACGTTGTTTTCGAGGTCAGACAGGCATAGGTCTTTAATGATATTCTTATGGAGGCGCAGTGATCATTTTCAGATGGAACTGTTAGAAGGAATAGGTGTGTATGCGATGGCCAATAGAGCACGGGTTCGAACACTGCTCATCGAATTAGCATCCAGGATCCAAACAACCAGTTTCAAAAACTGTTATCTTTTTAAGTCAGCTTACTGCATTCCCATAAGTCATCAGTTCCTAGAATTGTAGGTCGGAATGTTTGGTAGGAATGACCTCTTGGAACTCAAAGAACCTCCAAAGAAACACAGCTGCTGTCAGACTGCAGTTTCCTGTGACACACATGGACACGGCATGAGAGGAGAAAAATACATTCAGAGATTCCTCAAAACAAGCCGTTGTTGTGAAACTAACCATTCTCCATTTCTTAAGATCAGGATCACCTTGAAAATAATATCGAACATAAGTTAATTAGAAAGTAAAACACATCGTTGTCCATGGTGGTTTGACTTTTGTTTGTGGGGGCCTTGAAAATGGCAAAGGCGTGAATTTCACAGAGAAATTCCAGGTAGAGTAAAATGCCAAATCATACGTTTATTAATCAGAGGTGCTTTGATGTGTCTGGGATCACATGGCGAGGGCCTGTGGATGTCGCAAAGAGATGGACAGAGGATAGTCTTTCTCAGTGAACTCAGTATTCAAATCCTCCTCAGCATTATGACACGGTGCCTCAGCACTATGACACGGTGCAGTATTCAAATCCTCCTCAGCACTATGACACGGTGCAGTATTCAAATCCTCCTCAGCATCGCTTGCGGGGTATTCAAATCCTCCTCAGCATTATGACACGGTGCCAGTATTCAAATCCTCCTCAGCATTATGACACGGTGCAGTATTCAAATCCTCCTCAGCACTATGACACGGTGCAGTATTCAATCCTCCTCAGCATTATGACACGCGTGCCTCAGCACTATGAGCACGGTGCAGTATTCAAATCCTCCTCAGCACTATGACAGGCGTCAGTATTCAAATCCTCCTCAGCACTTATGACACGGTGCCTCAGCACTATGACACGGTGCAGCATTCAAATCCTCCTCAGCACTATGACACGGTGCAGTATTTAAATCCTCCTCAGCACTATGACACGGTGCATATTCAAATCCTCCTCAGCATTATGACACGGTGCAGTATTCAAATCCTCCTCAGCATTATGACACGGTGCAGTATTCAAATCCTCCTCACACTATGACACGGTGCAGTATTCAATCCTCCTCAGCATTATGACACGGTGCCTCAGCACTATGACACGGTGCAGTATTCAAATCCTCCTCAGCACTATGAACGGTCCAGTATTCAAATCCTCCTCAGCATTATGACACGGTGCCTCAGCACTATGACACGGTGCAGATTCAAATCCTCCTCAGCACTATGACACGGTGCCAGTATTCAAATCCTCCTCAGCATTATGACACGGCTGCCTCACGCACTATGACACGGTGCAGCATTCAAATCCTCCTCAGCATTTTAATGGACACGCGCTGCAACACGGTGCAGTATTCAAATCCTCCTCAGCATTATGACACGGTGCAGTATTCAACTCCTCCTCAGCATTATGACACGGTGCCTCAGCACTATGACACGGTCCAGTATTCAAATCCTCCTCAGCATTATGACACGGTGCCCCAGCACTATGACACGGTGCAGTATTCAAGTCCATAGAAATAGAATGATAACAACGGGCGTCCCCATTCAAGCCAATTATGGCATAATGGGTGGACTGGCAGCAATGCTAGTGTGCCCATAGGAGCAAAACAGAAAGTAAAAGCAGGAAGTTTACCCATGACATTACAAAAAATACATTCCATTGCATGAGCGACAGAAGCATCATTTGAATGAACATTCTACATTACCATGGAAATGATTGCATACTGATCACATACTGTACCAGGCAGCCATGGCGAGTGTACACATGTATTTACCAAGGTTGCCAGGGTTAGAGGTTCCAAGCCTGTTCTACTGTATTCATTCTATTTCCTCAGCACTATGACAAGGTGCAGTACTCAAGTAATTCCAATGAAAATATGTAGTGAGGAGTATCTTCATTTCCATCAAATTACTGAAAATAATATTTTTATTCATTTTAGACACATATTTACAAGAATCTCACTTTACAGAACCTAAGCAATACACAAGACGTAACATGAAGGATAACAATAAGATGAGTGAACACAACTCTGATAAACAGTAACTCAAGCCTGTCAAAGTGACACAATTGATAAACAACGCAACACAGCGGGAGGTCATCATGCATTCAGCAGCACCAGAGGAAAACCTGCAGGACACATTAACACGCACACACATCCCATTCCTCCACAGCTCTGTGGTTGCTTGGAATCCCAACAATTGTCATGTCCTCGCTAATGATTCATAAACAGACTGGGTGTGTGTCCCTAGTGGTGTAGTGGTAGCTAGAGAAGTGGGTATACTCTACGGCCCGCCCGGCGAAGGAAAGGCACCCTGTGTGAAAAATTCAATGACAAACAGTGACATATACTCTAAGTAACCTAAAAATCCCATATTGGTCTTTCACAGTCAGGCCAACCCAAGCTGTACTGTACAAGTAAGCTAACAGCAGGTATATTATTGAAATAGATAAATGAGACTGTCAACTGAGTCAGAAATTCACAGGTTTTAGATTTGTCCCATTTTTGTTCAGGTTTTCACTGTCAAAGTCACACTTTTTAATAGAAAAACAACAACATTGGATGTTCTAAGGCCACAACAATGCTTAAACCACATCAGGAGACCATTTTTGAGGTCTGGGAAAGATCATTGCAAATGTGATGTTTGAGTGTAGTTACCATTTAATTCAACTGTGCAGGCACCTAGCACTGTTGTTTGGTTGGCAGTGTTTCTGTAGCTCACATGAGATCTCTGTCCATGAAACTGCTTGCATGTGGGGATATTTTAGGACAGCGTTTTCTCGCAAATTACGTTTTGGAACATTTGTGCATAGGCCTACCCAGTGGTGGGCCGTCAGGGCCAGCAAGGCCTTCTCTGCTGGCCTAAACATCATCAGAATATAAACATTTTAAAAATATATTTTCCCACAAATATGTATTAAATTATTCCCCAGAGTAAGAGTTATACTCTTCATTTCATAGCTTTCCTCTTGGTTGCACTGCTTCCAGCCCCAGGTTGAGATTTGGAGGGCTGGTCTTTATGTTAGATCTTTTATCCAATCATATTCAGCCATCATGTGTTGCCAGGGGTCTAAAATCTGCCCTCAGGCCTTCAGAATCAACAGTGTGGGCGCTTGTAGCTTATAGTGAATGGAAATGAAAATTTAGTGTCAACCAATCAGCTTTAGAGTTGGCTATTGTACGCCTGCTGGCTGGCTCCAGTGTTACACAGGAGCCACTAGCAGGCGTAGTGCGTGCACGTCTTTTGATTGGATTACCAATATTGAGAGGCAGGTCCTATGGGCAGGTCTATGCAGATCTAGGAAACTGAATTTGATAAACGAATTAATTCGCGTACTACTAAGCTGTTTTTTCAACCCACAATGGCGGAAGGAGGAGAAGATATCGATTTGGTCGAGGATATAATTATAACGCCATTCTCAAGACACATTTTCAAAAAGTTAGACATTGTAAGGAGAGGTCGCCCGACGCCGAACTACGAGCGTTATCAATGGCTCACAGGCTCCGAGAAGCACTGCAAACTGTACTGCTGGGAATGCCTATTATTTGCAAGTGATCGATTTGGTGTTTGGAGCCACACTGGCTTTGCAAACTTGAGTTGTCTAACCAAGGCAGCAACGAGACACCAAAGTACGGCTGGGCACTTACAAGCAATGGTGCTTTTGAAAACTTTTGGGGACACCGGAGTGGATCTACAGTTCAACGAACAAACGCGCAGGGCAACGGAGCTGCACAATGAAAAGGTGAAGGGAAATATTGAAAAGACTCATTGATTGTGTCATGTTTTTGGGTAAACACTGTTGAAATGTCAATTTGTCAATTTCAAGGTGACGCAACGCCTGGTTATACTGCGTTTCTGTCTAAATGTATAGTGTCTAGAGCCATGGCATCATAATGATGGTAATAAGAGGTGGATTAATTCGGGTGGGACTGTGTAGTACCTCACTGAAGGCCCAGGCCCCAGGCCCACGGCACGCCACTGGGCCTACCTCTGTGTGCACATTGTTGTACTTAAAATATGAAGAAATAATAGTTGATCAACATTTTCAGCTAAACATTCTGATCTGTTTCATCAGCCTTAATAATTGATATGGCGTATACCTCCACTACACCACTTTGATGCAGATCGTGAGGATGAAGAATTGAGTATACGCAATACCCACACAAAAAGTGGGTATAGAGTGAATCCCTTTGTACAACCTCCATCACACCACTGTGCATCCCAAATGGCACCCTATTCCCAATATAGTACACTAGGGTGCCATTTGGGACACATCGTAAAACAGAGAAGCCTTCCAGGTTTTTATCTAACAGTTTCAATAAACAGGGATACAAGTAACTATGGAATAACTCAACCTGTCAACATTAATTGGACCTGAGGGAATGACACGGTGTTGTTCTGCTGTTATTTTCCCCGAGTTAGTTCTCATAGTTGATGACGTCGTATGTGTCATAACAATTCACTGGAAAAGACCCCGACTGTCCATATGTGTTGAAATGTATGGTATGTAAGGGACATTAGGCCAGATGATCTATTCAATTCCCCCCCCCTGTGTGGGAACATAAATCATTTACATGATCTTTTTCCATATTGTTGTGACATATTGTGAGCATGCCCGCATTGTACCTTACAGGATCTCAAAATCTGAGAAGAAAATAAAAAGATGATTGTTAAAAGGCTTACAGAATAATGAGAGGCAAGTCAAGGATGTGGTTAATCTAATTGATCTAACCTTCACATTCTCTGGGGGAACATTGATGTGTTAGACATGTCTGCAGTGCAGTGAGTGGGTTACCATGGTATTGTGTTCTACAAACAGTTATAGGGACAAGAATGTCTTCACTTAATATTTTTTTTTACCATAAACAACAAGCACATATATATCTGGGCATAATTAAAACTAATGGCATAATCAAACATAATTATGAGCAGGGTTGGGGTGAATTTCATTCAGTGGAGGCTCCTCCTCAGAGGAAGGGGAGGACCATCCTCCTCAGTGAATTTAATAAAAATAAAAATAGTGAAACATTTAAAAAGTTATCCTTTTTTAGATAAAACTATACAAAATATATTCACGTCACCAAATAATTTATTAAAACACACTGTTTTGCAATGATGGTCTACAGTAGCCTCAACAACACTCTGTAGGGTAGCACCATGGTGTAGCCGGAAGACAGCTAGCTTCCATCCTCCTCTGACTTCAATACAAAACCTAGGAGGTTTCACCCCCTTCCATAGACTTACACAGTAATTATGACAACTTCCGGAGGACATCCTCCAACCTATCAGAGCTCTTGCAGCATGAATTGGCATGTTGTCCACCCAATTAAAGGATCAGAGAATGAATCTAGTACTGAAAGCATAAGCTACAACTAGCTAGCACTGCAGTGCATAAAATGTGGTGAATAGTTGATTCAAATAGAGAGAAAGACAAGTTTAAAAGTAAAAAAAAATAAAAAAATAATTCAAAAATGAAGGAGAAGCAAGAGAAAGAGAGAGAGAAAGAGAGAGAGCTTTATATATATTATTATATTATAAAAATCATTTTTTTTCTTTCTTCACTTTCACTTACTTAGCTAGCAAATGGAGATAGCTCATTTAGCCTACTCAAACACCTAGCTCAAACAGAGGGATGCCATGTTAGCTAGCCGTCTATGACTATCCAACACTGGAACTCTTCCAAGTCAAGATAAACTTTTGGTTTMACTAATTTACTGCCACCGGGACACACCGGTGTAACTGCTAAACTGCTAATTGACAGAACACTGTACTGCATGATTGTAGCGGGTTTACTAACACGTAAGTTCTATTAGTTATGTTGTCTATGACGTTACTTTAGCTAATATGGTGACAACGTTGTCAACGATGTAGGCTGTGTGTAGCGGTTATGATATGAAGGTTTGGCTTGGAAAGGTTTTTTCACCTGGTCACAGACAGCTGAAGTTGACAAGCAAAGGGAAAATATGAGAGGAGGAGAGCGTGTAGATGCGAGAAGGAATACAACAAGCTGTTTGTATGTGGCTATTAAAGTGAACATTTTGCGTGTATTCATTCCGCCGATTCTTTTGAAAAACGTTTTTTAAACAGAAGCAAACGGAATGGAGATAAACACACCTAAATTTGTCCAATAGAAACTCTCGTTTGCAACTGTTGGACAAATTATTACACCATAGATCAGCTAGTTGCAGGCAAGTGTGTTCAAGGCAGTATTGAATGTGTCACTGTCTGTCCATGTGTCACTGTCTATCATGTCAAATCTTTCTCTTGACCTGTATGCACCTACGTTGTAAACTTTCATTCATAGGCAAGATTGTAGTAACCTCATGATTGTTATAGGGAAAAATGTTGTATAATGTAGTAGCCTAAACTTATCAATGTTACATTGAACTGGGTGAATGGAATATGAATGACAGTCATCCAATATGCTGTAATAGAAAAAGAATCGTCCTCCCTCATCATAAACGGCAACGACTGCTACTGATTTAATTTAAATTCCAGTCAATTTAGAATGTACTGAAAACCAAATTCCTCTTCCAAATTTTCCTCATTGAAAAGCATTGAAGATAATTGAAACTTCAGTGTACTTCCAGAATTGACTAGAATTGAAATAGAATTGACCCCAAAAATTACTGTATCAAATCTTCAAAGCAACATGACTGCCATTGGAAACAATGCAATCCATCAGGACATCTCCTTTGTGGCAACCCCAATGAGTTACTCAATGTCCAGTCCACCTTCACCTGCTCAGTCAACTTAAAATATGTACCGTAAGAAAAACAATTCCATTTCATCTTCAAAGCCACATGACAGGAGTTCTTCAAAGTATAATCCATTGGGACATCACCAACGACTTGCTCTCTGACCTCTCTGGAGTTGCTCAAGGCTTTCAAAAAGACAACTGACAGTTGTCTGGCATGCATTATCTGCTGGTTTAACTGGGGTCTATATGAGTCTAGCATGAATCACTATGATTCTAAATGTGAATTTCCTTACGAGAGACACACAGCAGTGAGCAATAAGCAGAAGCATCATTCCCTACGGACTGGGTACATCACATATATGTGTCCGGAATGGCACCCTATTCCCTTTATGGTGCTCTATGGGGCCTGGTCAAAAATAGTGCACTATATAGGGAATAGAGTGCAATTTTGGGAGACATAGACATAGTGAGGCAGTGAGATTATCTGGGCTATTTCATTTTTTAAAATGTTTTATCTTTATTTAACTACGCAAGTCAGTTTAAGTCGCTCTGGATAAGAGCGTCTGCTAAATGACTTAAATGTAAATGTAAATGTAAGAACAAATGCTTATTTACAATGACAGCCTACCCCGGCCAAACCCGGACGATGCTGGGCCAATTGTGCGCCGCCCTATGGGACTCCCAATCACGTCCGGATGTGATGTGATGCAGCCAAGAGTCCCTAGTAGTAGTGTTCAAGACGGGTTTATTGATTAATTTATTTTTGATATCAGATCAGCTTTAATATTGCAGATAGATTGTGGCTTCCATCAATGTATTTGTCTGCTTCATTTCCAATCCCCCATATCTTTTTTCAATAAATATATATATACACTACCAGTCAAAAGTTTGGACACACCTACTCATTAAAACGTTTTTCTTTACTTTTGCTATTTTCAATATTGTAGAATAATAGTGAAGATATCAAAACTATGAAAAAAAATATGGAATCACGTAGTAACCAAAAAAGTGTTAAACAAATCAAAATATATTTAATATTTTAGATTCTTCAAAGTAGCCACCTTTTGCCTTGATGACAGCTTTGCACTCTTGGCATTCTTTCAACCAGTCTCCTCAGGTCGTCACCTGGAATGCTTTTCCAACAGTCTTGAAGGAGTTACCACATATGCTGAGCACTTGTTGGCTGCTTTTCCTTCACACTGCGGTCCAACTCATCCCAAACCATGTCAATTCGGTTGAGATTGGGTGATTGTGGAGGTCAGGTCATCTGATGCAGCACTCCATCACTCCCCTTCTTGGTCAAATAGCCCTTACACATCCTGGAGGTGTGTTTTGGGTCATTGTCCTGTTGAAAAACAAATGATATTACCACGAAGCGTAAACCAGATGATTTACATTTAACACTTTTTTGTTTACTACATGTGTTATTTCATAGTGTTGATGTCTTCACTGTTCATCAACAATGTAGAAAATAGTAAAAATAAAGAAAACCCTTGAATGACTAGGTGTCCAAACTTTAGACTGGTACTGTATATGTAATAATATATATAATATAGGCAGAGTTGCAAAGAAAAAGACATATCTCAGACTGGCCAATAAAATAAAAAAATTAAGATGGGCAAAAGAACACAGACACTGGATAGAGGAACTCTGCCTAGAAGGCCAGTATCCCGGAGTCGCCTCTTCACTGTTGACGTTGGTGTTTTGCGGGTACTATTTAATGAAGCTGCCAGTTGAAGACTTGTGAGGCGCCTGTTTCTCAAACTAGACACTCTAATGTACTTGTCCTCTTGCTCAGTTGTGCAACAGGGCCTCCCACTCCTCTTTCTATTCTGGTTAGAGCCAGAGTGCGCTGTTCTGTGAAGGGAGTAGTACGAGATCGCCAGTTTCTTGACAATTTCTCGCATGGAATAGCCTTCATTTCTCAGAACAAGAATAGACTGATGAGTTTCAGAAGGAAGTTCTAATCGAACCAATAAATGCTGATGCTCCAGATACTCAACTAGTCTAAAGAAGGACAGTTTTATTGCTTCTTTAATCAGAACAACAATTTTAAGCTGTGTTAACATAATTGCAAAAGGGTTTTCTAATGATCAATTAGCCTTTTAAAATGGTAAACTTGGATTAGCTAACACAACGTGCCATTGGAACACAGGAGTGATGGTTGCTGATAATGGGCCTCTGTATGCCTATGTAGATATTCCATAAAAAATCTGCCATTTCCAGCTACAATAGTCATTTACAACATTAACAATGTCTACACTGTAATAGCGATATTTTGGCGATTATATAATAATTTCAAAAAAATGAAAGTTAGCGGTTGTAATCTGAATAAAGGGAAAAAGGCCATTCTTGAACATGGGGTGAAACATTCTTACTAATCTGTTACAGAACCAGTTCAGATTTAAGTAAAACTTTTGTATGATTGAAGCCATTAGTGAGAGTCTTTAATATTCAATATTTTCTGCCCTCCAAATTTATATTCATTATTTAAATAGGCCCGTTTAATTTTGTCTGGCTTGCCGTTCGAATTAAAATTGAATATTTTTTGCTCATATAATTTAAAAACAAGTCGCTAGGTTTAGGCAAGGCCATAACAAATAGGTAAACTGGGATATGACTTAAGAGTTAATCAGGGTGATTTTTCACAAAAAGACAGGGATTTTCCTCTCTACGGTAGCAAGATCTTATCTATTTTTGCTATCTTTCTATTAAAATATATTGTAGTGAGATTATTTATTTATTTCGGGATATGAATGGGTTTATTGGGGAATGTCTTCCTCATTCAACACACACAGAATGTGTGACATCCCTCCATGAGAAATAAATTAGACGTTTGCGTGTGRTGAATTGAGATTTTCCCTTTCGTAATGTGTCAAATAGGGATTAGGCCTGATAAAGATGAATATTCATGAGGTTAGCTTCCCAGAACGTGCTTACATTTGATTATGAAGCATATACAGTGGCATTGAGAAGATGTAATAACAGGGTCATAATATAAGTATAGCAACCCTTCTCTCCACTGACCCTCTAAGGAGACTCAGTTATTCACTGCCCCGTTGTGGCTGTCCATAGACAGTGCAGTCAAGGCTTGGATGCCCGATATCCTCTGCTTAGTGACAAGGCAGTTTTGAGATGAGAATCAGAATGTGACACATTAATTCAGTTTTTTGTTGAATTCTTGCTATTTGAATACTTAGTCGTGTTCTCAGAAAATAAATGTTTTTACTCTGTTAGTACAACATTGCAACTCTAAACCAACACACACACACCACACACACCACACACACACACCACACACACACACACACACCACACACACACACACACACACACACACACACACACACACACACACACACACACACACACACACACACACACACACACACACACACACAGTAATAAAAATAATAAATAGCCCAGGGCTGGATCGATGATTGATAAGTCAGTCAGAACATCCACTGCTTAACCCTGAAACTCAGCAGATCGGAATGGAATCTGGGCCTGTTTGCTCATATAAATCTCTCCATAAACACTCATAGCTTGTCTCCATTACAGCCCTCTGTAGCTGCACAGCATTATGTCATGTGTGATGAAAAAAAAACACACTTACTAGACACGCTCATTCAGTCATATTCTTCAAAGGGCCCAATCGGTAAAGACAAGAGATCAAGGACTATAAAAAGCTAAAAAATAAAGTCTCAAAGAGGTTGTTTGTGAAGTTCCTCAGTGCTTATACCAGTTCCAACAAACTTACTGAGTGGGTCGCACTAAGTCCACTACTGAGATCGCTCGTGTGATTGAAGCCAGATGAGTGCGTCAACTGAATCTCCTAGGATTCTGAGTGATCTAGTGACATCTGGTGGTCAAACTGGAATGTAACAACTAACCACCAAAAGTATACTACTGCTTTTATTTTTGAGGTTACAGGGTCAGGGTTGAAAAAGCTACCAAAATGTCGACCACAATAAATATGCAAAGGTAAAATTGTGCGTGCTGGAGTTTATAAAAAGGTATTTTGCTTGTGGCCAACAAGCATCAGTAAGTGTGTCCTGTGATTCAGAGCAAAACTGGACAGTCAGGAAGAGTTTATTTAAAGATAGCCCAGACGGTAATAAAAAGTGTTCCAGATTATACCAGACAGAAGTCTCTGTCCCTTAACACTCTCCCTGATATTATTTACACAACTGTTTTGCCATCAAATTCCATGATTTCACTAACTGATACTGTAGGCCAAGGATCTACTGGACGCATTGTCTCAATGTGATTCTGGTAATCTGATTCATTACCAGTTCTTCCTCTTCTTAATGCAGCACTGCTCAGATCCACTAATCAGCTGAACAAAGCACTGTACAAATCTCTGAGCTTTGTCGAGTCATTACCATGAGTCATGATAGCCATATACACACACACTCACAGGAACGCACACAAACACCAGCTTGAAGGCCCATAGATAATCCAAAATGGTTGTAAAGCCGCTTGAATGAGGGGGCGACAGTCTGTCATTCCATCTGTGAGCCGTTCATCTGCAGGCCATGTGGGCTGATTACGAGCCCCACACCCCCCCACACCCCCACACCACCCACACACCCCCCCCACACACACACACACACACACACACACACACACACACACACACACACACACACACACACACGACACACACACACACAACACCACACACACACACACACACACACACACACACCCACACACACCACAAGTTTACTTCAATATGATGGTTATTTAAGCAATAAAACCAGAGGAGGTGTGGTACATGGCCAATATACCACGGCTAAGGGATGTTTTTAGCCACCACGCAACACAGATTGCCTGAATACAGCCCTTAGCCATGGTATATTGACCATATATCACAAACCCCCAAGGTGCTTTATTGCTATTATAAACTGCTTACCAACGTAATTAGAGTAGTAAAAATAAATGTTTAGTCATACCCATGGTATATGGTCTGATATACCACGACTGTCAGCCAATCAGCATTTAGGGCTCGAACCACCCAGTTTATAATATATCAATATTTGCGCATTAAGGATTTTCCACCGCCAATTTCAAATACTTTTCAACGTCCATGGACGTCCAGTGTCGGTCGATGCTCAATGGGCGAGAGGGCTGGTGAAAGTAAATGGAAAGAGAGTGTGCTCTGCAAGAGCCTGGAGAAGTGACATTAACTGGAGAGAAAACATTGAGCTGAACTTAACAGTATGCCAGTGGAAGGGAGGACAGTAGCAGGTGACCCAACTGTGGTTTGTGACTACTATGAATTCTCATTGTATCCAATTCAGTTGCGGTCATTCTGTTACTGATTTTCAGGTCATTCTGTTACCGAATAGAAAATGTGGTCACTCGTCAGGACACTGTTGATCAGAGGAGCTAGCCAACAACACAGCTAACACAATCACTTCAAACTGAATCTGGAAAGACTGCAAACTAGCTGTAATTCTTTTCATTTTACCTTTTAAAATTGACATTACTTGTAAATATCCATAAAAATGATGCCAAATATTCATTATTTCGACTGGCTGAGAAACACTGCCTGTCTATCTCGTCCCAACTGAGTTCAAATTTGAATATTGAAACAATGTTGCAAATATCGGAGAGAAAGACAGCAAGGTTTATACAAATCTCCGCTGTTGAAAACAAAATGTTAGTCTTAAAGAAATGTGAGATAATGTCTAGATGCTTTTTATAGTGGAGGTCAAGTTTATAAATAGCCAGGCTGGGCTGATGAGACAGTGGATTGCGCGGTCAGATGGATAATTTTTTGGATAATTTGTATAAGTTTTATAATTTAGAACAAATCATGCTTTTTTTTCATCAATATCATGCAAATTACATGGAAATGGCTCGCCCGCGACCTCTGGAGGTGGCGTAGGTGTCGTCACAAGTTTACATTACAATAAAAGGTCTAGCCGAAGGTATTTTCTCAAAACCTCTAGAGAATCTCTCGTAGTGATAATACAGTCTAATATTGTTATGGTAATTCCTGCAACATCTGCAAAAAAATGAAAAAACAAGAACCACTTCTGCTTGACCAGAATAAAGCTCAAGTGCGGAGATGGCGTCACAGCCAGCTAGACTATTCACAACACAACACCAGCTGCCTGAACAATTACCCAGCTGTTTGTCAGTCATGTCCCTGATCATTGGTCTGGATACGAGTGTCTGCTAAATGACTACAATGTAAAATGTAGGAACATTTTTAGCCACTGTTGCTTAAATTAGGGCTAGGCCCCTTTTTTCTCCATTTCCGCCTGAATGACGTGACCAAAGTAAACTGCCTGTAGCTCAAGCCCTGAAGCCAGGATATGCATATAATTGGTACCATTGGAAAGAAAACACTTTGAAGTTTGTAGAAATGTTAAAATAATGTAGGAGAATATAACACAATAGATATGGTAGGAGAAAATCCAACCAGAAATGCAATAGTAAGGTCATATTGAAAATAAGCTCCCTTCCACAAGGTGTCAGCAGTCTATGTTCAAGGTTTCAGTCAGTTAACTTCAAAAACGAATAAGAAATATCAGTTTTAGTACAGGGACACAGTCTTGGAAATTTGTGTTTGCGCGCGGCATGAAGACAGTACTCACCTGCTAAAATCGGTTTCCTATTGGACATACTTCTTTGGGTAAGAAATATTATAGTTTGATTACATTTTAGGGTACCTGAGGAGTAAATAGAAACATATTTTGACTTGTTGAAACAAAGTTTAGGGGTAGATTTTTGGATTCCTTTCTCTGCATGTTGAACGAGTGGAATACTCAAATCGATGGTGCCAACTAAACTGACTTTTTGGGATATAAAGAAGGATTTTATCTAACAAACTACATGTTATAACTACATGACCTTTTGGATGACAAATCAGAAGGACGATTTTCAAAAAGTAAGCGAATATTTAATCGTTATTTGTGAATGTATGAAACCTGTGCCGGTGGAAAAATATTTTGATGTGGGGGCGCTGTCCTCAAACAATCACATGGCATGTTTTCACTGTAATAGCTACTGTAAATCGGAGAGTGCAGTTAGATTAACAAGAATTTAAGCTTTCAGCCGATATAAGACACTTATATGTACCTAAATGTTTAATATCTATCATTTTTATTTATTTGAATTGCGCGCCATCCAGTTTCACCAGAAGTTGTCCCCCCACCGGGACACCTATCCCTATTAACAATGAAAGAGGACTTAAAAATTAATCTTTATTGTTGAAACCAACACGTCTGTGGTATAGCCTTCTGTTCATGCAGCTTGGGAGAACAGTGATGTAGCAACATTATTATTTTCACTTTGGAATAACACACACTCACCCTCGGCTCCCAGGAGGTCAACCATAAACCCCTTGTACAAATCTACTACTGTACTGTAGCTAACTTCTATAACAAACCTCAAACACCATTCCTAGCTTACATAGGAGCAACAAGCAATTGACAACTCCTCTCCATCACACACATCACACTGTTTCAGGCATTCTTCTCTCATTCATTCCACTCCATGCCGGTTCTCTTGGTGACTTCGTACCGTATCTTTGGGAGACAGCAGACATTGACATTCATTTCAGGTAAATCTCAGCTAACACCGACCCAGTCAAGGGTGTATGCCCAAAACCCTAGCATGTTTGCGCTGACCTTAGCATGACTTTAGTGTACTTGAATATACTTTATTCTCCGTCATAGCATTACAGCCCTGAGCAGAAATATAAAATTTAAAACAATAATACTGAAGAAGCTTAGGCTTTATATTCAGCAATCATTATGAGTGAGTTGACTGGGTTGATTCTGACTTTCATTTCTTGTCTGTCAGAGGTAAGAAGAGCTTGATTGATTTGGGCTCATTTAGCAGACAACACAAGTCCTTAATCATTTATTTGATAATTTCATTATTTTCATCATCAATATCATATCACCTTCGGCAATCTGGTATTGCATCGTTATTTCCTTATACTTTCTCATAATACTGCAGCCTCATATTTCATATGTCTGATGAAAACATCTAGCAGCAGTAGAGAAAATCATCCAGGCTTCCTTTTGAAACCAAGATATATTAAAATCAAATCGAATCAAATTTTATTAGTCACATGCTTACTTACAAGCCCCTAACTGACAGTGCAGTTTCAAAAAATATGGATAAGAATAGGAGATAAAAGTAACAAGTAATTAAAGACGAGCAGTAAAAAAATAACAATATATACAGGGTATGTGTGGGGGCACCAGTTAGTTAAGGTAATATGTACATGTAGGTAGAGTTAATTAAAGTGACTATGCATAGATGACAACAAAGAGTGGCAGTGGTGGGGGAGGGGGGCAATGTGAATAGTCTGGGTAGCCATTTTACTAGATGTTCATGGAGTCTTATGGCTTGGGGGTAAAAGCTGTTTAGAAGCCTCTTGGACCTAGACTTGGCGCTCCGGTACAGAGAGACCAGTCTATGACTAGGGTGGCTGGAGTAATTGACAATTTTCAGGGCCTTCCTCTGACACCGCCTGGTATAGAGGTCCTGGATGGCAGGAAGCTTGGCCCCAGTGATGTACTGGGCCGTTAGCACTACCCTCTGTAGTGCCTTGCGGTCGAAGGCCGAGCAGTTGCCATAACAGGCAGTGATGCAACCAGTCAGGATGCTCTCGATGGTGCAGCTACAGAACCTTTTGAGGATCTGAGGACCCGTGCCAAATCTTTTCAGTCTCCTGAGGGAGAATAGGTTTTGTCGTGCACGCTTCACGACTGTCAT
Source organism: Salvelinus sp. IW2-2015 (assembly GCF_002910315.2). NCBI lineage: Eukaryota > Metazoa > Chordata > Actinopteri > Salmoniformes > Salmonidae > Salvelinus > Salvelinus sp. IW2-2015. The sequence goes on from NC_036842.1 coordinate 56,752,348, forward strand.
GGTATGCTTGGACCATGTTAGTTTGTTGGTGATGTGGACACCAAGGAATTTGAAGCTCTCAACCTGCTCCACTGTAGCCCCGTCGATGAGAATGGGGGCGTGCTCAGTTCTCTTTTTCCTGTAGTCCACAATCATCTCCTTTATCTTGATCACGTTGAGGGAGAGGTTGTTGTCCTGGCATCACACGACCAGGTCTCTGACCTCCTCCCTATAGGCTGTCTCGTCGTTGATCAGGCTTACCACTGTCGTGTCATCGGCAAATTTAAAGATGGTGCTGGAGTCGTGCCTAGCCGTGCTGTCATGAGTGAACAGGGAGTACAGGAGGGGGCTGAGTACGCACCCCTGAGGGGCCACCGTGTTGAGGATCAGTGTGGCGGACATGTTGTTACCTAGCCTTACCACCTTGGGGCGGCCCGTCAGGAAGTCCAGGATCCAGTTGCAGAGGAAGGTGTTTAGTTCCAGGGTCCTTAGCTTAGTGATGAGCTTTGAAGGCACTATGGTGTTGAACGCTGAGCTGTAGTCAATAAATAGCATTCTCACATAGGTGTTCCTTCTGTTCAGGTGGGAAAGGGCAGTGTGGAGTGTAATAGAGTGCATCATCTGTGGATCTGTTGGGGTGGTATGCAAATTGGGGTGGGCCTAGGGTTTCTGGGATGATGGTGTTGTGAGCCATGACCAGCCTTTCAAAGCACTTCATGGCTACAGACGTGAGTGCTACGGGTGGGTAGTCATTTCTGCAGATTACCTTAGTGTTCTTGGGCACTAAGGTGGTCTGCTTAAAACATGTTGATATTACAGACTCGGACAGGGAGAGGTTGAATATGTCAGTGAAGGCACTTGCTAGTTGGTTAGCACATGCTCACAGTACACGTCCTGGTAATCCGTCTGGCCCTGCGGCCTTGTGAATGTTGACCTGTCTAAAGGTCTTACTCACATCGGCTGCGGAGAGCGTGATCACACAGTCTTCCGGTACAGCTGGTGCTCTCATGCTTGTTTCAGTGTTATTTGCCTCGAAGCGAGCATAGAAGTAGTTTAGCTCATCCGGTAGGCTCGTGTCCGTGGGCAGCTCTCGGCTGTGCTTCCCTTTGTAGTCTGTAATGGTTTACAGACCCTGCCACATCCAACGAGCGTCAGAGCCGGTGTAGTACGACTCTCTCAGTCCTGTATTGACGCTTTGCCATCTGTTTGATGGTTCGTCGGAGGGCATAGTGGGATTTCTTATAAACTTCCGGTTTAGAGACGCGCTCCTTGAAAGCAGCAGCTCTAGCCTGTTAGCTCAGTGCGAATGTTGCCCGTAATCCATGGTTTCAGGTTGGGGTATGTATGACGGTCACTGTGGGGATGACGTCATCGATGCACTTATTGATGAAGTCAATGACAGATGTGGTGTACTCCTCAATGCCATTGGAATATTTTTTTCAACCATTTTACATTTAAAAAATGTGGAATAAGCAAAGCCTTTGATTTCTGGTCAAACAGATAGAAAAAGGGTCTTAGAAACATCTAGCAGAAAAGGTCTTAAAAGGTATTATAAGTACATCAAAACACAATAAAGTAAAGACCCCTACCAACTAATATCAACATTTTATATTTTGTTTTGCACAAATTATTTGCCTTCTGTAAGAAATATTGCCTAGTGTCTTGTCATTCTGTTACCAAAAACCCACGTACAGTATCTTTAAGATAATTAAGATAAAAATAATTTCTCTCCCTCATGAGGCGGGAGGATAATGAAAGTTCACAGAATTAACAAGTAAAGGTAGACCTACCAATTTAGTTATATTGTTTTTACTGATAACAATTTGGTTTATGATTTATTAAGTGATTAAAGCATGTAATTCTGTTACCAAATCGGTAAAATAATGACCAAAATAACACAACCAGAATGACTGCAACCTTGGCAACAATTGGAATTCATAGTAATCACAAACCACAGTTGGGTCACATGTACTGCCCTCCCTTCCACTGACATACTATTATATTCAGCTCATAACTGTTTTCTTTCTCTTTCTGTCATCTGGTGGTCAAAGCAAGTGTGTAAAAACAGTCTGGACAACACCTCCCTCTCTCTCTCCCTGTCTCTCCATGTCATTTCAGCAAGCCAACACACCCACCATCTCAGATTGTTCTGAAATCGTTTCTGTAGTTAGAAACAGATAAGATCAGCATTCCTGCAACATTATTTTGTTGAAATATAATTTGATCTCTGAAATATTAAGCTATAGTACCTAAGATCTGATTTGGACCAAACTTTTTTAAAACAATGAGTAAGACATGAGGAATACGAGGAAATTGTCAAAAAGCCACCCATGAGCTCCCCACACCCCCTGCCAATCACACCCCAAATATGTTGTTTTTATTGAACCTTTATTTAACTAGGCAAGTCAGTTAAGAACAAATTCTTATTGACAATGACAGCCTACCGGGGAACAGTGGGTTAACTGCCTTGTTCAGGGGCAGAACGACAGATTTTTCGATCCAGCAACCTTTCAGTTACTGACCCAACGCTAATCACCTGCCACCCCTGTATACTTGTATGTTTAAATCAACAATATGTCAAAGGATTCAATGACTGAAAACTGAAACAAACATATGGATCATACAAAGACAAACAGATAAATCCCAACATATGAGTATACAGTATCAGTTTTCTATGTCTGACAAGTAGTACGGCGCTGCGGCTCTGAGAATTGTTTCTTTATCCTATGTCATGAGTTATTATAAAATTGGTTCGCCAAATGCTAGTCCCGGATGTTACGTATTGCGTTCAGCCAATCAGACCAACTTACTGGGCTGGTGCAGGCTTTTAACAGGTAAGGGAAGGGAGATAGCTAGAGGTTATCAAAGGTGTCAAAAAATGTCTGCATCTTTGTCCCATCTCTTTCTCTCGTGATGTACAGTAAATCTTCTTTCCCTCTAGGCCTGATGTTCGGTCCAGGATCATGGGGAACCTGGTGTTGAAGAACAAAAAGGCCTGGTTTGTCATCACCCATAAACTGCTGCTGCTCTAATACAAGTATGAGGTGAGACGGTGAACTGATGTTGAACTGTGCAGTCAGTCATTCATTCTTTTCTATGCGTGTATTCAATCTATCATTATTGGAATCAAATAAGCCTCTGTTATAGCTGAAGTCTTCAACTTCATTCCTAGACTCATGTTTTGAGGATTCTTCCCAGCTACCTGGCTCAGGACAGGGAGAGGCCACTATCAATCAATCAATCAATTTGATTTTATATAGCCCTTCGTACATCAGCTAATATCTCGAAGTGCTGTACAGACACCCAGCCTAAAACCCCAAACAGCTAGTAATGCAGGTGTAGAAGCACGTGCTAGGAAAAACTCCCTAGAAAGGCCAAAACCTAGGAAGAAACCTAGAGAGGAACCAGGCTATGAGGGGTGGCCAGTCCTCTTCTGGCTGTGCCGGGTGGAGATTATAACAGAACTATGCCAAGATGTTCAAAAATGTTCATAAGTGACAAGCATGGTCAAATAATAATCATGAATAATTTTCAGTTGGCTTTTCATAGCCGATCATCAAGAGTTGAAAAACAACAGGTCTGGACAGGTGCGGTTCCATAACCGCAGGCAGAACAGCTGAAACTGGAATAGCAGCAAGGCCAGGCGGACTGGGGACAGCAAGGAGTCACCACGGGCGGCAGTCCCGACGCATGGTCCTAGGCCCAGGTCCTCCGAGAGAAAGAAAGAGAGAAGGAGAAAATTAGAGAGAGCCAAGATTTTCAAAATGTTCATAAATGACAAGCATGGTCAAATAATAATCAGGAATAAATTCAGTTGGCTTTTCATAGCCGATCATTAAGAGTTGAAAACAGCAGGTCTGGGACAGGTAGGGGTTCCATACCGCAGGCAGAACAGTTGAAACTGGAATAGCAGCAAGGCAGGCGGACTGGGGACAGCAAGGAGTCACCACGGCCGGTAGTCCCGACGTATGGTCCTAGGGCTCGTCCTCCGAGAGAAAGAAAGAGAGAAGGAGAAAATTAGAGAGCCAAGATTTTCAAAATGTTCATAAATGACAAGCATGGTCAAATAATAATCAGGAATAAATCTGTTGGCTTTCATAGCCGATCATTAAGAGTTGAAAACAGCAGGTCGGGGACAGGTAGGGGTTCCGTAACCGCAGGCAGAACAGTTGAAACTGGAATAGCAGCAAGGCCAGGCGGACTGGGGACAGCAAGGTGTCATCATGCCCGGTAGTCCTGACGTATGGTCCTAGGGCTCAGGTTTCAGAGAGAACGAGAGAATTAGAGAGAGCATACTTAAATTCACACAGGACACTGGATAAGACAGGAGAAGTACTCCAGGTAACCAACTGACCTAGCCCCCGACACATAAACTACTGCAGCATAAATACTGGAGGCTGAGACAGGAGCGGTCAGGAGACACTGTGGCCCCATCCGAAGAAACCCCCGGACAGGGCCAAACAGGAAGGATATAACCCCACCCACTTTGCCAAAGCACAGCCCCCGCACCACTAGAGGGAAATCCTCAACCACCAACTTACAATCCTGAGACAAGGCCGAGTATAGCCCACAAAGGTCTCCACCACAGCACAAACCAAGGGGGGGCGCCAACCCAGACAGGAAGATCACGTCAGTAACTCAACCCACTCAAGTGACGCACCCCTCCTAGGGACGGCATGAAAGAGCAACCAGCAAGCCAGTGACTCAGCCCCTGTAACAGGGTTAGAGGCAGAGAATCCCAGTGGAGAGAGGGGAACCGGCCTGGCAGAGACAGCAAGGGCGGTTCTTGCTCCAGAGCCTTTCCGTTCACCTTCACACTCCTGGGCCAGACTACACTCAATCATATGACCTACTGAAGAGATAAGTCTCAGTAAAGACTTAAAGGTTGAGACCGAATCTGCGTCTCTCACATGGGTAGGCAGACTGTTCCATAAAAATGGAGATCTATAGGAGAAAGCCCTGCCTCCCGCTGTTTGCTTAGAAATTCTAGGGACAATTAGGAGGCCTGCGTCTTGTGACCGTAGCGTACGTATTGGTATGTACGGCAGGACCAACTCGGAAAGATAGGTAGGAGCAAGCCCATGTAACGCTTTATAGGTTAACAGTAAAACCTTGAAATCAGCCCTTGCCTTAACAGGAAGCCAGTGTAGGGAAGCTAGCACTGGAGTAATATGATCAAATTTCTTGGTTCTAGTCAGGATTCTAGCAGCCGTATTTAGCACTAACTGAAGTTTTTAGTGTTTTATCCGGGTAGCCGGAAAGTAGAGCATTGCAGTAGTCTAACCTAGAAGTAACAAATGCATGGATTAATTTTTCTGCATCATTTTTGGACAGAAAATTTCTGATTTTTGCAATGTTACGTAGATGGAAAAAAGCTGTCCTTGAAACAGTCTTGATATGTTCGTCAAAAGAGAGATCAGGGTCAAGAGTAACGCCGAGGTCCTTCACAGTTTTATTTGAGACGACTTTACAACCATCAAGATGAATTGTCAGATTTAACAGAAGATCTCTTTGTTTCTTGGGACCTAGAACAAGCATTCTGTTTTGTCCGAGTTTAAAAGTAGAAAGTTTTCAGCCATCCACTTCCTTATGTCTGAAAACACAGGCTTCTAGCGAGGGCAATTTTGGGGCTTCACCATGTTTCATTGAAATGTACAGCTGTGTGTCATCCGCATAGCAGTGAAAGTTAACATTATGTTTTCGAATAACATCCCCAAGAGGTAAAATATATAGTGAAAACAATAGTGGTCCTAAAACGGAACCTTGAGGAACACCGAAATGTACAGTTGATTTGTCAGAGGACAGACCATTCACAGAGACAAACTGATATCTTTCCGACAGGTAAGATCTAAACCAGGCCAGAACTTGTCCGTGTAGACCAATTTGGGTTTCCAGTCTCTCCAAAAGAATGTGGTGATCGATGGTGTCAAAGGCAGCACTAAGGTCTAGTAGCACGAGGACAGATGCAGAGCCTCGGTCTGACGCCATTAAAAGGTCATTTACCACCTTCACAAGTGCAGTCTCAGTGCTATGATGGGGTCTAAAACCAGACTGAAGCATTTCGTATACATTGTTTGTCTTCAGAAAGGCAGTGAGTTGCTGCGCAACAGCTTTTTCTAAAATTTTTGAGAGGAATGGAAGATTCGATATAGGCCGATAGTTCTTTTATATTTTCCGGGTCAAGGTTTGGCTTTTTCAAGAGAGGCTTTATCACTGCCACTTTTAGTGAGTTTGGTACACATCCGTTGGATAGAGAGCTGTTTATTATGTTCAACATAGGAGGGCCACACAGGAAGCAGCTCCTTCAGCAGTTTAGTAGGAATAGGATCCAGTATGCAGCTTGAAGGTTTAGAGGCCATGATTATTTTCATCATTGTGTCAAGAGATATAGTACTAAAACACTTAAGTGTCTCTCCCGATCCCAGGCCCTCGCAGCGCAGCTGTGCAGATCCAGGACAGCTAAGCCCTGAGGGAATACGCAGATTCAAAGAGGAGTCCGTAATTTGCTTTCTAATGGTCATGATCTTTTCCTCAAAGAAGTTCATGAATTATTACTGCTGAAGTGAAAGCCATCCTCTCTTGGGGAATGCTGCTTTTTAGTTAGTTTCGCAACAGTATCAAAAAGAAATTTTGGATTGTTCTTATTTTCCTCGATTAAGTGGAAAGTAGGATGATCGAGCAGCAGTGAGGGCTCTTGGTACTGCACGGTACTGTCTTTCCAAGCTAGTCGGAAGACTTCCAGTTTGGTGTGGCGCCATTTCCGTTCCAATTTCCTGGAAGCTTGCTTCAAAGCTCGGGTATTTTCTGTATACCAGGGAGCTAGTTTCTTATGACAAATGTTTTTCGTTTTTTAGGGGTGCAACTGCATCTAGGGTATTGCGCAAGGTTAAATTGAGTTCCTCAGTTAGGTGGTTAAACTGATTTTTGTCCTCTGACGTCCTTGGGTAGGCAGAAGGAGTCTGGAAGGGCATCAAGGAATTTTTGTGTTGTCTGAGAATTTATAGCAAGACTTTTGATGCTCCTTGGTTGGGGTCTGAGCAGATTATTTGTTGCGATTGCAAACGTAATAAAATGGTGGTCCGATAGTCCAGGATTATGTGGAAAAACATTAAGATCTACAACATTTATTCCATGGGACAAAACTAGGTCCAGAGTATGACTGTGGCAGTGAGTAGGTCCAGAGACATGTTGGACAAAACCCACTGAGTCGATGATGGCTCCGAAAGACTTTTGGAGTGGGTCTGTGGACTTCTCCATGTGAATATCACTACCTATACAGGTGAGTGTACAATGAAGTCTTCAGCAGGCTGGAAAATGGGATTTATCTGTTTGTCTTTGTTTGATCCATTTGTTTCAGTTTTCAGTAGTTGAATCCTTTGACATATTGTTGATTTAAACATTTTTCATTTTCAACAAAAATGAACTGGATTGGTTAAAAAGTAATACTAAACAATTTTGATAAAGTGGATGATACATACTGAATTTATACTGTTCTTCATGCTAAGATAGAGCAATATACAGTTGAAGTCAGAAGTTTACATACACCTTAGCCAAATACATTTAACCTCCGTTTTTCACAATTCCTGACATTTAATCCTTGTAAAAATTCCCTGTTTTGGGTCAGTTAGGATCACCACTTTATTTTAAGAATGTGAAATGTCAGAATAATAGTAGAGAGAATGATTTATTTCAGCTTTTATTTCTTTCATCACATTCCCAGTGGGTCAGAAGTTAACACCCACTAAATTAGTATTTGGTAGCATTGCCTTTAAATTGCTTAACTTGGGTCAAATGTTTCAAGTCGCCTTCCACAAGCTTCCCACAATAAGTTGGGTGCATTTTGGCCCATTCCTCGTGACAGAGCTGGTGTAACGGAGTCAGGTTTGTACGTCTCCTTGCTCGCACACACTTTTTCAGTTCTGCCCACAAATGTTATATAGGAATGAGGTCAGGGCTTTGTGATGGCCACTCCAATACCTTGACTTTGTTGTCCTTGAGCCATTTTGCCACAACTTTGGAAGTATGCTTGGGGTCAATGTCCATTTGGAAGACCGTTTTGCGACCAAGCTTTAACTGCCTGACTGATGTCTTGAGATGTTGCTTCAATATATCCACATAATTTTCCTGCCTCATGATGCCATCTATTTTGTGAAGTGCACCAGTCCCTCCTGCATCAAAGCACCCACACACATGATGCTGCCACCCCCGTGCTTCACGGTTGGGATGGCGTTCTTCAGCTTGCAAGCCACCCCCTTTTTCCTCCAAACATAACAATGGTCATTATTGCCAAACAGTTCTATTTTTGTTTCATCAGACCAGAGGACATTTCCCCAAAAGGTACGATCTTTATCCCCATGTGCAGTTGCAAACCGTAGTCTGGCTTTTTTATTGCGGTTTTGGAGCAGTGGCTTCTTCCTTGCTGAGTGGCCTTTCAGGTTATGTCACTACAGGACTAATTTTACTGTGGATATAGATACTTTTGTACCTGTTTCCTCCAGCATCTTCACAAGGACATTTGCTGTTGTTCTGGGATTGATTTGCACTTTTCACACCAAAGTACGTTCATCTCTAGGAGACAGAATGCGTCTCCTTCCTGAGCGGTATGACGGCTGCATGGTCCCATGGTGTTTATTCTTGCGTACTATTGTTTGTYCAGATGAACTTGGTACATTCAGGCGTTTGGAAATTGCTCCCAAGGATGAACCAGACTTGTGGAGGTCTACAATTTTTTTTTCTGAGGTCTTGGCTGATTTCTTTTGATTTTCCCATGATGTCAAGCAAAGAGGCACTGAGTTTGAAGGTAAGCCTTGAAATACATCCACAGGTACACCTCCAATTGACTCAAATGATGACAATTAGCCTATCAGAAGCTTCTAAATTTTCCAAGCTGTTTAAAGGCACAGTCAATTTAGTGTATGTAAACTTCTGACCCACTGGAATTGTGATACAGTGAATTATAAGTGAACTAATCTGTCTGTAAACAACGTCCTAACCGACTTGCCAAAACTATAGTTTGTTAACAAGACATTTGTGGAGTGGTTGAAGAACGAGTTTTAATGACTCCAACCTAAGTGGATGTAAACTTCCCACTTCAACTGTATGTGTTGCTTTTGCATATACTGTATTTGTTCATTGGTTTTGAAAGAGCCGGTTGGTTCATTGGGTTCATTGGTTTTGAAAGAGTCGGTTGGTTCATTGGGTTCATTGGTTTTGCAATATGTTGCCATTGATTAAGAGTAAGAACAGGATGTCCAACCCAAAATATAAACTTGTTTTACTCCATTGTTTGTAAACAATATAATTGTAAAAAAATAATAAAAAAAATGAAATGCTGGTTGCACGAATAATAATGATGATAACTAAATGTTACATGAAATGTTAATATAAGAACCTAATGGAAAACCTTTTGTTAATATATATTGGCAAAACTTCACTTAATGGTGAGGTATGTAATAATAATAATAATGTATATTTTGTCTCGCTGGACATTCAAAATGTGAAATATGAGTAGGTATGATGATTTGAGTCTTGCTTCTTCTGTAGTGGAATAGAGTTGACAACTAGCACTTGAATTGTTGAAAATAAATACTGTGTGTAAATACCGGAGTGATGTATGAATGTTAATTTAAAAAATTCATAGACCAATTTGTTATACTGCATCCATGTGTATATTCTGCAAGTACATTGAAATTAACTTGTTTTGAATATCTATTTTAAACTTTCACATTCCACTAAAACCGAACATAGATTGGACATCGGACATAGTTGTGTTTTCGACATTTTGCTAGGTGGGTTTCCTGTGTTTGGTCCAGACTTTGTTCTTACCTGCAGGGAAAAGCACCATTGTAGGTATGGGATGGGACCGAGACCACCCTTTTTGAGCGAACCACGGTGTGTTTTTATTGCGCTCCCGAGTGCAGATAGAGTGCTCACATCAGTTCCAACGAACAGACCTAGGGGGGGAAATTCGCCAGAGTTTGGAAAACCCGTTCCAAACCAATTCGGTGTGAAATACCCCTCATTTTCTGGTTAGGTTATTCCACTGCAGTTGACACATAGGCATAGTCCCTACTGTAATTGGACGTTCTATTCCTATACACAAATGCGATAACTTGGAAATGTCTGAGAAGGGCATGTGGGAGATAGAATGTGAAATAGAATGAACTGAAAATGCTTTGTCAGACAGAAAAGGAGACTGACTAGGCCACTCCAAAGAGGATGTATGTGTCAGCTGACTGCACTTACCCTATTTCGAGGGTATGAGCAAGGAGCACTTCAGAGGGCAAGCAAACGTTGGATTGAAGTGACTCCTTATATGCTTTTGTAGTGTACCTGCCACTGGACGGCATTCCAGGATAACAACTAGCCTACCTTTGACCTACTGCCTGACGTGCTGCTAATCGTTTAAACTGATCACAGCGCGATGGCTGTGCAACCAAATCCAGAAAACAACCGGTTTGTCACATGACTGTGCTCATCATGAGTTTGTTTCCGCGTCTGAATATGAGAGAGAGAGAGAGAGAGGGGCATATCTGAACTGTTGCGGTCCGCAAAACGCGCCGCCGAGCCAAGGTGATATTCCGGGCAAGGGGACCCGCACATTACCATCGCCCTGACACGCTGCGGCAAGAACATGCTCACACGGATGAAATCAGCTGTGGCCAATTTTATGGGAGGTATGATGGCTGGCAGTTCAAACGTTGACCATTTCGGTGGCCCCGATTTACCGCTGAAATATCCGTACACAAGACCGGAGTTTCTGGGACTGTCACCGGATGAAATCGAGTGCTCGGCGGATCATATTTCTCGGCCGATCCTCATTCTGAAAGAGACGAAGAGGCTGCCATGGGCCACTGGTTATGCAGAGTAAGTATGCGTCCATCTTTAAGTCGTAGCAAGCTATAGCAGCATTTAAAGCGGTAGGTTCAGCACGCTCCCTGGACCAGAGTCAGAAACATAAACATAATAATTAGCGCCATTTATTTCCATGTGAATAGGCTATTCCAGGGATGGGCAACTCTAGTCCTCGGGGGCCTGATTGTTGTCACACTTTTGCCTCAACGCCAGTTAACACACCTGATTCCAATTATCAACTAATCATCAGTTTAGAACATAATTACTTTTAATCAGCTATGCTTTCTAGGGATGAGGAAAAAGGTGACAGCTCCCCAGCCCCGAGGACGGAAGTAGCCCATCCCTGGGCTATACGGTCTGTCAGCATAGCCTCTAATTAAATTCAAGGGGGTTTATTGGCATGGGAAACATATGTTAACATTGCCAAAGCAAGTGAAGTAGATCATATACAAAAGTAAAATGAACAGTAAATATATATCTCACCAGTGGGTGCAAAAGTTGCCCCTTGATGTATGAAACGCAAACAGAGATGAACACGGTTTCTATTTAGGCTACTAAATGACATTTGCATGGAAATGTTGTTGTGACACAACAGAAAGATGCTTTAGTATCCTATTGCTATAGCATTTACCCATACCATACCTGCTGTCTGCTACACCACCTAGCCCTACAATATACTGTTGCATGCCATTGTGCATCATGGCTAAAATATTATGATGGATATAGTGCAACTAGTTGTAGTTTCAGTACCATGAGTTAGGCCTACATGTGAACTATAATGGCATTTAATAGTTGCTTTGCCATGCTATATATCCTTGTGTCTGTCAGGGGATGATGGATTATCACTTCCCTTTACAGTTTCATTATTTATGCATGCCCCATTTCGAGTGCACAGGCAGATTCTATCATGGGGTTGTGGATAGTTTCAGGACATGGGTTCATAAACACTTTCCTTTGCACACACTGTTAAACCACACTGTAAAAGCAACAGTTACTGCTGCAGGTTGCCTTATGAAAAAGCTAACTTGTTCAGTGCTTCAATGAAGAGAGTAGTCTGTGCTGCTATATACATTTTTTTTAAATGAAACAAATCATGAAATGTTTTTTACTATTTCAAATGCCAATGAAATGCTAATTGTGTGGAGGAGAAGGCACGGAGAATAACTTGAAACGCACGTTATACGCATGTCATTCTTCTGAAGCAGCTATATTTGTCATTGATTGGTGAAGGACACTGCATTTTCAGACCCACCTAAATGAGACATTATGTGTTCACAGAGAGACACAGGTGTGGATTGTGCCAAGATGGGAAGTGGAAAAATGACTTTGAAGTCTGTTCTGTTCCCTGTCAGCCATTTAAATACTTGTTTATTTTCCTCAAGCTTAATCTGTCCATCGATCCTCCTGAGTTTTCAGTTTCTTTTCAGCTCTGGTAGAATGACACATTGTGATAATAGGGTACATTTAGCCATTTGCAATACAAGTATACTTTGTGCAGGAAGAAGGGCTCTCGTTCTGCATCTGTTGTTACAACTTTAACTCCCGTGTCCTGACGATGAACCCAATTTAGATGTGCACATGCTTCTCCATCTCAAGTTGGATACTGGCACAAATCCACCTCAATGTCACAAATGAGCATAACATTTTCCCCCAGTGCAGCAAAGTACAAGATACTGCCTAACATTTTACATTTGAGTCATTTAGCAGACACTCTTAACCCTAATTGCTATGAATAAGTGCCTTGCTCGATGGCACATCGACAGATTCTTCACCTAGTCGGCTCGGGGATTCGAACCAGGGACCCTTCGGATCTGCCGCACAGTGGTGATGTTGAAGATGGTAATGTTTTGAACTTCAAAGTAAAAAAAAAAAAAAGTTTTATATTGGGGCTGCTGTGTTCCTCCTAAACAAACAAACCTTCCAGTCTGCATCCCTCGACCGTTGAATGTTAACTGTGATATCTGTGCATTCCCTTAGGCTTCCATCACAAGAATGAAAAAAGGACTAGCAGCCAAATTTGGACAACCGTGGTCATTCAGCACCTACTCAGCATGCATGCAGCACAGCGCTAGATTGCTTTTATTATCAGAGTGGCGTGTAATCTAGTCCGTCAGGCTATGGCTGACATGCTTCTCCCAGCTGTCTGTGTAGGGATGGCACTGCTACACTGCTGTGGATTTGTCAACAGCTGGTTGACCAGCAGGCTCTGTTGTTGTGGTGAGATCTGTCCCCTCCCTCCCCTCTCAGCCAGCAGCCAGGCCCATATTAAGATGATGTGATCTCCACTGAGAACAGTGTCCCGTGCCAAGGAATCACCCTCTTAACTGTGATATAACATAGTCAGAGGCTGCGTTATAAGAGCTGGACTCGAGTTGTTGTATTTCACAGATTGGCGATGGGTGGCGGAAGAATAGAAGTGGCACTACAACAATCCTCCCCTGACCTGGCCGCTTTGCACACTTTCTCCTGGTCTGCTGTCAGGTCCTGTGAGCGCCAACATTTCAGAAGGGCAGAGTCCTGCTCTCTCTATGTCCCCACCTCTCTTTCTCTTACTCATGTTCCCCTCCGTAGGCCTACATGAAGTCTACTCACCCCCTTTTATATGACTGTCTATCTATCGCTATGGCTCTCTCTCTGTCCCTCCCTCCCTCCCTCTTCCTGTCCTGCAGCTACATAGTACTCATGAACTGAATGGAAGAGGACCAATACATTAGTCAATATGTGTCTGTGTAGAATGAACACTGCTAATGTGATGACTGGAGGGTGGCAGACATGCATATCTAAGTGAATGTCACAGAGAAGTGCACATCACTGTACACACTTGGATAGTGGGCAATCACATGATGTAGTAGCACGTGTTTGTCTTTCTATCTTGTAAGGGTGCCAGTAGCAGGGTAACTTAGATGGCCACAAGGAAATGAGTGGTTTCAGTTCATATTGTCGACCATACACAGGAACTGGATCAGAGTCATATGTTCTCTTCTCCTAATATAATGATTTGAATGTGATCAGTCACTTACGTTGGGTTAGAATGATCAATCAATTGTGCCTTTTTGTGTTAAATAGATCCTGACAACGTAATCAGAATGTAAGAGATGGAACTTGACCAAAAACAATGGAAAGGCCATGGAAACGCGTGTGGGAAAGATCCCGAATCGCCTCTTTGCCCCCAGCAAAATGTGCTTACATTTAGGCTTTTGTTTATGTATTGTTTATGTATTACACACTATGTTGAGGTGAAAATCGGGAGTGTAATGCTTTTTCAACCCCAATACATGTTCATGTCATCATCACCAATCAACTGCATTACAGTTAAATGACTTCTGACCACCACCGTTTTCTCTATGCTACCAGCTTATATAAACGGGAGTTAGCAGTTATTTCTTCTAAACCTGAAACGGGACCACTTCTAAATCAGAGACGTGAAACTTCAGTCCTCGGGGGCCTGATTGGTGTCACACTTTTGCCTTAGCTAACACACCTGACTCGAATAATCAACCAATCATGATCTTCAGTTTAGAATGCAATTAGTTTAATCAGCTGTGTTTGCTAGGGATGTTGAAAAAGTGACACCTCCGGCCCCCGAGGACTGGAGTGTTCTAAATCTTATACATTGAAAAACAACCAAATATATCAAAATCTGACTTTATTAATTAGATTGTGGACCTGTTACAATACATCAATCATGATTGATTTGACAAATATCCACTTTGTTAGATCAGATTTGTTGAATGTGCACCAATCCGGCAAATGCTTGGGCGGTATACCGTGTATCCCGGGGTATTTGGAAAGGGCCACGGGGTGGTTTTTCAATTCTAACTATTTATTTTGAAGTTTTTCAATAAATGTTCATATTTTGTAGAAAGCAGGAGCAGGTGAGTATTGACGTTTTTATATTGAAAGTCACTTTTTTTATATTTTCTTTTTATATAGAGTGATCAGAGGCGTGCAACCAGTTTTACTTCACAGAAAATACATTAGTGCAACACATTTGGCAGAAAATTGCTTAATTTTCATCAGATGACAACTGAAGTGCAACGCTATTTAGCTGGCAGCCACAAGTAAATGAACTTACAATGAAAAGCAAGGTATTTTTAGCAAAAAAACGATGCATGGCAATCATTAGGAACACCTTCTTAGTATTGAGTTGTATCGTCAGAACAGCCTCAATTGGTCGGGGCATGGACTCTACAAGGTGTCAAGCATTTCACAGGTATGCCGGCCCATGTTGACTCCACTGCTTCCCACAGTTCTGTCAAGTTGGCTGTATGTCCATTGGGTGGTGGCACATTCTTGATACACACAGGAAACTGTTGAGCGTGGAAAACCCCAGAAAGGTTGCAGTTCTTGGCACAAACTGCCTGGTACCTACTACCATACACTGTTCAAAGGAACTTCAATATTTTGTCTTGCCCATTCACCCTCTGAATGGCACACATACACAATCCATGTCTCAATTGTCTCGAGGCTTAAAAATCCTCCTTTAACCTGTCTCTTCCCCTTCATCTACACTGATTTGAAGTAGATTTAACAAGTGACATCAATAATGGATCATAACTTTTTCCTGAATTCACCTGGCCAGTCTGTCATGGAAAGAGCAGGTGTTTATCTTTCATTTAGAATCTGTAGTAACTCTGAGAATAGAAAGGACTATTGTGAAACAGCACAGTGGAAAGATATATGGCAGCTAGAAATGGATGGTCTTCAGAGATAGATGGGAGGGGTTGAGGGTAGCTCAAGGCTGGGACTAAAAACAAACAAAAGATAACTCATGTAAAATATACTGTCCATGAAATGTATGTAGTATTTATAAGCTGGAAGTGGAAAGGGGGATACCTAGTCAGTTATACAACTGAATGCCTTCCGCATTTAACCCAACCCCTCTAGTTTACTCCAATTAGGGGAGGGGTTTTAGTTTTAGGGGAAAATCATAAAGAAGGAGAATATATAAATGGGGGATTGGAAATGAGGCGGATGATTACATAGATTGTGGCTTCTATCAATATGCAATATTAAAGCTGATCTACCCCCCAGCAGGTGTTCTTAATGTTTTGTATACACAGGGTGTTTCTAATGTTTATCATAGGAAATGTAGCTGGATTCATTCTAAGGTTTTAACGCGACCCCTAAGTTTAACTTGCTAGTTATTAATTCAGCCACTTACTTAGATAAGGAGACGAGGCATCATATAGAGGTATCTTTCTGCCATCAAGTCAAAGCCCTTTGGATGAGTTATCTGTGCAGCTGCAGCTGCCACTGCTCTTCATTTTCTTGTTTTTTTCTCTTCTCTGATCGCCTGCCCCCTCTTCTCCGAAGCTGCGGCTCCAGACTCCACACAGACACAGCATGTACACATGCTGCTTCAGAGCTAGTACTGTTCTTCCTTAAGACAAGCATGCTTCAACTTTGTTCATTTGCAGAATGTCTCTCATTCACATTCGATTGTAAATGTCCAAAGTCACCAAAAATGACTTTCAGTAGCTCCTACCTATATGTCTAACATTATGAATTTGTTTTTATTTTCGTTTGCACTCTTTAGCTAGCAGCCTCCATAGAAATTCTCTATTACTTCTGCTAATTTTCTTAGTTTCATGCAACAGACACCCAATAGGCTTTTGATTTTTTGGGGGGAGCCCCCTTGTGTACTAAGCAGGTAATACCGTAAATCCAGGGATGAGAGAAGGACGGTATGAAAATCTGGATTCCACCCAACCCTAATCTGGCATCCTCCTTCTATCCCCCACGGTCTACGTACTATTGACATCTTTACCGCGTCTATAAGAGAGGACTAGTAAGAGATGTCTATTCTGATTAATGATCAATGTCTGCTTGTGAGGTAAGATTATTGGTGATGAGAGAATCATACTTCTCCTCAGATGCAAATTTCAGCGTGAGGGCTGTTGATTTGCTCTTCTCTGCACTGTGTTGGCTGGCTTCTGACAATGACTGTGGTTGCACAATAATCACACCCTTCACATGCACTTTGGTTGTACTATTCTACTGCCTAACTGTCAAGGCCCGAGCATCACTGGCTACGTTCCCATATCCCCATATCCGCACTAGCGCACACTTAGTAGTGTCCAATACATTGACTTTGTTTCTAAGTGCTAGTGCTATGCTAGTGTGGACTGTGGATATTGGAACAGATCCACTGTCCCGTTATTAGGACCAAGCAAACGGACACTGACGGTTCCAAATGCATTCGGATCTATTAAGGTCAGACAGAGCAAGTGAGGCCCAAGTGTAGAGGAAGTGGAACGAGATAACAAACCAAATGCAACAATCACATGCCTGGCGGTGTCTGAGAAAGGCCTGAAAAATTAACAAATACTCCAGCCACCCGAGACGTCAAATTGTATTAGTCACATGCGCCGAATACAACAGGTGAAGAAGACCTTACAGTGAAATGCTTACTTACAAGCCCCTAACCAACAATGCAGTTTAAAAAATATGAATAAGAAATAAAAGTAACAAGTAGTTTAAAGAGCAGCAGTAAAATAACAATAGTGAGACTATATACAGGCAGTACTGGTACAGAGCCAATGTGCGGGGGCACCGACCAGTCGAGGTAATTGATGTAATATGTACATGTAGGTAGAGTTATTAAAGTGGCTATGCATAGATAACAGAGAATAACAATGGTGTAAAAGAAGGGAGGGGGAGCAATGCAAATTGTCAAAGTAGCCATCTGATAAAATGTTCAGGAGTGTTATGGCTTGGGGGTAGAAGCTGTTGAGAAGCTTCTTGGGGTCTTTGACAATTTTTAGGGCCTTCCTCTGACACCGCCTTGTATAGAGGTCCTGGGTGGCAGGAAGCTTGGCCCCAGTGATGTACTGGGCCGTACGCACTTCCTCTGTAGAGCATTGCGGTCGGAGGCCGAGCAGTTGCCATACCAGGCAGTGATGCAACCAGTCAGGATGCTCTCCATGGTGCAGCTGTAGAACCTTTTGAGGATCTGAGGACCCATGCCAAATCTTTGCAGTCTCCTGAGGGGGAATAGGTTCTGTCGTACCCTCTTCACGACTGTCTTGGTGTGATTAGTGTGAAAGGACACGGACGGTTCCAAATGCAAGGTAAACATCTATCGTTCTGCCCCTGAACAAAGCAGTTAACCCACTCTTCCCCGGTAGGCTGTAATTGTAAATAAGAGTTTGTTCTTATTTACATAGTTAAATAAAAAACATGTAAGTTTGTTGGTGATGTGGACACCAAGGAACTTGAAGCTCTCAACCTGCTCCACTACAGCCCCGTCGATGAGAATGGGTGCGTGCTCGGTACTCCTTTTCCAGTAGTCCACAATCATCTCCTTTGTCTTGATCACGTTGAGGGAGAGGTTGATGTCCTGGCACCACACGGATAGGTCTCTGACCTCCCTATAGGCTGTCTCATCGTTGTTGGTGATCAGGCCCCTAATCACTGTTGTGTCATCGGCAAACTTAATGATGGTGTTGGAGTCGTGCCTAGCCATGCAGTCATGAGTGAACAGGGAGTACAGGAGGGGACTGATCACGCACCCCTGAGGGGCCCCTGTGTTGAGGATCAGCGTGGCGGATGGGTTGTTACCTACCCTTACCATCTGGGGTTGGCCCATCAGGAAATCCAGGATCGAGTTGCAGAGGGAGGTGTTTAGTCCCAGGGTTCTTTAGTTTATTGATAAGCTTTGAGGGAACTATTGTGTTGAACGCTGAGCTGTAGTCAATGAATAGCATTCTCACATAGGTGTTCCTTTTGTCCAGGTGGGAAAAGTTCAGTGCGGAGTGTAATAGAGATAGCATCATCTGTGGATTTGTTAGGACGGTATGCAAATTGGGTCTAGGGTTTCTGGGATAATGGTGTTGATGTGAGCCATGACCAGCCTTTCAAAGCACTTCATGGCTACAAATGTGAGTGCAACAGGTCGGTGGTCATTTCTGCAGGTTACCTTAGTGTTCTTGGGCACAGACATTATGGTGGTCTGCTTAAAACATGTTGGTATTACAGACTCGTACAGGGAGAGGTTGAAAATGTCAGTGAAGACACTTGCCAGTTGGTCAGCGCATGCTCGTAGTACACGTCCTGGTAATCCGTCTGGCCTTGCGGCCTTGTGAATGTTGATCTGTTTAAAGGTCTTACTCACATCAACTGCGGAGAGTGTGTTCACACATTCCTCCGGAACAGCTGGTGCTCTCATATATGTTTTAGTGTTATTTGCCTCGAAGCGAGCATAGAAGTAGTTTAGCTCGTCTGGTAGGCTCGTGTCACTGGGCATCTCTCGGCTGTGCTTGCCTTTGTAGTCTGTAATGGTTTGCAAGCCCTGCCACATCTGACGAGCATCGGAGCCAGTGTAGTATGATTCGATCTTAGTCCTGTATTGACACTTTGCCTGTTTGATGGTTTGTTGGAAGGCATAGCGGGGTTTCTTATAAGCTTCCGGGTTAGAGTCCCTCTCCTTGAAAGCTGCAGCTCTAGCATTTTAGCTCAGTGCGGATGTTGGTTGGGATATGTACGTATGGTCACTGTGGGTACGACGTCATCCATGCACTTATTGATGAAGCCAATGACGGATGTGGTGTACTTCTCAATGCCATAGGAAGGATTCCGGAACATATTCCAGTCTGTGCTAGCAAAACAGTCCTGTAGCTTAGCATCTGTTTCATCTGACCACTTTTTTTATTGCCTGAGTCACTGGTTCTTCCTGCTTTTAATTTTAGCTTGTAAGCAGGAATCAGGAGGATAGAATTATGGTCAGATTTGCCAAAATGAAGGGCGAGGGAGTGCTTTGTACGCGCCTCTGTGTGTGGAGTAAAGGTGGTCGAGAGCTTTTTTCCCAGTGGTTGCACATTTTAACATGCTGATAGAAATTTGGTAAAACAGATTTAAGTTTCCCTGCATTAAAATCCACAGCCACTAGGAGCGCCACCTCTGGATGAGCATTTTCCTGTTTGCTCATGGCGGAATACAGCTCATTGAGTGCAGTCTTAGTGCCAGCATCGGTCTGTGGTGGTATGTAGACAGCTACTAAAAATGCAGATGACTCTCTAGGTAGATAGTGTGGTCTACAGCTTATCATGAGATACTCTACCTCAGGCGAACAAACCTTGAGACTTCCTTAGATATCATGCACCAGCTGTTGTTTACAAATATGCATTGTCCGCCGCCCCTTGTCTTACCAGACGCCACTGTTCTATCCTGCCGATACATCGTTGTTCAGCCACGACTCCGTGAAGCATAAGATATTACAGTTTTGAATGTCCCTTTGGTAGTTTAATCTTCCTCATAGGTCGTCGATTTTATTTCCCAATGATTGCACGTCAGCTAGTAGAACGGAAGGTTTATTCGATCGCCTACAAATTCTCTGAAAGCAGCCCGACCCCGTTTTTATCTTCTTCTCGTCGTCTTGAAGCAAATGACGGGGATTTGGGCCTGTTCGCGGGAAAGGAGTATGTTGTTCACGTCGGGCTCGTCAGACTCGTTAATGGGAAAAAAAGCTTCTGCCAGTTAGTGGTGAGTGATCACTGTCCAGAAGTTATTTTCAGTCATAAGAGATGGTAGCAGCAACGTAACGTACAAAATAGGAGGAGCACGTAAAACGTCAGCCATCTTCTCCGGCGCCGTCTAAGAAAAGGCTGTTCTCCATGCTCCCGTCCGGCAGGTGGTACCGGTGCATCAAGGCCAAGGCTCAGACCAACAGACACCTAAATAGTTTATTTCCCCTGGCCATAAGGCTAACAACTATGCCCATCTACAGGTCTCTACCCACTCAGACACAACCTACGCTGCTGCTAAAATGAATATTGATTAGATGTATTAATCCATTAAGCTGCTGTCCAATGATTATTGATTGTCATTACCATTCGTTATTAACTATTTATCCTGCTACTGGTCACTATTAAGCCTGTGTACATGTACGCTACTTGTCAAAAGTTTTATGACACCTACTTATTCAAGCGTTTTTCTTTATTTTTACTATTTTCTACATTGTAGAATAATAAACTTTTTTTGGTGACTACATGATTCCATATGTGTTATTTCATAGTTTTGATGTATTCACTGTTATTCTACAATGTAGAAAATGCTAAAAATAAAGAAAAACTCTTGAATAAGTAGGTGTTCTAAAACTTTTGACCGGTATTGTATATAGTACCATTTACTATATTACAATGAAAATGTGTATATATTCCTGTTACCAGTCACTTTTCAGCTGTTTATTTGTATATCCTACTGCCATTTTTTAAATATTATTTATAAACCCACCTCAACCTCTCCAGTACCCCTGCACATTGAATAAGGTACTGGCACTGACCTTTTTATATACTTGCATTCTCATGTTTCTTTAATCTTGTTTTTATTATTATTATCTTTGCATTGTTGGGGAAAGAGTTCTTAAGGTAAAAATGTCACTACTGTTTTACACCTGTTGTATCCTGTGCACATGGCGAATAAACTTGAAACTCTTCATCTCTTAGGCCAGTGCATGGTTGCCCATTCCGCTCAGATCAGAGATTAAAGACTTCTTAACGCTCAAGTGTAACACTTGTTGTGGTCGGGGTTCCGGCTCAGCCTCAGACAGTCTGGGCTCAAACACAAAGGGATCATTCATTACCGTATCTTCTCTATTCCTCTATGGGAAACTCTGCTGAGGTGGATGTCAGTGCAATGCCAAACATGTCTGTCTGACAATAAGACAGTTTCTGGTTAAACAGATTTTCAGACAAACGAAAGATTAGGCCTGTTATTGCATGTATCAGACCAGTGTCACTTTGATGAAGGTGTTGGGTGAGTTTCAATGTGAAACAGGTGTATGGTAATTTAGTGAACACTGAAACCCTACACTGTAGAGGTCAGAGGTCGACCGATTCATCGGAATGGCCGATTTAATTGGGGCCAATTTCAAGTTTTCATAACAATCGGAAATCTGTATTTTTGCACACCGATTTGGACGATTTAAAAAACAAAACAATGTACACCATTATTTAACTAGGCAAGTCAGTAAGAACACATTCTTATTTTCAGGAACGGTGGGTTAACTGCCTTGTTCAGGAGCAGAACGACAGATTTTTACCTTGTCAGCTCGGGGATTCAATCTTGCAACCTTACGGTTAACTAGTCCAACGCTCTAACCACCTGCCTTACAATGCACTCCACGAGGAGCCTGCCTGTTAGGCGAATGCAGTAAGAAGCCAATGTAAGTTGCTAGCTAGCATTAAACTTATCTTATAAAAATCAATCAATCATAATCACTAGTTAACTACACATTGTTGATGATATTACCAGTTTATCTAGCGTGTCCTGCGTTGCATATAATCGATGCGATGCGCATTCGCGAAAAAGGACTGTCGTTGCTCCAACGTGTACCTAACCATAAACATCAATGCCTTTCTTAAAATCAATACACAAGTATATATTTTTAAACCTCCATATTTAGTTAATATTGCCTGCTAACATGAATTTCTTTTAACTAGGGAAATTGTGTCACTTCTCTTGCAACAGAGTCAGGGTATATGCAGCAGTTTGGGCCGCCATAAACATCAATGCCTTTCTTAAAATCAATACACAGAAGTATATATTTTTAAACCTGCATATTTAGCTAAAAGAAATCCAGGTTAGCAGGTAATATTAACCAGGTGAAAATGTGTCACTTCTCTTGCGTTCATTACACGCAGAGTCAGGGTATATGCAACAGTTTGGGCCGCCTGGCTCGTTGCGAACTAATTTGCCAGAATTTTACGTAATTATGACATAACATTGAAGGTTGTGCAATTTAACAGGAATATTTATACTTATGGATGCCACCCGTTAGATAAAATACGGAACGGTAACGTATTTCACTGAAAGAATAAACATTTTGTTTTCGAGATGATAGTTTCCGGATTCGACCATATTAATGACCTAAGGCTCGTTATGATTTGATAGAGCAGTCTGACTCAGCGATGGTAGGCACCAGCATGCTCGTAAGCATTCATTCAAACAGCACTTTAGTGCGTTTTGCCAGCAGCTCTTTGCAATGCTTCAAGCATTGCGCTGTTTATGACTTCAAGCCTATCAACTCCCGAGATTAGGCTGGTGTAACCGATGTGAAATCGCTAGCTAGTTAGCGGGGTGCGCGCTAATAACGTTTCAAACGTCACTCGCTCTGAGACTTAGAGTAGTTGTTCCACTTGCTCTGCATGGGTAACGCTGCTTCGAGGGTGGTTGTTGTTGATGTGTTCCTGGTTCGAGCCCAGGTAGGAGCGAGGGGAGGGACGGAAGCTATACTGTTACACTGGCAATACTAAAGTGCCTATAAGAACATCCAATAGTCAAAGGTATATGAAATGCAAATCGTATAGAGAGAAATAGTCCAATAATTCCTATAATAACTACAACCTAAAACTTCTTACCAGGGAATATTGAAGACTCATGTTAAAAGGAACCACCAGCTTTCATATGTTCTCATGTTCTGAGCAAGGAACTTAAACGTTAGCTTTCTTACATGGCACATATTGCACTTTTACTTTCTTCTCCAACACTTTGTTTTTGCATTAATTAAACCAAATTGAACATGTTTATTTATTTGAGGCTAAATTTATTTTATTGATGTATTATATTAAGTTAAAATAAGTGTTCATTCAGTATTGTTGTAATTGTCATTATTATAAAACATTTTTTTTAAATTGCCTATTTTTTATTTATTTTTTATTWAAAAAAAATCCTTTTAATCGGTATCGGCTTTTTTGGGTCCTCCAATAATCGGTATCGGCGTTGAAAAATCATAATCGGTCGACCTCTACTGTATATGGCCCATACAATAATTAAACCATTGAATCAAGCTCTGCGCACCAATTTAGCTATTCAAACCTAGTATCATGGGCTCTAACAACCTGGTAACTTGCCCAGTATGGTTTAAAATGAAAGAAAGGAATTGGATAGCTAGGATATTTGTTTGAGGTAGGATTAGTATTTTAAGCCTAGTCTCTTGCTCCTATACTGTTTGGTGCTCTTCACCTTTTTAAATTGGGAGCACACCAGTGCTTACCAATGAAAACAGTTCATTAGAGCGCTATCACTTTACTACAGGTCTTTTGCCACTGTGAGGGCTCTATGATTTGAGTCTATAGGGTCCTGGGAGATCACCCATTTTGTAAAAGCCTTACAAGGAGACCAATTATCAGTGATCTGACTGTGAATTTCAGCTTCTCTTCCTGCCAATTGCCTGCCAATGTCCTGTTCTCTCCAGTGTGTCTGTAGTCAGCTGAGACTAGAGAATGGAGCCCTGCTTTGTCTCTCTTATCAGTCAGTTCATTATAACAAACCCTCAAGTACAGATTATGTAACAACTAATGTACATACCCTGCCATGAATGTTTTCATTGCCATTTGCAATGGAAGCCGAGGCTAGTGCATGTGAAAAGTAAATGTTCATATTTTGTAACACTGGAGTCTAGACTGGACAAAAGCAGACAAAATGTGTCCATTAGTTCAGATTTCTCTGCGGCCCAGTCCTTCATGTACGATGGAAATTATTTGCCCAGGTCTTTTTATATGTACAGTGCATTTGGAAAGTATATTCCACATTTTGTTATGTTACAGCCMTATTCTAAAATGGATTAAATAATTTTTTTTCATCAATCTACACACAATACACCATAATGACAAAACGAAAACAGGTTTTTAGAAATGTTTGCAAATTCCTTAAATAAAAAAGAAATACTTTAAGTATTTAGACCTTTTGCTTTTTTTTGTTTCAATTGATCATCCTTGATGTTTCAACAACTTGGAGTCCACCTGTGGTAAATTCAATTGCTGGACATGATTTGGAAAGGCACACACCTGTCTATACAAGGTCCCACAGTTGATAGTGCATGTCAGTGCAAAAACCATGCTATTAGATCGAAGGAATTTTCCGTAGTGCTCCAAGACAGGATTGTAATTTTTATTAGGATCCCCATTAGCTAATGCTGTAACGCGAGCTAATCTTCCTGGGGTCCAACACCAATTAGCAAGACATTACAAACAACCATAAATCAAGACTTCACAAACATTAAACAAGTAGACAATACAGACAATTAAAACACCTGACAGGGACACATTTAACATTCAGTTGATACTTTTTATTTCCTGTCCAGTCATATGGTATATCGCATTAGATGTTCTTTTATTTTTTTCTTGAAGCGAGGCACAGATCTGGGGAAGGGTACCAAAAAATGTCTGCAGCATTGAAGTTCCTCAAGAACACAGTGGCCTCCAAGACGTTTAGAACCACCAATACTCTTCCTAGAGCTGGCCGCCCGGCCAAACTGAGCAATCGGGGGAGAAGGGCCTTGGTCAGGGAGGTGACCAAGATCCCGATGGTCACTCTGAGAGAGAGCTCCAGAGTTCCTCTGTGAGATGGGAGAACCTTCCACAAGGACAACCGTCTCTGCAGCACTCCACCAATCAGGCCTTTGTGGTAGAGTGGCCTGACGGAAGCCACTCCTCAGTAAAAGGCACATGACTGCATGCTTGGAGTTTGAAAAATGGCACCTAAAGACTCTCAAACCATGAGAAACATGATTCTCTGATCTGATGAAACCAAGATTGAACTCTTTGGCCTGAATGCCAAGCCTCATGTGTGGAGGAAACCTGGCACCAGGCCTACAGTGAAGTATGGTGGTGGCAGCATCATGCTGTGGGGATGTTTTTCAGCAGCAGGGACTGAGAGACTAGTCAGGATTGAGGGAAAGATGAACAGAGCAAAGTACCGAGAGATCCTTGCTGAAAACCTGCTCCAGAGAGCTCAGGACCTCAGACTGGGTTGAAGGGTCACCTTCCAACAGGACAATGACCCTAAGCACACAGCCGTGACAATGCAGGAGTGGCTTCGGGACAAGTCTCTGAATGTCCTTTAGTGGCTCAGCCAGAGCACTGACTTGAACCCATTTGAACATCTCTGGAGAGACTTGAAAAAGAAAAAAAAATAGCTATGCAGAGATGCTTGTAGCGTCATACCCAAGAAGACTTGACGCTGTAATCTCTGCCAAGGTGCTTCAACAAAGTACTGAGGAAAGGTTCTGAAAACGTATATAAATGTGATATTTCAGTTTTTAAACCTGTTTTTGCTTTGTCATTATGGGGTATTGTGTGTAGGTTGATGAGGGAAAAACAAGCACTTTAATCCATTTTAGAATAAGGCCGTAAAGTAACAATGTGGAAAAAGTCAAGGGGTCTGAATACTTTCCGAATGCACTATATGTGTTAGGGCAGCGTTTCTCAAACTTTCTCAAACTCGAGGGGTGCATGTTTAGTTTTTTACCATATCAATACACAGCTGATTCAAATAATCAAAGCGTAATGATGAGTTTGGAAAATTCTGTAGTAGGGTGTCACAAACCACACATTGTTACATTGAAATCTGCTATACCTTTCCCACAGTGTGTGTCTGGTTCTGCTCCTCACATTCTTGTGCTCTTCTCTCCTTCTACAGGGTGATCAATGCTGGGAAGAGCCTTCTGAACGAGGACCAGGCATGCTGTGAGGTGGTGCTGGTGAGGAGGAGACTCAGTGCTGGGGGGATCTCCACCCCAACATGACCCCCACCACACGGAGGAGGTCCTCCCTGCCCAATGGAGAGGGACTGGGGATCAGGGAGGACTCTGTGAGTACCCCCCCCCCCCCCTTCCCACACACACTCCAGACCTAGTCTTAACCCCTTGCCCCCCCCCCCCCCCCCATTCTGTCACATCAGGACCTGTTGACTCTTCTCTTCCCTCACATCAGTCATAGTCTGTTCCCCAGCACGACCTATAAGCCTGGTAAACGAGTGTCAGGCTACAGTACTTAGTAGGCTACAGTACTGCCTTTCAGCTACTTTAGTGGTCACCAACCTAACCCTTATTCCCCAGCCTCACATCCGTCATAAGGTTCTATTTTCGTCTGGCGTTATGGCGGCGCGAGAGTCAAATGCACTTTAGTTTGCAATTTTGTCATGTAAAAACTGTCTCACTGGCATTTTCCAGCCCTAATGCCAGGTTTGGCAATTTACCTGTCTAACATCAGCAGGTTTGCGCTCAGATGAGAGGGGTGGAAATATTTGAGGGGTGTCCTTAAAAACATGATCCAAAATGCTCATTTTAGGCAGCGCTGGTAGGGATATTTAAGACCAACCAAAAGCTGGTTTTAGCGGTAACACAGTTGGTTATGGCATGAATTTTACAACGGAAACAGGCTATCCAGCCGTGACGCACACGGCCCATATGCGCATGGAACAAGATCTGATTTGGTGCATGTATACATCGTATTTGGAAACATAAAACACAGTTTTTTTGGGATTAAAAACTAAGCATAGCCTCCCCTCCTCTCAATGAAGGCTGTTTTWTTTTTGTCCTGCCCAATGTAATCAAGTCGGCTAGTCAAGACTGTTGATAAAGTGTTTGGCTTGTGAGACGGCTTGAAAATGCATCTTAATCACCAAAGCTTTATTAAAATATCAATTTTTAGAGGAGCAAAACAGTGAGCTGACCTTCCCTTTTAATCTATGTATTGTAGACAGGCCTACATCATTTTAGCCATGCTTTGGATGTGCTTAAAACCCCCTCCATGATGTAGGTTACATGTGTCCATGCCCATCATGAAACGAGAGACGTGAATACTGGTGAACCGCATAACAATTTTTGGTTTTCCGTTTCACATTTTTAAAACCCAAGCCCTCCGTAGGCTACCCTTACCCTAGGCCTACTACAACGAAGGCTGGTTCAACAGCAATGCGTCGTGTCTTTTTTTTTATGCTGACGYTTTTATATCATTACATTTTACATGTATTTATTGTTTGCTTGTTTTTCATTGAATTTMATTYAACCCAAACTTACTAGAATGATTCACTGTCCTGGCTTTATGGCGAGAATGTCCGTGGCACGCATGCAATGCAACTTCTGAAGAAGTGTGATCTGTCAGATGGTTCCAATATGTATATAAAACATGTATATTTAGGAGCAGTATAACGGGGAGTGGACATTCTCCCTTTGTCTTTATATTGGTTCTTTGTCCAGCTACTGTGAAAGGTTTAG
Source organism: Salvelinus sp. IW2-2015 (assembly GCF_002910315.2). Taxonomy (NCBI): domain Eukaryota; kingdom Metazoa; phylum Chordata; class Actinopteri; order Salmoniformes; family Salmonidae; genus Salvelinus; species Salvelinus sp. IW2-2015. The sequence continues at coordinate 56,780,180 of NC_036842.1, forward strand.
ATGTGTGTAAAACCCTCCATAGTCTGCGTTGTTTTAATATGATATGCCCACAGGAAGCGATTATGGTGCCTCAAAGTTTATTTTGACCTATTTACAGCAAGTTGTTTTGTTTAGAATTTGATTAGAATTTTTCGCTCTTTTTTTTTTTTGTGAATTTAATCTTGCTTTTTGACCAATGTTTGGCATGTCCGTGCTCAGCCATAATGCAATTTATGGTAGGCCTTGCCCCTATATCAGTGTGAATGCTATGTATATATTTCCACACTGAAGCCATGTGTTACTTACAACTTGGGCTGCAAACAGGTTCAAGTTAACATATTTAGCAAAGATTTTACTAAATGTTGGTATTTTGTTTCTGTAAGCTGTTTTAACGAACTATAACGGACTAACATGGGAATTGGAGTTTGTTGAAAATATGAAATATCCTTATTCATGTCACCAAAGGAGAGAGGGGATTGCAGAATGTTTACATTCTACAAATATATGTTATTGTCAGACATCAGGGATCCTATGGGAGGAGAAGAGACACGGTCTGGTACAAGTCAACATGACAGCAGTGAGTTTGGGCATAGGTCAGGTTAGATGATAATGACAAAGCAAAAACAGGTTTTTAGAAATGTTTGCAAATTTATATATAAAAAAACAACTGAAATTATATTTTACATAAGTATTCAGACCCTTTTGAGGTAATTGAGGTAATATGTACAAGTAGGTGGAGTTATTAAAGTGACTATGCATAGATAACAACAAAGACTAGCAGCAGTGTAGAAGGGGGGGCAATGCAAATAGTCTGAGTAGCCATTTGATTAGTTGTTCAGGAGTCTTATGGCTTGGGGGCAGAAGCTGTTTAGAAGCCTCTTGGACCTAGACTTGGCGCTACGGTACCACTTGCCGTGCGGTAGCAGAGAGAACAGTCTATGACTTGGGTGGGTGGTGTCTTTGACAATTTCTAGGGCCTTCCTCTGACACCGCCTGGTATAGAGGTCCTGGATGGCAGGAAGCTTGGCCACGGTGATGTACTGGGCCGTACGCACTACCCTCTGTAGTGCCTTGCGGTTGGAGGCCGAGCAGTTGCCATACCAGGCAGTGATGCAACCTGTCAGGATGCTCTTGATGGTGCAGCTGTAGAACCTTTTGAGGATCTGAGGACCCATGCCAAATCTTTTCAGTCTCCTGATGGGGAATAGGTTTTGTTGTGCCCTTAGGGTTGTTGTCCTGTTGGAAGGTGAACCTTCGCCCCAGTCTGAGATCCTGAGCGCTCTGGAGCAGGTTTTCATCAAGGATCTCTCTGTACTTTGCTCCGGTCATCTTTGCCTCGATCGTTACAGTCTTCCAGTCCCTGCCGCTGAAAAACACATCTGGAGTTTGGAGTGTGACTGTTTGAGGTTGTGGACAGGTGTCTTTTATACTGATAACAAGTTCAAACAGGTGCCATTAATACAGGTAACGAGTGGAGGACAGAGGAGCCTCTTAAAGAAGAAGTTACAGGTCTGTGAGAGCCAGAAATCTTGCTTGTTTGTAGGTGACCAAATACTTATTTTCCTCCATAATTTGCAAATAAATTCATTACAAATCCTACAATGTGATTTTCTGGATTTTTTTTTCTAATTTTGTCTGTCATAGTTGAAGTGTACCTATGATGAACATTTTTAAGTGGGAGAACTTGCACAATTGGTGGCTGACTAAATACTTTTTTGCCCCACTGTATATACAGTTGAAGTTGGAAGTTTACATACACTTAGGTTGGAGTTAATTAAAACTAGTTTTTCAACCACCACAAATTTCTTGTTAACAAACCAACTTTGGCAAGTTGGTTAGGACATCTACTTTGTGCATGACACAAGTAATTTTTCCAACAATTGTTTACAGACAGATTATTTCACTTTTATAATTCACTGTATCACATTTCCAGTGGGTCAGAAGTTTACATACACTAAGTTGAATGTGCCTTTAAACAGCTTGAACAATTCCAGAAAATTATGTCATGGCTTTAGAAGCTTCTGATAGGCTAATTGACATCATTTGAGTCAATTTGGAGGTGTACCTGTGGATGTATTTCAAGGCCTACCTTCAAACTCGGTGCCTCTTTGCTTGACATCATGGGAAAATCAAAAGAAATCAGCCAAGACCTCAGAATTTTTTTTTATCTGGTTCATCCTTGGGAGCAATTTACAAATGCCTGAAGGTACCACGTTCATCTGTACAAACAATAGTACGCAAGTATATATACCATGGGACCARGCAGCCATTGTACAGCTCAGGAAGGAGACTCATTCTGTCTCCTAGAGATGAACGTACTTTGGTGTGAGAAGTGCAAATCGATCCCAGAACAACACCAAAGGACCTTGTGAAGATGCTGGAGGAAACAGGTACAAAAGTATATCCACAGTAAAACAAGTCCTGTATTAACATAACCTGAAAGGCCACTCAGCAAGGAAGAAGCCACTGCTCCAAAACCGCCATTAAAAAGACAGACTACGGTTTGCAACTGCACATGTGGACAAAGATCATACTTTTTGGGGAAATGTCCTCTGGTCTGATGAAACAAAAATAGAACTGTTTGGCAATAATGGCCATCGTTATGTTTGGAGGAAAAAGGGGGAGGCTTGAAAAGCCGAAGATCACCATTCCAACCGTGAGGCACGGGGGTGGCAGCATCATGTTAGGGGTGCTTTGCTGCAGGAGGGACTGGTGCACTTCACAAAATAGATGGCATCATGAGGGCGGGAAATTATGTGGATATATTGAAGCAACATCTCAAGACATCAGTCAGGAAGTTAAAGCTTGGTCGCAAATGGGTCTTCCAAATGGACAATGACCCCAAGCATACTTCCAAAGTTGTGGCAAAATGGCTTAAGGACAACAAAGTCAAGGTATTGGAGTGGCCATCACAAAGCCCTGACCTCAATCCTATAGAACATTTGTGGGCAGAACTGAAAAAGCGTGTGCGAGCAAGGAGGCCTACAAACCTGACTCAGTTACACCAGCTCTGTCAGGAGGAATGGGCCAAAATTCACCCAACTTATTGTGGGAAGCTTGTGGAAGGCTACCCAACACGTTTGACCCAAGTTAAACAATTTAAAGGCAATGCTACCAAATACTAATTGAGTGTGTGTTAACTTCTGACCCACTGAGAATGTGATGAAAGAAATAAAAGCTGAAATAGATAATTCTCTCTGCTATTATTCTGACATTTCACATTCTTAAAATAAAGTGGTGATCCTAACTGACTTAAGACAGAGAATTGTTACTGGGATTAAATGTCAGGAATTGTGAAACATTTAAAACATTTACATTTAAACTAAGGTGTTTATAACCTTCCAACTTCAACTCTATATACTCAGCAAAAAAAGAAACGTCCTCACTGTCAACTGCGTTTATTTTCAGCAAACTTAACATGTGTAAATATTTGTATGAACATAACAAGATTCAACAACATAAACTGAACAAGTTCCACAAACATGTGTCTAACATAAATTGAATAATGTGTCCCTGAACAAAGGGGGGGGGGTCAAAATCCAAAGTTACAGTCAGTATCTGGTGAGGCCACCTGCTGCATTAAGTACTGCAGTACATCTCCTCATCCTGGACTGCACCAGATTTGCCAGTTCTTGCTGTGAGATGTTACCCCACTCTCAAGGCACCTGCAAGTTCTCTGACATTTCTGGGGGGAATGGCCCTAGCCCTCACCCTCCGATCCAACAGGTCCCAGACTCGCTCAATGGGCTTGAGATCCGGGCTCTTTGCTGGCCATGGCAGAACACTGACATTCCTGTCTTGCAGGAAATCACACACAGAACAAGCAGTATGGCTGGTGGCATTGTCATGCTGGAGGGTCATGTCAGGATGAGCCTGCAGGAAGGGTACCACATGAGGGAGGAGGATATCTTCCCTGTAAAGCACAGTGTTGAGATTGCCTGCAATGACAAGCTCAGTCCAATGATGTTGTGACACATCGCCCCAGACCATGACGGACCCTCCATCTCCAAATCGATACCGCTCCAGAGTACAGGCTTCGGTGTAACGCTCATTCCTTCTATGATAAATGCGAATCCGACCATCACCCCTGGTGAGACCAAACCGCGACTCGTCAGTGAAGAGCAATTTTTGCCAGTCATTTCTGGTCCAGCGACGGTGGGTTTGTCCCGGTGATTGTTGRCGGTGATGTCTGGTGGGGACCTGCCTTACAACAGTTCTACAAGCCCTCAGTCCAGCCTCTCTCAGCCTATTGCAGACAGTCTGAGCACTGATGGAGGGATTGTGCGTTCCTGGTGCATCTCGGGCAGTTGTTGTTGCCGTCCTGTACCTGTCCCGCAGGTGTGATTTTCAGATGTACCGATCCTGTGCAGGTGTTGTTACATGTGGTCTGCCACTGCGAGGATGATCAGCTGTCCGTCCTGTCTCCCTGTAGCGCTGTCTTAGGCGTTTCACAGTACGGACATTGCAATTTATTGCCCTGGCCACATCTGCAGTCCTCATGCCTCCTTGCAGCATGCCTAAGGCACATTCACGCAGATGAGCAGGGACCCTGGGCATCTTTCTTTTGGTGTTTTTCAGAGTCAGTAGAAAGGCCTCTTTAGTTTCCTAAGTTTTTATAACTGTGACCTTAATTGTCTATCGTCTGTAAGCTGTTAGTGTCTTAACGACCGTTCCACATGTGCATGTTCACTAATTGTTTATGGTTCATTGAACAAGCATGGGAAACAGTGTTTAAACCCTTTTACAATGAAGATCTGTGAAGTTATTTGGATTTTTACGAATTATCTATGAAAGACAGGATCTTGAAAAAGGGACGTTTCTTTTTAGCTGAGTTTATATATATATATATATTTGTAAATTATAAAAATGTTGATTTGGCTAATTGTTTGTGTTTTGTTCTACTTATTCTCCTGTGTTTGTGCGTGCCAGCTTTTGACATTGCAAAATGTGTGTGTCTGTGTTTGTGTGTCCAGGATGCAGTGCCCGGACTGATCTTCCACTACTGGGGGCTGTTTGACGGCCATGCGGGCTCAGGGGCGGCGGTGGTGGCGTCTAAGCTGCTCCAGCACCACATCGTAGAACACCTCCGAGAGGTCCTGGATGTCCTGAGGAACCCGGCCCAGCAGGTCCCCATCATCCACGGGGAAGAGCCCACCAACCTCACCCCCACCACCCACAGGGGCATCACCAGGACCGCCTCACTGCGGGGGGCCGCAGGGGCACCCGGCTCCCCCAGTCACCCCCCTCCCACCAGGTTCTTCACAGAGAAGAAGGTCCATCATGAGAGCCTGGTGATGGGAGCCATCGAGAATGCCTTCAAAGAGATGGTGAGTTCATTGCCATGTTCAGTAGGTTAACATTGTGGATTGTTGCAGATAGAAATGTCATGAATAGAGTTGATGTGATTCCCTGTTCTACATCTGAGACAGGCATGTCTGTTGTACATGATCTATTTCTTTCTGAACGTTTCAGTATGCTGTGCCCTGGTGAATTCAGCCCTGGTCTGAAAGAACATACTAACCATCCTGAATTAATTACAGTATATAAGGGACACTGCAGCATCGATTTAATTACTGCACATTCATTGTAAGAGACATTGCAGCGCTCCCATCATTCCCATCATTATCTGCTTAGCAACTAGTTTTTTTTTCTGAAAATATGCAGTTGGCATAATAAGATCAACGTCACAGCTTACTGGGCAGTGGGAATAGGACTAGTAAGCATTGTCTAAATACAGTTTTCTTTTTTATTTCTAAGAAGAACTGTCCGGTTGTTGTCCTCTGCCTGTACAGTTGAAGTCGAAAGTTTACATCCACTTAGGTTGGAGTCATTAAAACTCATTTTTCAAACACTCCACACATTTCTTGTTAACAAACTATAGTTTTGGCAAGTCGGTTAGGACATCTACTTCGTGCATGACACAAGTAATTTTTCCAACAATTGTTTACAGACAGATTATTTCACTTATAATTCACTGTATCACAATTTTCAGTGGGTCAGAAGTTTACATACACTAAGTTGACTGTGCCTTTTAAACAGCTTGGAAAATTCCAGAAAATTATGTCATGGCTTTAGAAGTTTCTGATAGGCTAATTGACATCATTTGAGTCAATTGGAGGTATACCTGTGGATGTATTTCAAGGCCTACCTTCAAACTCAGTGCCTCTTGCTTAACATCATGGGAAAATCAAAAGAAATCATCTAAGCCCTCAGAAAACCAATTGTAGACCTCCACAAGTCTGGTTCATCCTTGGGAGCAATTTCCAAATGCCTGAAAGTACCACGTTCATCTGTACAAACAATAGTACACAAGTCTAAACACTATGGGACCACGCATTCTGTCTCCTAGAGATGAATGTACTTTGGTGTGAAAAGTGCAAATCAATCCCAGAACAACAGCAAAGGACTTTGTGAAGATGCTGGAGGAAACAGGTACAAAACTATCTATATCCACAGTAGAACGAGTCCTATATCGATATAACCTGAAAGGCCGCTTAGCAAGGAAGAAGCCACTGCTCCAAAACCGCCATAAAAAAGCCAGACTACGGTTTGCAACTGCACATGGGGACAAAGATCGTACTTTTAGGAGAAATGTCCTCTGGTCTGATGAAACAAAAAAAGAACTGTTTGACCATAATGACCATTGTTATGTTTGGATGAAAAAGGGGGATGCTTGTAAGCCGAAGAACCCCATCCCAACCGTGACGCACGGGGGTGGGGGTGCATTGCTGCAGGAGGGACTGGTGCACTTCACAAAATAGATGGCAAAATTGTGGATATATTGAAGCAACATCTCAAAACATCAGTCGGGAAGTTAAAGCTTGGTCGCAAATGGGTATTCCCAAAGGACAATGACCCCAAGCATACTTCCAAAGTTGTGGCAAAATGGTATAAGGACAGTCAAGGTATTGGAGTGACCATCACAAAGCCCTGACCTCAATCCTATAGAAAATGTGTGGCCAGAACTGAAAATGCGTGTGCGAGCAAGGAGGCCTGCAAACCTGACTCAGTTACACCAGCTCTGTCAGGAGGAATGGGCCAAAATTCACCCAACTTATTGTGGGAAGATTGTGGAAGGCTACCCAAAAACGTATGACCCAGGTTAAACAATTTAAAGGCAATTGAGTGCATGTTAACTTCTGACCCACTGGGAATGTGATGAAAGAAATGAAAGCTGAAATAAATCATTCTCTCTACTATTATTCTGACATTTCACATTCTTAAAATAGTGGTGATCCTAACTGACATAAGACAGGGATTTCTTTTACAAGGATTAAATGTCAGGAATTGTGAAACTGAGTTTAAATGTATTTGGCTAAGGTGTATGTAAACGTCCAACTTCAACTGTATGTCTGAAATAGATTGTGTCATCGCTCCTGGTTTGATTTGAATTAACTCCATCTTTAGCTGTGTCTGCTTTCCTCAGCAGTTCTTTGGCACTGAGAGTTGAGTGGCGTCTAACAGCTGGCTGCCAGTGATAAGGGTGCGTTTAGTGTCGGCATGTTGCCCCCCTCCCAGTCTCTCTAATCCATTATCTGTGGCTGTTCCTCAAATCAGCAGCATATGGTGCCAGTCAGTCCACAGCACCACGATTTATGGACTTTTTCCCCTTCTAACCCGCAGGCCAAAGGTTTCAGTGCTGCTCACCATCTGGTTGTGGTGCTGTAAGAGGATGTGTGGACTTCGACTTAGCTCACTGAGTGGCCCAGTGGTCGGACACACAGCCAATCAAGAGTGTGGTCTTGACAGGCTTTGGCCAATGAGGAGTCAGAAAGGTCATTGGTTATTAGCCTCATTGTTTCATCTTGTTGTTGAGGATTCTGGCTTTGGCTTCAAGACAAATTTTGGCACTCGCTAAATTCTGCTGTTGTGTTTCCTTTCTTGAGAGCTAGGAGTTCACCACCTGGTGTCTAGTCCACTGATACAATCTAAGTCTGAAATGTTGATCACTTAGTGCCAACTGCATTCTGGTCTCATCTGTTTCACACAACTCCTTACAATAACTCACATGACTTCAGACAAACCTGGGTACTGCAGCAGTAGCTGTTGTTTTTCTCGTCATCACCACTAGATGGCAGTGTGCGGCCATCCATTGAGTGAGTTAGTGTAATTTTCCAAGTCCAGTGTCACTGTCAACCCAAACTATCAACTGTGATAATGCACCATTTCCCATGCACCTGTGCACATTTCAGACTGTGTCGATGCTTAACGATTGTGTTGTAATGAATGTGTGACGTACAAGGATTTAAGATTAAACGTCTATATATAAATGCACAATTTCATCAGAAAGCAGTTCACTGTCGTGTCGATGCAGTTGAGTGTATGTCATGCAGATGTTTGCCTTTTGATCGTTATAGAGTCAAAAACCTTCACCATGATATTCCACATTATATTCAGCTCATTCCTATACTTGATTTCATAGCGTGATAAAGCTATTTTCTGCCCCTCTCTCTCGCTCTTCACTCTTTTTCACAGGCAATCCGTATCCCTCTTCTCTCCCATCTTTTTTTTGTTCCTCATCCCCTCTGGCTCTTGTCTGGCTCTTGTCTGGAGCTTTGCTCCCCATCTCTTCGTTAATCTTGCTTCTTATTTTTAATGAACCTCATTCTCAAGTGAAATCTGTCACTGATTTGGGTGATGGTGGTGCATAATTCAGACTAGAATCAGAACCACTGGCTCTGATTCTAGTTCTCAGGTTGACATGAATCACCACCACGGGCTGTTTCTGGAGGAGGCTGCCAGAGCCTAATAAACACGGAGATGTTCAAACATAAAAAAGAAACGTGGCTCACGATGACGACACTGTTTACATTGAGAAGGACAGAAATAACTGGGGGAGATCCGATTTTTGGCCTAGTCTCCCGCCCTGTAAAGACATGTACTGTGTATACACCCTACTAAAGCTGCAGTCAAATGAACCTGCAATAGGGTGCAAACCATAATCCTAACTGTTGTCTTGCATTGACCTATTTTAGTCATTTAGCAGATGAGAGCGATTTGAAAGTGTACTGCACTGTTGAGGAGAGCTTGCGGTAAGCATTTCACTGTATCGTTTACACCCTGTATCCTGTGCACGTGACACATGAACTTTGATTACATTGTATTACAGTTCATTCGTCTTAAGGTGGCTAGGTGATACAACTACATATCCCAGTCATAGTAAACAACAAAAATGTCCTCATTAAACCAGCGCTAGTGAGACGAGACAAGACAAGTGCGAGTGTTAGTGTAAGATAGGCAAGGGTGTTAAAAACATTTTTTGCAGGGGGGGGGGTGTAGCTAGTTGTTTATGCAGACATTTTCATTATTGAAGCCTTTCCTCCCTGCAGCCACAGGCGTTTGATAGCAGGATACGTAGGTATGCACTGCTACAGAGTCATAACTTACCCTCGGTGAAGGACACATTTTGTTCACTAAGTTCCCCCTCCCTAATGCACACACACACATTCCTGAGCAATGTGTTTCTCCTCCAAGGTGACAGCAGTGGTGGGGCCAGGGTGGAGGGTGCTGGGGTGTCACTAGGGCCTTGTTACACAGAAACACACACAGTGTGCTTCATCAGATAGTTGATAGCCAGCAGAAGTGCGCAAGGCAGAGTGTTCTAGCGTGAGTGTGTTTTCCACAGGGGGACTACAAGCTAGGGACAGAGTAAATTAGCGGACATTATTTTGTCACTCTTAACATTGTGCTAGAGACTCATGACATTGCTATAACCCAAAATACACACATTTTTACTCATCACCTCCTGGTCTCGGCCTGTATTTATACAGCCAACGTCTCAGAGTAGGATTGTTGACCCTGATAGACGAGCGTCCTGCCCAGGGGGTGTACTTGTACATCAAGCTGCTTCACGCTACAGAAATATGAGATGGGCCCACCGAGCCGGAGCCTTTTGCGCTTCAAACCAATTCAACTCTTCCACGACACTTTTACGATAGTTTTAGATAACAAAGGGTTAACTAGTGAGCGTACATAATATATAGGTTGAGAACTATAGCTTGGTTGGTTCAACTTTTTATGTRACCTTTTTGATTAATTCAGTAACGGATTAATTATTAATCTAATTAATATCATAGATTTTTTAAATAATTCTCTTGGTTTAATTAGTATTGAAATAATCGACCTAATTAAGCCGTGTAATAACGATTACTCCCTCAAACGTCACCTTGTCTTCAGGTTTCCATCATTTTTTATCTCTCCTTGACGTATTCCTCTCATGTTATGTACAGTATGTTACTGTAGCAAGGATTTTAATCCATAGCAGGTCTTTGTGCTATATTGTAGTGTGGGAAAAAAGTGTTTTCTTTTATGATTGGTAGTGTATGTTTTCATGTGTATTTATGTGAGTGTGTTGTATGTGTATTTATGATATATGTATGTGTTGTGTTATTGTGACGTGTATATGTACACTGAGTGTACGAACATTAGGAACATCTGCTCTTTCCGTGACATAGACTGACCAGGTGAATCCGTGTGCATCAAGAATGGTCCCCCACCAACGAACATCCAGACAACTTGACACAACTGTGGGAAGCGTTGGAGTCAACATGGGCCAGCATCCCTGTGGAAAGCTTTTGATACCTTGTAGAGTCCCTGCCCCAACAAATTGAGGCTGTTCTGAGGGCAAAAGGGGGTGGAACTCAATATTAGGAAGGTGTTCCTAATGTTTTGTACTCTCAATGTATATTTATGTGTTTGGTTTTCAGGATGCCCAGATTGAGAGAGACAAGGCTGTGTTTAACGTCTCAGGAGGCTGTACTGCTCTGTGTGCGCTCTTTTTACTCGGAAAGCTCTACGTTGGAAATGCCGGGGACAGCAGGTGAGACACAGACGCACACACTGAAATAAACACTCAAACTGTTTGAATTAACACCGATTGCTTTGTCCTGCACAGAGCAATCATTATCCGAGGTGGAGAGGTTATCCCCATGTCTACAGAGTTCACACCCGAGTCAGAGCGGCAGCGCTTGCAGTTCCTGGTAAGTGGAGGAACTCAACAGACACTGTATCACAATGCATGACCTTCCCTCCCTCTTCAGACATTCACTATGCTTGCCACCTGCTTCCTACCTGGTCCGTGCTGGTGTAATAACGCCCACAGTTCCTGGTAAGAGGAGGAACTCTACCACAACCCTCTGAATCACAGTGAACCCGGGCTGTTCTCTGTCCCTGACCTGGGTTCAAATAGTATTTGAAATCATTTCAAATATTTTAGCTGGCCTTGATTGAGCCTGACTGGCACAATGGAACCAATAGACAAAAAATAACAAACCCCACTTATCAGAGTAGAGAAAACGCTCAAACAARTTTAAAGAATTCAAATAGTATTTGAACCCAGGTCTGCTCAGTTACTCACTGACAGTTACTAAGCTTAGCTCTTTTGCCTGGTGTCTAGGCTGGTTTAATTGACTGGCGTGCCCAGGGGATAGGAAGACAATCTCTTCACGCTCCTCTCTCTCCTCTTTCTATGTGAAGGCCTACATGCAGCCACACCTGTTAGGGGGAGAGTTTACACATCTGGAGTTCCCCAGACGAGTACAGAGGAAGGAGGTGGGGAAGAGGATGCTCTATAGGGACTTCACTATGTCTGGCTGGTGGGTATCCATCCATCTATCTGTTTGATTACTGCTACTCAAATAATGACGGGCCTTGGTCCTCTCATTGTGATAAGTTACAGACAGGTGCTACATTCCTCAATGCAGCACCTATCATACCCCCACCATTTTACCATAATCATGAGATAATCAAGATTAGGCATCTTTGCATGATTTGTCATTGAAATTTCACATTATCACGAGCAACTACGCTCCGCTATTGAAATAATGTCCTTTGTCCGCAATCATTTTGTCTATCTGAACCCCCCATTCTTATCAATGTACTGAGTGCCAGCTGATTGACAGGACATGCTCTGATGGACTCAGACATTCTGTGTCATCTGTGTGAATGACTGGGACAGTTCAGCTCATCAGTGATCCCTGGACTGWACTAGGGCCCATCATAGCGTCTTTGATTCACTCCATAGAGAACCGAGGCAGACTGAGGAGAGTGAGAGAGGGACAGACAGAGACGGTGGTGGTGATTAAGGGGAGATTTATCAGTGCTGGCTCTTTCTCAAGGCGGTTCTGTCTGTGCTGTTAAGATGTGCCGATGTAGGACAGGGCAGTGCTGCTCACTGAGTCCAGAACTCGGAACAGAACTGATATCTGTGATGTATTTTTAACAGATTCCTTTACAGTGAAGTGGGCCTTTTTCAGAACTGGCCTCTAAGCGTACAGAGAAAAATAGATGTGTGCGCGTGCTGTCATGCCCATATGGGGCACAGGGACACATCCCACTCAGAATTTTCCTGTAATACTACCAGCCACTTTCATGGTGTTGGTTTTAGCTAGCCCAGAAACACTGTAGGTTCCCAACCTCATAACTTGCTACCAATAAGTAATTTCAAGTTAGATTAGCTAGCTTTTCTAACTACAGTATTTTAGCTGGCAAGGTTGATCGACTTTAGAAAAGCAAACAATAACTACAGTATGTACTGAATAACATGCTAACCACACCGCTCGCCTCGCATGCGCTCTCGCTGCTCTGTGTCGCTCTCGCTGCTCTGTGTCGCTCTCGCTGCTCTGTGTCGCTCTCGCTGCTCTGTGTCGCTCTCGCTGCTCTGTGTGCTCTCGCTTGCTCTGTGTCGCTCTCGCTGCTCTGTGTCGCTCTCGCTGCTCTGTGTCCGTCTCGCTGCTCTGTGGTCCGCGCTCTCGCTCGCTGCTCTGTGTCGCGCTCTCTCTCGCTGCTCTGTGTCGCGCTCTCTCTCGCTGCTCTGTGTCGCGCTCTCTCTCGCGCTCTGTGTCGCGCTCTCTCTCGCTCTCTGTGTCGGCGCGCTCTCTCTTCTAGAAAAGAAAAGGAAGGTAAGAGAGAGGTATGGAGGCTGGGCTGGGTGGAGAATGGGGAACAGTGATTCTGGGCTGGTTTAATTGACTGTTAGAAAAAGTATCTAGATCCTCTAATGAGACTGGAAGGATCCAAATTGTGGATTTAAAAGAACATGAATCATCAGCATATAATGACACCTTTTGTTTTTAAGCCCTGAATTTCTAGCCCCTTGATATTATTGTTGGATCTGATTTTAATAGCTAACATTTCAATGGCTGTTTAATACTGTCTGAGAAGGAGCCATTATTGACTATTTTGCACCTGGGGTTACTATACTTAACCTATTGTATAAGAGATTCTCCAAAATGAAATATTCAGGCATTTAATTAAATTCCAATCGTATTTTTTCAAAATCCTTTTCGAAGTCAGCTATGAATACCAGGCCTGGTTTCCAGATTTTTCATGGTGTTTTATTTTTTCAAGTACTTGTCTTATTATCTTCAATGTATTGTCTATGTAAAAATAAAACTGTCTGGTTAGGATGAATAATATCTGACAATTTTGCATCACAACACAGAAGTAAGTGTAAGGGGCCTCCAGTTTTTTTTTATGGACTGTATATATTAGATTATATTTACCACCTGGGTCCTGTTTCAGTAGTAGTGAACTCAAACTTTCTGATGAGTACCTGATAGTTGACCATTTATATAGGAGTGGTTAAAACATGTTAATAGTGGATCTTTGAGTAGATCAAAAAATGTTACACATACAATTGAAGTTGGAAGTTTACATAGACCTTAGCCAAATACATTTAAACTCAGTTTTTACAATTCCTGACATTTAATCCTAGTAACAATTTCCTGTCTTAGGTCAGTTAGGATCACCACTTTATTTTAAGAATGTGAAATGTCAGAATAATAGTAGACTGATTTATTTCAGCTTTAATTTCTTTCTTCACATTCCCAGTGGGTCAGAAGTTTACATACACTCAATTGGTATTTGGTGGCATTGCCTTTTAAATTGTTTAACTTGGGTCAAACGTTTTGGGTAGCCTTCCACAACCTTCCACAATAAGTTGGGTGACTTTTGGCCCATTCCTCCTGACAGAGCTGCTGTAACTGAGTCAGATTCGTAGGCCTCCTTGCTCGCACACGCTTTTTCAGTTCTGCCCCAAATTATCTATAGGATTTGAGGTCAGGGCTTTGTGATGGCCACTCCAATACCTTGACTTTGTTGTCCTTAACCATTTTGCCACAACTTTGGAAGTATGCTTGGGGTCATTGTCCATTTGGAAGACCCATTTGCGACCAAGCTTTAACTTCCTGACTGATGTCCTGAGATGTTGCTTCAATATATCCACAGAATTTTCCTGCCTCCATGATGCCTCTATTTTGTGAAGTGCATCAGTCCCTCCTGCAGCAATGCACCCCCACAACATGATGCCGCCACCCTATGCTTCACGGTTGGGATGGTGTTCTTCAGCTTGCAAGCGTCCCCTTTTTCCTCCAAACATAATGATGGTCATTATGGCCAAATAGTTATATTTTTTGTTTCATCACACCAGAGGACAATCCTCCAAAAGGTATGATCTTTGCTCCTATGTGCAGTTCCAAACTTTAGTCTGGCTTTTTTATGGCTGTTTTTTTAGCAGTGGCTTCTTCTTTGCTGAGCGGCCTTTCAGGTTATGTCGATATAGTACTCGTTTTACTGTGGATATAGATACTTTTGTACCTGTTTCCTCCAGCATCTTCACAAGGTCCTTTGTTGTTGTTCTGGGATTGATTTGCACTTTTCGCACCAAAGTACGTTCATCTCTAGGAGACAGAATGCGTCTCCTTCCTGAGCGGTATGACGGCTGTATGGTCCCATGGTGTTTATACTTGCGTACTATTGTTTGTACAGATGAACGTGGTACCTTCAGGCATTTGTAAATTGCTCCCAAGGATGAACAGACTTGTCGAGGTCTACAATTTTTTTTTTTTGAGGTCTTGGCTGATTTCTCTTGATTTTCCCATGATGTCAAGCAAAGAGGCACTGAGTTTGAAGGTAGGCCTTGAAATACATCCACAGGTACACCTCCAATTGACTCAAATGATGTCAATTAGCCTATTTTATTTATATTTTTTATTTATCCGTTATTTTACCAGGTAAGTTGACTGAGAACACGTTCTCATTTGCAGCAACGACCTGGGAATAGTTACAGGGGAGAGGAGGAGGAGGAGGATGAATGAGCCAATTGTAAACTGGGGATTATTAGGTGACCGTGATGGTTGAGGGCCAGATTGGGAATTTAGCCAGGACACCGGGGTTAACACCCCTACTCTTACGACAAGTGCCATGGGATCTTTAATGACCTCAGAGAGTCAGGACACCCGTTTAACGTCCCATCCGAAAGACGGCACCCTACACAGAGCAGTGTCCCCAATCACTGCCCTGGGCATTGGGATCTTTGTTTAGACCAGAGGAAAGAGTGCCCCTACTGGCCTCCAACACCACTTCCAGCAGCATCTGGTCTCCCATTCAGGGACTGACCAGGACCTGACCAGGACTATTAAAAGCTTCTAAAGCCATGACAACATTTTCTGGAATTTTCCAAGCTGTTTTAAATGCACATTCAACTTAGTGTATGTAAACTTCTGACCCTCTGGAATTGTCATACAGTGAATTATAAAAGTGAAATAATCTGTCTGTAAACAATTTTTGGAAATATTACTTGTTTCATGCACAAAGTAGATGTCCTAACCGACTTGCCAAAACTATAGTTTGTTAACAAGAAATTTGTGGAGTGGTTGAAAAACCAGTTTTAATGACTCCAACCTAAGTGTATGTAAACTTCCGACTTCAACTGTACCTCAACTGGTATGCTATCCAGCCCTGGAGTTGTCCCTGGCCTAAAGGCTTTAATTGCATCAAGAAGTTCCTCCTCTGCAATTTTGCCTTCACACAAGTCTTTCTGTACAACTGTTAATTTTACACTATTATTAGGGAAAAAAATCCTTACAGTTAGTGGAAATGGAGGAGACTGAAAAGGGAACGTATGCTTAAAGTACTTTGCTTCATCTTTCAAAGCATAATTAGGTGAATCATGGATGACTCTTTCTGGTAGCATTTCTATGTTAAAGATTCAAAAGGAATTTGGTAAATTGTTCATAATTTTCCTCGAATTCGCTTTATTTTCTATAATAGATTATACTTGATGTAACTATTTTGACCTAAATAGTTTTTGTTTTAAAGAGAAGTGTTGAATTGCATGACCTCTAAAAGTGTCCCATACAATAAGTGGATCTGCTCTACCTATGTTATGTAGGAAAAAGTCACTCATAAAATCCTTTGTCTTGGGTAAAAACATGTTGTCAATATCTGCAGCAACGTGGAAATTCTGTAAGATCAAATCAAGTTTATTTTATATAGCCCTTCGTACATCAGCTAATATCTCGAAGTGCTGTACAGAAACCCAGCCTAAAACCCCAAACAGCAAGCAATGCAGGTGTAGAAGCACGGTGGCTAGGAAAAACTCCCTAGAAAGGCCAAAACCTAGGAAGAAACCTAGAGTAATGTGGATGCCAATTATTTWATGGTCCGACCGCATTCTGACCCCTATCAAAACTTGTTTTACTTTTGGTGCCAGTGCAAACGATACAAGAAAGTAATCAAGACAACTAGCTTGATTAAGCCTTCTCCATGTACACTATATATACAAAAGTATGTGGACAACCCTTCAAATTAGTGGATTCGGTCACACCCGCTGAGATAAAATCGAGCACATAGCCATGCAATGTCCATAGACAAACATTGGCAGTAGAATGGCCTTACGGAAGAGCTCGGTGACTTTCAATGTGGCACCTTCATAGGATGCCACCTTTCCAACAAGTAAGTTTGTCAAATTACTGCCCTGCTAGAGCTGCCCCAGTCAACGGTAAGTGCTGTTATTGTGAAGTGGAAACGTCTAGGAGCAACAACTGCTCAGCCGCAAAGTGGTAAGCCATACAAACTCACAGATCTGGACCGCTGAGTGTCGTAGCGCATAAAAATCATTTGTCCCTGTTTGCAACACTCAATACCAAGTTCCAAACTGCCTCTGGAAGCAACATCAGCACAATAATTGTTCGTCGGGAGCTTAATGAAATGGGTTTCCATGGCCGAACAGCCGCACACAAGCCTAAGATCACCATGTGCAATGCCAAGTGTCGGCTGGAGTGGCGTAAAGCTCGCTGTCATTGGACCCTGGAGCAGTGGAAATGCGTTCTCTGGAGTGATGAATCACGCTTCACCATCTAGCAGTCCGACGGACAAATCTGGGTTTGGCGGATGCCAGGAGAACGCTACCTGCCTCAATAGTGCCAATAGTGCCAACTGTAAAGTTTGGTGGAGGACGAATAATGGCCTGCGTTCGGGCTAGGCCCCTTAGTTCCAGTAAAGGGAAATGTTAACGCTACAGCAATGACATTCTAGACATTTCTGTGCTTCCAACTTTGTGGCAACAGTTTGGGGAAGGCCCTTTCCTGTTTCAGCATGACAATGCCCCTGGGCACAAAGCGAGGTCCATACAGAAATGGTATGTTGAGATCGGTGTGGAAGAACTTGACTGACCTGCACAGAGCCCTGACCTCAACCCCATCAAAACCTTTGGGATGAATTGGAACTCCGATTGCGAGCCAGGCCTAATCGCCCAACATCAGTGCCCGACCTCACTAATGCTCTTGTGGCTGAATGGAAACAAGTCCCCACAGCAATGTTACAACATCTAGTGGAAAGTCTGGATTTGTAAGCCTACCTATATCCACTAGTTCTAATGTGTTCAGTCCTTTTTCCATACAACTTCATCTGTAATTGTAGAGTGAGTTTCCTTTAAACAATATACATTATATTCCTTCCCTTTTAACCATGTAAAGACTGATTTGTCATTTTTTTTATCTGCTAAGCCATTACAATTATAACTAGCTGTACTTATTTCACCACTTACCAGAATGAGATACAGGTTTAAATTATACTTACTGTAATATATGCCTGTTCACTTACTATCAACAAGTACCATGATGATCAAGCTGCTAGACACCTAGTATCAGGGACAACACCCCTTTCTATCTTACCACCCCTGTACCCGTAACGCGCCTTTAGCGTCCTAAAAAACACCTTCAACCGGCGATTGGCGTGGCCCAGGTAAGAAATTGTGTGTGGTTAGAATTCTAAGCATGTAGAGCTAATGAGTGTGGCCCTGCCCGCTCATAAGAGATGAGATCACTGCACTCCTGCCCATCTCTCATCATCAGCAGAGCAGAGAGCATACAGACAAGCAGCTACACCCACCACCTTTCCTCCCCTCCCTCAGTCACACATCACACTGTGGTGGTTGTAAAAAATCCTATGAATAAAACAATAGTCTACTTTAACTAACAATGACAGACAGAAAATAAATCCACACACTGGTATATGCGCCGGGGGGTAGGTTAATCAGACAACGTTTTGATGCCAAACTGGGTCTTTGTCAGGAAAATGAGCCTGTGAATGTCTGGTGCTGTTTGCAGCAACTAAAGTGTTGTTCCTGACGGTCCCAGAGGTGTGAGTGGGAACAGATATTAGAACAGGATTGTGTGTATGTCACGTTGTCACAGATGCTTTATCTCCAGCAAGACAGAGATAGAACGAGCTCCGAGACGGGGGGAGTTCGCTCTAAACACTAACTTCACTGGGTGTCATTTTCAACCTTTCCCTGACCCATTCTGTAATGTTTCGAGCAGACCACCATAGTCCCTGTGCCACAGAATGCCAAGTTAACCTGTCTAAATGACTATCGCTGCGTAGCACTCACATCTGTAGCCATGAGATGCTTTGAAAGGCTGGTCACGGCTCACATCATCACCATCATCCCGGACCCACTCCAATTCGCATATCGCCCCAACAGATCCACAGATGACGCAATGTTTATTGCACTCCACACTGCCCTTTCCCACCTGGACAAAGGGAACACCTATGTGAGAATGTTTGTTCATTAACTACAGCATAGTGTTCTCCAAGCTCATCACTAAGCTAAGGAACCTGGGACTGAACACCTCCCTCTGCAACTGGATCCTGGATGTCCTGACGGGATGCTCCCAAGTGGTGAGGGTAGGCAACAACACATCCGCCACGCTGACCCTCAACACGGGGGCCCCTTAGGGTAGCGTGGTTAGCCTATAGATAGGATTGGTACACTTTACATTAGAGAAGCTTCCATTAAAGAAAACTCTCTGTTCTTTTGGATAGATAGCTCTCAACCCATGGTGTTGGGAGAGGATGTAAAGCCTTAACACACTACCGTTCAAGAGTTTGGGGTCACTTAGAAATTTTCATGTTTTCCATGAAAACATACATGAAATGAGTTGGAAAATGAATAGGAAATAGAGCCAAGACGTTGACAAGGTTATAAATAATGATTTAGTTGGATTGGCTTGATGGGCACTTCTTACGTACCATACGGTCAAGCTGCTCCCAAAACAGCTCAATAGGGTTGCGATCCGGTGACTGCTGGCCACTCCATTATAGACAGAATACCAGCTGACTGCTTTTTCCCTAAATAGTTATTGCATAGTTTAAAGCTATGCTTTGGGTCATTGTCTTGTTGTAGGAGGAAATTGGCTCCAATTAAGTGCCGTCCACAGGGTATGGCATGGCATTGCAAAATGGAGTGATAGCCTTCCTTCTTCAAGATCCATTTTACCTTGTACAAATCTCCCACTTTACCACCACCAAAGCACCACCAGACCATCACATTGCCTCCACCATGCTTGACAGATGGCGTCAAGCACTCCTCCAGCATCTTTCATTTTTTCTGCATCTCACGAATGTTCTTCTTTGTGATCCGAACACCTCAAACTTAGATTCGTCTGTCCATAACAGTTTTTTCCAATCTTCCTCTGTCCAGTGTTCTTTTGCCCATCTTAATCTTTTCATTTTCTTGGCCAGTCTGAGATATGGCTTTTTCTTTGCAACTTTGCCTAGAAGGCCAGCATTCTGGAGTCGCCTCTTCATTGTTGACGTTGTGACTGGTGTTTTGCGGGTACTATTTAATGAAGCTGCCAGTTGAGGACTTGTGAGGCGTCTGTTTCTCAAACTAGACACTCTAATGTACTTGTCCTCTTGCTCAGTTGTGCCCCCAGGGCCTCCCACTCCTCTTTCTATTCTGGTTAGAGCCAGTTTGCGCTGGTCTGTGAAGGGAGTAGTACACAGCGTTGTACGAGATCTTCAGTTTCTTGGCAATTTCTCACATGGAATAGCCTTCATTTCTCAGAACAAGAATGGACTGACGAGTTTCAGAAGAAAGATCTTTGTTTCTGGCCATTTTGAGCCGGTAATCGAACCCACTAATGCTAATTGTCCAGATACTTAACTAGTCTAAAGAAGTACAGTTTTATTGCTTCTTTAATCAGGACAACAGTTTTCAACTGTGATAACGTAATTTCAAAATGGTTTTCTAATCAGTTAGCCTTTTTAGAATGATAAACTTGGATTAGCTAACACAACGTGCCATTGGAACACCGGAGTGACTGTTACTGATAATGGGCCTCTGTACATCTAAGTAGATATTCCATTAAAAATAATCTGTTTCCAGCTAAAATAATCATTTGCAACATTAACAATGTCTACTCTGTATCTCTGATCAATTTGATGTTATTTTAATGGACAAAAAATGTGCTTTTCTTTCAAAAACAAGGACATTTGTAAGTGGCCCCAAACTTTTGCACGGTAGTGTACATTTTACCAATAACAGATGAAGGTCAATAACATCAAATGCTGCACTAAAGTCTAACAATACAGCTCCCGCAATATTCTTATCAATTTGTTTCAGCCAATCATCAGTCATTTGTGTCAGTGCAGTACATGTTGAGTGCCCTTCTCTATAAGCATGCTTGAAAGTCTGTTGTTTAATTTGTTCACAGAGAAATAGCATTGTATCTGGTCCCAATTTATTTTTGTTTTGTTTGCTAAGACCTGGCAGCAAACTGATTGGTCGGCTGTTAGAACCAGTAAAGAGCACTTTACCTTTCTTGGGTAACAGAATAACTTTAGCTTCCCTCCAGGTCTGAGGACAATCACTTTTCTCGAGGCTCAGATTAAAGATATGACAAACAGGAGTGGCAATATAGTCCACTACCATCCTCCGTAGTTTTCCATCTAAATTGTCAATACCATGTAGTTTCTCTTTATTGATGGACAACAATAATTTTCCCACTTATTTCCATTGCCAACTGTACAGAATTCAAAATTTTATTCAGGTAAAATGTTGAATGAAAAGAACTACAGTATGATACTATAATAGTTAGTTATTCTCTATTCTAGTTTTAGTTCAGCAGAGTCATAAAGGACCATAGATTAAAGGGCTAAAGCGCATGACAGCATTTCTGTTCACGGCCTTACATGCAGAGTTCATGTAATGCCAAATGGATGATTGGATAACCTGGCCTCAGCTCTAGCTCTGCACTCTGCAGAAAGTGCTGAGTGTGAGACCTGCTGGCCCAGGGTGGAAACATATGGTCTCCCCTCCCCGAGTGGAACCTGTAAACCGAAAACCATTCCAGTCTTGTCTAACCCTCTTCTCTCTACACCAGCACAGCTGAAATGCATCTGACAAGGTATGGAGAGACTGCTTCCATTACCAAGCCGGTGTTTTTCACATTAACACGCAGGTGTGAATTTAGAGTAGGAAACCCCAAATAATTTTAGTCAGTATAACGGTGTGTGATTTGTGGCAAGCGGGTGGTTATTTTCGATATGGTCATAACTGCTGCTAAGCAAGGAAGGTGGAAGGTTTACATTGAAAAATTATGGGAAGTAAGTGTCGTGTTCATGACTCACGAGTACATTGGAGAAAGTATGGACTTTTTAACATTTAATGTACTATAGATACCCAGATTCAAATGGAATGGGAATGTTGGGACCTTTCCGTAGCACCTTCATCGACTCCCACAGAATGAGAATATGGGGGAATATACAAGGGTGGTAGATCACCCCTCCCTATATATATATATATATATAGGGATTTTGCAGGGCTCTGGCAGTGCACCTCCTGGCACAAAGGCGGAGGTAGCGGTCCTGCTGCTGGGTTGTTGCCCTCCTACGGCCTCCTCCACGTCTCCTGATGTACTGGCCTGTCTCCTGGTAGCGCCTCCATGCTCTGGACACTACGCTGACAGACACAGCAAACCTTTTTGCCACAGCTCGCATTGATGTGCCATCCTGGATGACACTGCACATACCTGAGCCACTTGTGTGGGTTGTAGACGCCGTCTCATGCTACCACTAGAGTGAGAGCACCGCCAGCATTCAAAAGTGACCAAAACATCAGCCAGGAAGCATAGGAACTGAGAAGTTGTCTGTGGTCACCACCTGCAGAATCACTCCTTTTTTGGGGGTGTCTTGCTAATTGCCTATAATTTCCACCTTTTGTCTATTCCATTTGCACAACAGCATGTCAAATTTATTGTCAATCAGTGTTGCTTCCTAATTGGACAGTTTGATTTCACAGAAGTGTGATTGACTTGGAGTTACATTGTGTTGTTTAAGTGTTCCCTTTATTTTTTTGAGCAGTGTATATATACACACACACACACACCAAAACAATCTGAAACGGTAACACCTCATCTCATACATTCATTGGCAATTACCATTTTGTCACAAGGGGATATTTTCACAAGATCAACTAGAGAAATATGCTAAGTAATCTATCCATCGCTCCTTTTCTGTATTGTTTGCGTGTGTTTTTTTTCTCTGATCCTTTCTTCCTATCTCTGTCTCCTCACTCGTCTAGGCTGCAGGCCCTGAGGGAGGCTATGAGGCGGTGCATCTCCATAGCACACTGCATACGAACCGCTGCCTGCCTCCCTGCCTGGCTGCCATAAAATAAAAAAAACATGAGTCTTCTCTCCTGTGTGCAGGGCATATAAAACCATTGAGGACGATGACCTGAAGTTTCCCCTAATCTATGGCGAAGGGAAGAAGGTAAGACTGCTCTCACCCGTTAGCCCGTGATTCAGCCGCCCCGGACCCAGCCTGTTAATGGGGTTACTCCCACAGCCTTGTTTTGAGGAGCTGTAATCACAGCTCCACCAAGGCACCATTAGTCAGCCCACTGTCACTCTGTAGAGGAAGGAGCAGTCTTTGTCTGCAAGAAGGCTCACTGTGGTGGCATTTCAGACCATCTTTATAACAGTATCACTGAACACCCAATAAGATTGCTAGCCTATATCCTGTTATTGTGGTTCCTGAGATGCAAAGCCAAAGTTTGGTTATCAGCGTATGCTACCCTGCATATTAGGGCCTCTGCCACTCATCTGGCATGCAGGCAGTAGTCAGCTGTGTCGTTAGATGAGGACCAGGCAGATGTCACCCAAGTGCAGTCTGTTACCACACCACAGTAAGCCTCCTATCACAGTCGGCTGTGCCCACGACATCAAGTGCCGGCCAAGCTGAGTCCTTCCTTTGAAGTGAGGGGGAGAGCGATATAGAGTGATAGGAGGGGAGAGGATTGGGTTGTGCTGGAGAAACACCACCGCACTTCAAAGACCGGCACAGCCTGTCGGGGCAGTACCTACGCTCAACAATTAATCCCAGGATGTTTCTCCTCCACCCGAGGAGCTTTATCTCTGTCTTTACCCCTTAGACTCTTCCTCTTTTTCTCCTCTCTCTCATCTCGCTCTTGTTGCGGCATCTGCACTGCATACTGATCACAGTTCAGCCCAACTGACTGTACGACTGCCTCCTCGCTCCCCTCTCTCCTCTCTCCCCCTTTATACTCTTTCGCCCCCTCTGTCTTCCCTCCTCTCTTTCCTTTTCCTCGCTCCTCTCTCGCCACCTCCTTCCTCTCTCTCTCCTCACATGGCTCCTTATACAATTAGCACTGCTCCCCAGCTCCAAGCAGCTAGCCTTTTTCAGAGGCAGAGGCGATATGTGCAGACAGTAGGAATCAAAAGGAATTTCACACAGTTTACAAATGAGGGAGACCGTAGACAACGTCGGTGTCTCAGACTAGGTAGAGAGGAGAGAGATCATTAAGGATTCACACAACCGGAACATGTCGTGATGTGGTGCTTTGCTTCATTGTACAATGAACAATCGCTTCCATTGCATTCGAGGTGGCAACTTGGATTATGCAGCAGTGCTTGTGTTTATTTGCCTTTATTTTTTTAAATGGTGTTTGTGTGTGAAGATTAAAATGACTTTATTGGTCAATTGCACACAAGGTCCAACTAATTTTACTTCCAATTTTAACCCAACCCCTCCTAAACACACACACACAGTTTTTTTGGAGAGGTGCGGAGGGCTGGGTGCCCAGGGAGCTGTTGTTGCGGGGGGTTAAGTACCTTGCTCAAGGGCACAACAGCAGGCAATGGCATCTAAGATTAGATACCAGCAACCCTCTGGTTGTTGGCTCACTTCCCGGGTTTCGAACTGGCAACCTTCCGGTTGCTGACTCGCCTCTCTAACCTCTAGGGTGTGTGTGTTTATGAAGATAAGATTTGTAGTCCTGTATCTTGTAGCATAGAGCAGTCTCCAGGGAGATATCATTGGGGGGGTCATCATTATTAAAGTCATGAGGCCATCATTGGTCCAGTTGAAGTTTTTCCCTAAATGACAGAGGAGAGTAGTGTTCATCTGGGCCAGGGTAAATAGAATTTCAACTCAGTTGATTCTAGCAGTGAATTGAAATTCATTCCATGTATTTAATAGGGAGATTTTTTTTCAAAGAGGATTCTTTCAATTCATGGTTGGAATTTAAATTCCCTCTCCCGTGAAGTTGACAGACCGAATTGAAAAACCGGTAGAATTGACTCTGACCCTGAGGTCCAAACACATCAAAGGACTTCAATGGATCAAATGAACCCAAACATTGGTTTGAAATAATACTTGTTGCCAAAACAGAGTCGGGGAGTGAGGATCATAGAGTCAGAGGGAGGTGATGTTTATAGTTCCTCTCTTTGATGGTCTCATCCCTCCACAGGCACGTGTGTTGGCTACCATCGGGGTCACCAGGGGCCTGGGAGACCACGAGCTCAAAGTGCATGACTCCAACATCTACATCAAGCCCTTTTTGTCCTGCTGCCCAGAGGTAGAGTACGGTACTACTTATTCTCTATTTCCTGTCTATCAATAACCTGGAGAGTATAATAGTGCCATAACAGTGCATCAGACCTTATTGACCAAGGTCATCACGATCAAATGACAGGAAACTGCATCTGTGTTCCAAAGGGCACCCTATTCCCTATTCTATATCAGGGATCATAAACGAGATTCAGCCAGCTGGTCGGGGGGCCGGAACATAATTACAAATCATTTGTAGACTGCAAATTGACCACAAAAAGCCCAAACAGTTTGACTAAAACATAATCATTTCAAACCTTGCTTACATTTGAATACGGTCACATCGTGTGTCTCTCTTATGCATGGGAGAACTTGGAAACAGATTTCTTAAATTAAAATAACTTTGAGCTGATTTCTTCTTTTTTTTTACAGTTTCTTATGTGCAACAATTAAAACTCCACACATTTTTGGGGGCCAAATAAAACCACCAACTGGCCAGTGTGCTACTTTTGATCAGGGCCCATCATTCCATCCAACCATTATCTTGTCTGCATTGAAGTTAGTGACATACCAACATTGACGTATGACATACAAATATTTCAACTCATCGTCCTAAAAGGAGTTTTCAGCTCCCAACCAACTTTCTACTGAACAATTACCTTCTGACTCCTGATAGTCACAAGCTCTCAATACTCTCTTGATCTTTTATTTCAAAGCCCTCTGAGTTCAGTCATGGTTCAGACAGTGTGCTTGTTTTGAAGAGTTCTTGTTTTGAACCTCTATCCTTGCTGTCTTATCTTCCCTTGCTGTTGCTCTAAACTTTAAAGCGACTGTAAATACATGTGCAGACAGTATGTACAGTGCATTCGGAAAGTATTCAGACCCTTTCCCACATTATTATGTTAGGTTACACCCTTATTCTAAAAAACACACAATACCCCATAATGATAACGTGAAAACAGGTTTTTAGAAATTCTAGCAAATTTATCAAACATAAATACCTTATTTAAGTATTCAGACCCTTTGCTATGAGACTCAATTGAGCTCAGGTGCATCTTGTTTCCATTGATCATCGTTGAGATGTTTATACAACTTGATTGGAGTGCACCAGTGGTACATTCAATTGTTTGGATGTGATGTGGAAAGGCACACACCTGTCTATATAAGGTCCCACAGTTGACAGTGAATGTCAGAGCAAAAACCAAGCCATGAGGTCGAAGGAATTGTCCGTAGAGCTCCAAGACAGGATTGTGTTGAGGCACAGTTCTGGGGAAGGGTACCAAAACATTTCTGCAGCATTGAAGGTCCACAAGAACACAGTGGCCTCCATCATTCTTTGGAACCACCAAAATTCTTCCTAGAGCTGGCCGCCTTTGCTCAGTTTGGCAATCGTGGGAGAAGGGTCTTGGTCAGTGAAGTGACCAAGAACCTGATGGTCACTCTGACAGAGCTCCAGAGTTCCTCTGTGGAGATGGGAGAAACTTCCACAAGGACAACCATCTCTGCAGCACTCCACCAATCAGGCCTGTATGGTAGAGTGGCCAGATGGAAGCCACTCCTCAGTAAAAGGCACATGACAGCCCACTTGGAATTTGCCAAAATGCACCTAAAGACTCTGACCGTGAAGATAATCTGGTCTGATGAAACCAAGATTTAACTCTTTGGCCTGAATGCCAAGCCTCATGTCTGGAGGAAACCTGGCGCCATCTCTACGGTGAAGCATGGTGGTGGCAGCATCATGCTGTGGGGATGTTTTTAAGCGGCAGTGACTGGGAGACTAGTCAGCATGGAGGGGAAAGATGAACCACGCAAAGTATAAATCAAATCAAATTTTATTTGTCACATACACATGGTTAGCAGATGTTAATGCAAGTGTAGCGAAATGCTACATAGAGAGATCCTTAATGAAAACCTGCTCCAGAGCGCTCAGGACCTCAGACTGGGGCGAAGGTTCACCTTCCAACAGGACAACGACCCTAAGCACACATCCAAGACAACGCAGGAGTGGTTTCGGGACAAGTCTCAATGTCCTTGAGTGGCCTAGCCAGAGCCCGGACTTGAAACCTGATAGAACATCTCTGGGGAGACCTGAAAATAGCTGTGCAGCGACGCTCCCCATCCAATCTGACAGAGCTTGAGAGGGTCTGCAAAGAATAATGAGAGAAACTCCCCACATACAGGTGTGCCAAGCTTGTAGCATCATACCCAAGAAGACTCAAGGCTGTAACCGCTGCCAAAGGTGCTTCAACAAAGTACTGAGTAAAGGTTCTGAATACTTACATAAATGTGATATTTCTGTTTATTTATATCTATTTTTTTATATATTTGCTAAAATTTCTAAACCTGTTTTTGCTTCGTCAATATGGGTTATTGGTGTAGATTGATGATGGGGGGGAAACGATTTAATCCATTTTAGAATAAGACTGTAACATAACAATATGTGGAAAAAGTAAAGGGCTCTGAATATTCCGAATGCACTGTATATAAGATGGAGGTTGTAAATTGCTATGGAATCCGGTCATCAGTGGTTTCTGCAGTTTCAGACTCGGTGAACCCAAGTTCAAGGCATTTCCTGTTGATCATATTTTCAAACAGTGGTGCTTGTAGGTCAAAAGTAAGATGCGGTTAGTGGGAGTGTCATCATTGTTTTACAGTAAGGCATCTCAATGTCGGAGTCTCTCTTGTATATTGTGAAATTGATTCTTTATTGTTTCTCCGACTGGTTGTTATTCCAGTCAGACAGAGGCATTATTGTTCTGACGATAGCTTTTTGACTTGTGATCATAAGGTCAACAACATGTCACGGATGACCGATGATACATTTGCGATAAGTCTTTGATTCTTTCAGAACCACTTTTACAACACTGTCATCATGCAGTGTTTGTTCATTGACTGACTAGTACTCTATTTGTGAGGTGAAGGACGCGCCTCTTATGAAGTAACAACATTGTAAAATGCCCCTGGTCATTGCCATTACAGTACCCCCTCTACCAGCACATAGAAACAACAATACATCAAAACCATGGCACTTTGTCCGGAGACCAAAGCCCAAGGCATTACTTGGTGCTCTCGGAGTGTGACATGCAGCAGGATGCCTTTTTATTATACCAGATCAAATCACATTTTATTGGTCACATACACATGGTTATTGCGAGTGTTGCAAAATGCTTCTGCTTCCAACACTGCAGCAATATCTAACAATTCCACAACAACTACCTAATACACAAAAATCTAAGTAAAGGAATGGAATAAGAATATATCCATATAAATATATGGATAAGCAATGACAGAGCGGCATAGGCAAGATGCAATTGATGGTATAAAATACAGTATATACATATGAGATGAGTGATGCAAGATATGTAAACATTATTAAAGTGACTAGTGAATCCATATATTAAATTGGCCAATGATTTCAAGTCTGTATGTAGGCTGCAGCCTCTCTGTGTTAGTGATGGCTGTTTAACAGTCTGATAGCCTCGAGATAGAAGCTGTTTTTCAGTCTCTCGGTCCCAGCTTTGATGCACCTGTACTGACCTCGCCTTCAGGATGGTAGCGGGGTGAACAGGCAGTGGCTCAGGTGGTTGTTGTCCTTGATGATCTTTTTGTACTTCCTGTGGCATGGGGTGCTGTAGGTGTCCTGGAGGGCAGGTAGTGTGTCCCCGGTGATGCATTGTGCAGACTGCACCACCCTCTGGAGAGCCTTGCGGTTGTGGGCGGTGCAGTTGCTGTACCAGGTGGTGCTACAGCCCGACAGGATGCTCTCAATTGTGCGTCTAAAAGTTTGAGGGTTTTAGGTGACACGCCAAATTTCTTCAGCTTCCTGAGGTTGAAGAGGCGCTGTTGCACCTTCTTCACCACACTGTCTGTGTGGACCATTTCAGTTTGTCTGTGATGTGTACGCCGAGGAACTTAACTTTCCACCTTCTCCACTGCTGTCCGTCGATGTGGTGCGCCTTCTGCTGTTTCCTGAAGTCCACGATCATCTCCTTTGTTGACGTTGAATGAGAGGTTGTTTTCCTGACACCACACTCAGAGTGCCCTCACCTCCCTGTAGGCTGTCTCGTCGTTGTTGGTAATCAAGCCCACTACTGTTGTGTCGTCTGCAAACTTGATGATTGAGTTGGAGGCATGCATGGCCAGGCAGTCATGGGTGAACAAGGAGTATAGGAGGGGGCTGAGCACGCACACTTGTGGAGGGTCCCAGTGTTGAGGATCAGTGAAGTGGAGGTGTTGTTTCCTACCTTCACCGCCTGAGGGCGGCCCGTCAGGAAGTCCGTGATCCAATTGCACCGGGCGGGGTTGAGACCCAGGGCCTCAAGCTTAATGATGAGCTTGGTGTGTACTATGGTGTTGAATGCTGAGCTTTAGTCAATGAACAGCATTTTTACATAGGTATTCTTCTTGTCCAGATGGGATAGGGCAGTGTGATTGTGACTGCATCATCTGTGGATCTACAGTACTGGGGCGGTAAGCAAATTGAAGTGGGTCTAGGGTGACCGGTTAGGTATAGATGATATGATCCTAGACTAGTCTCTCAAACCACTTCATGATGACAGAAGTGAGTGCTACGGGGTGATAGTCATTTAGTTCAGTTACCTTTTCCTTCTTGGGTACAGGAACAATGGTGGCTAACTTGAAGCATGTGAGGGCAGCAGACTGGGATAGGGAGCGATTTAATAGGTCTGTGAACACACCAGCCAGCTGGTCTGCGCATGCTCTGAGGACGCGGCTAAGGATGCCGTCTGGACCGGCAGCCTTGCGAGGGTTAACACGTTTAAATGTCTTACTCACGTCTGCCATGGAGAAGGAGAGACCCCAGTCCTTGGCAGCGGGCCGCGTCGGTGGCACTGTATTATCCTCAAAGCGTGCAAAGAAGGTGTTTAGTTTGTCTGGAAGCAAGACGTAGGTTCCGTGACGTGGTTGGTTTTCATTTTGTAGTCCGTGATTGTCTGTAGACACTGCCGCACGCGTCTCATGTCTGAGCCATTGAATTGGGACTCCACTTTGTCTCTATACTGACATTTTGCTTATTTGATTGCCTTGCGGAGGGAATAACTACACTGTTTGTATTCGGCCATATTCCCAGTCACCTTTCCATGGTTAAATGCGGTGGTTCGCGCTTTCAGTTTTGCACTAATGCTGCCATCTATCCACGGTTTCTGGTTAGGGTACGTTTTAATAATCCAATACACTTCCTTATAAACTCACTCACCGAATCAGCGTATATGTCAATATTAATCTCTGAGGCTACCCGGGAACATGTCCCAGTCCGCGTGATCAAAACCATCTTTAAGTGTGGATTCCGATTGTTCAGACCTACATTGAATAGTATTTAGCACAGGTACATCCTGTTTGAGTTTCTGCCTATAGGAAGGGAGGCGCAAAATGGAGTCGTGGTCAGATTTTCCGAAAGGAGGGCGGGGGAGGGTCTTGTATGTATTGCGGAAGTTAGAGTAGCAGTGATCCAGTGTTTTACCAGCGCGAGTGCTACAGTCAGTATGCTGATAGAATTGAGGTAGCCTTGTTCTCAAATTTGCTTTGTTAAAATCCCCAGCTACAATAAATGCAGCCTCAGGATATATAGTTTCCAGATTACATAAAGTCCAGTGATATGGTCGGCATTTGATTGTGAGGAATTCTAGGTCAGGTGAACAAAAGGACTTGAGTTCCTGTATGTTGTTACAATTACACCATGAGACATTAATCATGAAACATACACCCCCACCCTACTGTTTATTCCTGTCGGTGCGATGCACAAAGAATCCAGGTGGCTGTACCGACTCCAACAGCATATCCCGAGAGAGCCATGTTTCCGTGAAACAGAGTATGCTACAATCCCTGATGTCTCTCTGGAAAGCAACCCGTGCCTTAATTTTGTCGACCTTGTTATCTGGAGACTGGACATTAGCGAGTAATATACTTGGAAGCGGTGGGTAGTGTGTGCGCCTCCGAAGTCTGGCCAGATGACCGCTCCGTCTGCCTCTTCTCTGGCGGCGTTGTTTTGGGTCAGCCCCTGGAATCAATTCAAATGCCCTGCGTGGTTCGGACAAAGGATCCGCTTCAGGAAAGTGGTATTCCTGGTCGTAGTGCTGGTAAGTTGACGGTGCTCTGATATCCAATAGTTCTTCCCGGCTGTCTGTAATAACACTTAAGATTTTCTGGGCTAACAATGTAAACATCAAAAAACGAAATACTGCAAAGTTTCCTAAGGACTAGAAGCGAGGCAGCCC
Source organism: Salvelinus sp. IW2-2015 (assembly GCF_002910315.2). Lineage (NCBI taxonomy): Eukaryota > Metazoa > Chordata > Actinopteri > Salmoniformes > Salmonidae > Salvelinus > Salvelinus sp. IW2-2015. The sequence goes on from NC_036842.1 coordinate 56,811,310, forward strand.
TCTCTGTCGGCGGCATATTTTCCAGAAGATACATAGAGTGTGCTGTAGCAGAGGTAATGGGCACAGTAACGCAGTAACGCTTTGTGGAACCTGCAGGCTTTAGCTGTCTTATCATAAAAGATGAGATCAAGCTCAAGGAAAGGAAGACCATATGGTCATTTCCATGTAAAAGGACCCATGAGCACCAACGTGAAGTTCATAGGAGCATCTCAAATTGGGTGTCAAATGAAAGCTAAGAGTCTATATTTGTGAGAAATGAAGGCATATATACTTTTTTCAACCATTTTCTATCCTGAAGATTTGGAATAAGCAAAGGCTTTGATTTCTGGTCAAACAGATGGAAAATGGGTCTTAGAAACATCTAGCAGAAAAAGTCTTAAGGTATTAGAAATGCATCGAAACAGAAAAATGTTGAAGACTCCTGCCAACTAATATTAACTTATATTTAGTTTTGGAGAAATGTTTGAAACTATTTTACCAAAAACCTGCATATCTTTAAGATTTTTTTCAAATGTCTCATCCTCATGAGGGAGGATAATGAAAGTTCACAGAAGTAATAAGTAAAGGTAGACCCATCAATCAGTTATGTTTTTAGTAATATCAATTTTGTTTATGAATTATTAAGTGATTTAAAACTCAATTCCATTACCAAATCTGTAATAGAATATCCTAAAATTCATGCAATTGAAATGGCTACAATGGGAAATCGTAGTAGCAACCAACCACATTTGTGTACACTAGTTGAGTACACTATATTGTACTCTACTGAGATCTACTGTGCTGTACTTTGATGTCCAAACTTGTGAAACATAGACGTCTATGAATGGTTCAGATTTGGTCTGGACCAACCAAATTTGGTCTTGTTTGGGGGCAGAGCTCAATAAAATAATAGTCAGTGTGGAATAGCATCCACTTCACTTACTGTAGTTCAATAACCAAAATATATTTTTTCAAAGTTATTGTGCCATGTTTTTCTGCAGACATCATTGAATCAGATATTTAAGAGTTTTGGGTAAATGTGGACACATACAAAAACAGATTTTACTGAAATTCTGTTTAGTTCTTCCAGTAAATGTATTTTCGAAGTTTACATACACTTAGGTTGGAGTCATTAACTAGTTTTTCAACCACTCCACGAATGTATTGTTAACTTCTTATGGCTGCAGGGGCAGTATTGAGTAGCTTGGATGAAAGGTGCACAGAGGTTCCCATAGTAAACTGCCTGCTCCTCAGTCCCAGTTGCTAATATATACATATTATTATTCGTATTGGATAGAAAACACTCTGAAGTTTCTAAAACTGTTTGAATAATGTCTGTGAGTATAACAGAACTCATATGGCAGGCAAAAAACAGAGAAAAAACCCAAACAGGAAGTGGGAATTCTGAGGTTGGTCGATTTTCAACACAGCCCCTACAGAACACACAGTGGGATATGGATGAGTTTGCACTTCCTACGGCTTCCACTAGATGTCAACAGTCTGTAGAACCTTGTCTGATGCCTCTACTGTGAAGGGGGCCAAAGGAGACAGGAAATAGTCAGGTCTACCATGACCTGGCCATGCTCTGACCATGCGCGTTCACATGAGAGGGAGCTCTGTTCTATCGCACATCTGAAGTCAATGTAATTCTCCGGTTGGAACGTTACTGAAGATTTATGTTAAAAACATTCTAAAGATTGATTCAATACATAATTTGACTTGTTTCTACTGACTGTTACGGAACTTTTTGACATTTCGTCAGCTTTTAGTGAACGCTCTTTCTAACTTTGGATTTGTTTACCAAACACGCTAACAAAAATAGCTATTTGGACATAAATGATGGACATTACCGAGCAAAACGAACATTTCTTGTGGGAGTCCTGGGAGTGCATTCCGACGAAGATCAGCAAAGGTAAGTGAAGATTTATAATGCTTTTTATGAGTTTTGTTGACTGCACAATTTGGCGGGTAACTATATGGCTTCCTTTTGTGGCTGAACGCTGTTCTCAGATTATTGAATATTGTGCTTTTGCCGTAAAGCTTTTTGAAATCTGACACAGCGGTTGCATTAAGAACAAGTGTATCTTTAATTCTATGTAAAACATGTATCTTTCATCAAAGTTTATGATGAGTATTTATGTTATTTGACGTGGCTCTCTGCAATTTCTCTGGATATTTGAGGCATTGGCGCCAACGTAAACTGAGGTTTTTGGATATAAATATGAGCTTTATCGAACAAAACATATATGTATTGTGTAACATGAAGTCCTATGAGTGTCATCTGATGAAGATCATCAAAGGTTAGTGATTCATCTTATCTCTTTCTGCTTTTTGTGACTCCTGTCTTTGGCTGGAAAAATGACTGTGTTTATTGGAGGTGTACCTGTGGATGTATTTCAAGGCCTACCTTCAAACTCAGTGCCTCTTTGCTTGACATCATGGGAAAATCAAAAGAAATAAGCCTAGACCTCAGAAAAACATTGTAGACCTCGACAAGTCTGGATTATCCGTGGGAGCAATTTCCAAACGGCTGAAGGTACCACGTTCATCTGTACAAACAATAGTACACAAACATAAATACCATGGAACCACGCAGCCGTCATACTGTTCTGGAAGGAGACGCGTTCTGTCTCCTAGAGATGAACGTACTTTGGTGCAAAAAGTGCAAATCAATCCCAGAACAACAGCAAAGGACCTTGTGAAGATGCTGAAGGAAACAGGTACAAAAGTATCTATATGCACAGTAAAACTAGTCCTGTATCGACATTACCTGAAAGGCCGCTTAGCAAGGAAGAAGCCCCTGCTCCAAAACCGCCATAAAAATACCAGACTACTGTTTGCAACTGCACATGGAGACAAATATCATACTTTTTGGAGAAATGTTCTCTGGTCTGATGAAACAAAAATAGAACTGTTTGGCCATAATGACCATCGTTATGTTTGGAGGAGAAAGGGGGATGCTTGCAAGCTGAAGAATACCATCCCAACCGTGAAGCACGGGGGTGGCAGCATCATGTTGTGGGGAGTGCTTTGCTGCAGGAGGGACTGGTGCACTTCACAAAATATATGGCATCATGAGGCAGGAAAATCATGTGAATATATTGAAGCAACATCTGAAGACATCAGTTGCAAATGGGTCTTCCAAATGGACAATGACCCCAAGCATACTTCCAAAGTTGTGGGAAAATGGCTTAAGGACAACAAAGTCAAGGTAATGGAGTGGCCATCACAAAGCTCTGACCTCAAATCCTATAGATAATTTGTGGGCAGAACTGAAAACGCGTGTGCGAGCAAGGAGGCCTTTAAACCTGACTCAGTTACACCAGCTCTGTCAGGAGGAATGGGACAGAATTCACCCAACTTATTGTTGGAAGCTTGTGGAAGGCTACCTGAAATGTTTGACCCAAGTTAAYCAATTTAAAGGCAATGCTACCAAATACTAATTGAGTGTATGTAAACTTCTGACCGACTGGGAATGTGATGAAAGAAATAAAAGCTGAAATAAATAATTCGCTCTACTATTATTCTGACATTTCCCATTCTTAAAATAAAGTGGTGATCCTAACTGACCTAAGTCAGACCTTTCTTTGCTAGTTAAAGCCCCACCTTATCTCAGCTCACTGGTCACCATAGCAGCACCCACCCATAGCAGGCGCTCCAGCAGGTATATTTCACTGGTCACCCCTAAAGCTAATTCCTCCTTTGGCCGCCTTTCCTTCCAGTTCTCTGCTGCCAATGACTGGAACGAATGACTGGAACAAAAATCACTGAAGCTGGATACTCATATCTCCCTCACTAACTTTAAGCACCAGCTGTCAGAGCAGCTCACAGATCACTGCACCTGTAAATAGCCCATCCAACAACCTCGTCCCCATACTGTTATTTATTTTTTCTGCTCCTTTGCACCCCAGTATCTCTACTTGCACATTCATCTTCTGCACATCTATCACTCCAGTGTTTAATTGCTAAATTGTAATTATTTCGCCACTATGGCCTATTTATTGCCTTACCTCCCTTATCTTAATTCATTTGCACACACTGTACATAGACTTAATTTTTCTATTGTGTTATTGACTATGTTTGTTTATTCCATGTGTAACTCTGTGTTGTTGTTTGTGTTGCTTTATCTTGGCCAGATCGCAGTTGTAAATGAGAACTTGTTCTCAACTAGCCTACCTGGTTAAATATTTTTTTAAATAAGACAGAATTTTTTTGTAGGATTAATTGTCAGGAATTGTGAAAAACTGAGTTTAAATGTATTTGGCTATGGTGTATTGTAAACTTCCGACTTCTTCAACTGTAGCTCATTCTAATATTTCTACTACTGTACATTGCATTTTAGTTACACTGTTTGTACACACTGCATATTTATTTCTATACTGGATTCATAAGCCACTCTATCTACTGCTGTACATATTATTCTTAGTACATCATGGGCATATATGTACAGATTGCATTTGGATTACTGTTACAGTGCTATTTGGTTGTTAATTGAATTTATTCTGACATTTTGATAAAAAAAATTGCATACGTTTTAATATTGTGTACTGTGACACTTTACTGCATTGTTAGGAGCTAGTAACATAAGCATTTCGCTGGACCCGCAACATCTGCTGAACTGTGTACGCGACCAATAAACTTTGATTTGATAGTGGTGGAGACATGTTACAAATGATTTACAGACAGGATGTGCCTCTGTGATCTTCTCTCTGGAATAACATAACCATTACCTGCCTCTACACCCATCTACAGGTCAAAGTTTACCCTCTGACTCAGTACGAACACAGGGCGGATGACGTCCTGGTGATGGGGACAGACGGGCTGTGGGACGTTCTCTCCAACCAGGAGGTTACCGAGGCAGTCACCTGCTTCCTGGCCAACTGTGACCCTGATGACCAGCATAGGCATGTTCTGCTCATTCTACTGTAGCACAGCTGCTGCCCCCAGTCAGATAGACAGATAAATATTGTTGTCACAAGCCTGAACTTCCACTCACCCCGCTCTTATTTGGAGAGGATGAACGTTGTTATCTTGTCGTAATTACACACTTTTCTAAACATTTGGATAAGTACTTTCTGAAGTTGATGAAGAGCTTGTGAGACTAGTAATGGAAAGATTCCTTTCTTGAGGATGGCATGGTGGTTGATTTCAGTCATCAAAACAGGAAAAACATTCCAATCGTTTCCGAAATGTCCTACCCCTTCAAGTCTTTCTTAGTTTGGGGATTAGTAAGTTCGCTTCAGGTGGCTAGTGGAAGAGTTTAAAGACTTTCTGAAAGGTAGGCTGTCATGTCATTATTCTCTTGCTATTTGTACACACACTGGAGATTAACACAACTAGCTGTCTGCTTTATGTCTCAGTATACTGTCCTTTGTCTCTTCCATTGTGCCCCAGGTACACGATGGCAGCTCAGGACCTGGTCATGAGGGCGCGGGGGGTTCTGAAGGACCGAGGCTGGAGGATAGCCAACGACCGGCTGGGCTCTGGAGATGACATCTCTGTCTACATCATCTGTCTGATGTACGGCAACCGGCAGACCTAGCCCAGGCCCAGCTCGCCAGCACCCACCATGGGACTCAAGACATAGATTGTGTCTGAAATGGCACCCTATTCCCTATATAGTGCACTGCACTACTTTTAGCCAAGTCCATAAAAAGTAGTGCACTGTATAGGATGCAATTTTAGGCACTCGCCCAAGTGGCAGACCTAGCTGAGGCCCAGCTAACCACCCACCATGGGACTCCAGACAGGCTGCTCCCCCTCTCCCATCTATCCTAACCCCCCTTTCCTTAAATCAATGCCCTGGTGCTCACACCGTGCTTAATCCTGGATTGTTTTCCTGGGGAAGCAAAATGGCACCTGGTTGTATTACAGTACAGGGTAGCATGATTGTGCTTCTCTCTTGTGAAAGGAAATTCTCAGGATGTTACAATATACAGTACCTTCAGTTTCTTCTTTTGTTTCTGTGCTGCAAATGAAAAATTGACAATTCTGGAATCAGAGGCCTATGAGGGCCATGTATTTGAAACTATTCAGTAGGCTACGGTTTCTGCATAGCCAAATATTTTCTGTTACAATGGAAGGCTATAGCTTTCACAAAGGCGATCCTACTCTTTTGGATCTCGCATGGGACAATTTTAAATGAAGGGCAAAGGGACCGTCTTTCGAAGTGCAATGCTTTATGGTGTTGGTTTTTAGCCTATTTAGATGAGATATTGTTAATATATTACTGATTATGAACATGTAAATAAGCTTAAACATGAATGGATTTTAGATGTGGATTTCAGTTATATACCCTGTTTGAGTTGTGTGTACAGTATACGTTATGGAACCTGTTTTTGTTCCTATGATGTTCTGTGTGTCTTTTCTGACTAAGGTCAACCATCCATAAATCACTGACCTAGACTAGGGGTGTCAAACATACAATCTGGCCTGACGGTGGTTTTAGTAAAAATCTGTTTTATGTTTAGAAATGATAATGGATCTACATTTTATACAGTTTTTTGACTGTGTTCAACTTGCTAATAATCACCTAAATGAAAGCTAGACAGTCAGGGAGAATCAAATTCCAAAAACAATGGATAGAGGACAATTTTTTTAACCACAATTTGACAGCTAGGAAATAATTAAAAAATATATGACTAGCAAAATGACTGACTCTTCTGACCTAGACTGTACAATCCTACCACAAACATACTATAGCTGTCAGAACCATGGTTTGGGTGTTTCTCTCCAAGTGTAAAAGGAATGAAGTCAGACTGGTTTTATTGCCWGTGACTGTTTCTCACATTGTTTACCTTTTCTCCATTTTGATGAGTTTGTATTTTCTTTGTCATTGCTGTACTCCTGAATCTGAATTTACTTAGAGGTTATGAAGGGACACATCTTCCCGCTCGATTAGGGTTGCAAACGGCATGTATATTACTGGAAACGTTCTACGTTTTTTGGTATCTTTCAAGTATTTTATCCTATCCATCACAAGACATTTAGTGGCCATTTTGGGTACATTCGATTATCACAGGGGTCTGTAATAATCTCTGGCCCTCTGTGTGGCTTTATCACATGTACAATATATGAAATAATTGAATAAGATGATGAAGTATAGAATGAGAAAGCTGTAAAACATTATCCTAAATATACATTTAGAGAATACCATTGGTGTTTTAATGAGGGTTTCAGCATTAAATATCTTTATTTTTATAAAATATTTTACAAACTTGTATTTATATTACTATGTATTTATTGGCTTCCAACTGGTGTCAGTTGTGGGAAAAAAGTAAGTTGGAAGAGTTGCAGAGTTGAGGGATAATCAACGAAGGGCTATGCGTTCTATGCAAAATAATGAACAACGTGGAAGGTGTGTTCCAAGACGCGATAGTGGCGTAAACTGACCTTCCACGGAGTTGGATTATTTCCCAGAGAATGCATAGAGCCCCGAGTTGATTATCCATTTTATACCATAGCTATATTTTAACACATTTGCCAGAAATGTGTTAATTTGCTGGTAGAAATGTGTTCAAGTTGCCGTGATAACCCAACAGAATTGCTGGTTTAGCTAACCAAACCATCAGTCCTAGCTTGCTATTATGAAAATCGAATTCAGCAATGCCAATAATGTTTTCAATTCGACTTTTGCTTTCAAAAGCAGCTCAAACAAAACATGTAGGAGTGAACTATAGCCATTGAATTTTACGGTGTTGATATACCGTGCCTTTATAGGGAAATGATGCATGCTCTAGAATGCCAATCAGAAACAAGTTTTCAACAATGCTATGGTATAGTTATGCAATAAGGCCCGAGGGGATGTGGTATATGGCCAATATACCACAGCTAAGGGCTGTTCTTAAGCACAACGCAGCACAGTGTCTGGATATAGCCCTTAGCCATGGTATTTTGGCCATATACTGTACCACGAAGCCTTATTGCTATTATAAGTTGGTTACCAAAGTAATTAGAAGAGTAAAATAAATATTTTATCAGTCCCGTGGTATACGGTCTGATATACCACAGCTTTCAGCCAGTCAGCATTCAGTGCTCAACCGCCCAGTTTATAATTGAAAAAAATTCTGTTGTTGATTAGATGCTTTTTTWAAATTAATTAGGGTATTTTCTCTTGAAGCATAAGATCTATCTACTAGAAATCCATGGACAATATGGACACAAATCAAATAAATTAATACTATGATATATATTTTTTTACAGTTCTAGTATCAATTACCAAAGTTATGATAGATTGTGAAAGATTCTCTGTGAATTATCCAAATTACTGAAGATTGTGGTAACTTTGGTAAATTACTGGTAGCTTTGCAACCCTACATTTGATACATAATAGTGAAACATCTACCATGCTTTTGGTTTGTTTTAAACAAGAGATCCAATCCCTTGTCCTTGTTTCACCTGTGCATTTTTTCTATATGTCAAATACATGTCTGCATCATCCTGTGTTGCGTGCTTGTTTACTTTCGAAATATGAAACTGCATAGGTACAGTGCATGTGCCATTCTTTACTTAAATAATGTCATGTCACTCGTTTTCATACTAGTATGGCTTAGTCTAGCTCTGTTCAACATTGTATAAGGGCAGGGATGGGCAACTTATCACGAGGGGCAACAGTTGCGCTCGCATACACACAAAACATTTTAGTGCCCCCCCCCCCCCTGAGAGCGGAGATAAAAAAATTAAGAGTTCATTTTGAGAATCTACACATTTTGCTATGGGGTGTAGAGAAAATGTTGCAGTTCTAAAGCAACTTTGCTGCAATTCTACAGTTTGTAGTTTTTAATATATAACTGAGTGAGACTGATTTAACAAAGTACATCGGGGCCCACTGATGGTAATTCGACCATAATAAGTTTATATAGTTTAGCAGCCAGCTAACTTAGCAATCAACAATTATTTAGCTGTCATTGGCTAATTTACTGACTCTGACTGACATAAGATAAAAACTGTTGATGCACAACCACATTTCTTAAATTGCACCATGTGTATTTTACTATTTTAACTCTCAACCATAAGTTGAGACCCCGACTGGGTTCCCCCTCCCCCCCCAAAAAAAGAAATGTGATCAAAGGGCATTCAAAAGGAGGGTTGCTAGTTGCCCATCCCTGTATTAGGGGAAACTCCCCTATCTGTCATGTATTACATGAATATGACATAAGTATAAATGGTTTACTGAATGTTGTGAGGGAAGAATATTTACTTGAGACATGGTTGTGTAATTTTATCTTGAAACAAATGCTTGATTTAATCAAAAGTTCAAGTTACAACAAGTGTGTATCTCTCAAATTAACATTCAGACCAGAGTTACATCAGATACATGTATTAGGAAGTTTTTGGGAGAAACACAAAAGATGCATTGGGATGTTGGAATGAAACTCAACGCTCTGTGTTTTTTGTCATTTTGAAATGATGTTTACTTGTAGTTTACTGTTCCTATGTCACACAACTCAGGGAGCTATGTGACTGATTCTCATGCCGGATGTTGAATAGAAWGTTTTCTCTGTACAGAGTGTATTTTATCCTGTATCCTTGTGTTATTATGCAGTCTGGTATTTAGACTTTGCTGAACYATACTCTGCAAACTAACCATTTATGGCATTGACCTGAATCAATTTCTGTTCAGATACAGTATGAAGGATCTACAGTGTCTTGGGTTCCCACCTGTTTCCCCTTTTATGGATCAGAGGATCTATAAAAAAAGCATCCATTTAAATGCTTGATGCACTTCAGTCAATGTAGTATGTATATTCTTTATTCAATACAGTMGGCTGACAATGTCTCCTGGATGACCAGTCAGGAGCTACATTAATAGGCATTCCACCTCACGTAGGACCTCTACTGATGACGTTGATGCTCTAAAGATAAACCCATACAGTCACTAATGATGTCAGAACTTGGGACTTGCAAGATGTGTCTGTGGAGTTTTAAGTGGATTCGTATCTGAGTTGTTTTAAAAACGTTTTTAGGGAGGTGTTGACGTCTACAACCGCACGGTTTCTAATCCAGACAAATCAGTCTCCAGTCGTGCATATTCCATGTTAACTCTTATCACTGTTCCTTTTACTTTTGTGTTAGTATGTTTCTTTTCAAGCTGTTTCAAAGTGTTTCTGTTTTGATCACACAGACTTTGCTCAATTGCTCTATGACTGACTCGCTCAAAACAATGCAGAAAGAGACTCAAGCAGAAAGTAAAAAAATWATTGTAAATACAGTACAATGTAAAAAGACACAAGTCGGAAACAAGTCTATCCTTTGTAATACTGTGTTGGACATTTTTTGTGACTCCAAAAAACACTAAATGAAGTAATCGGGAATTGGTAATGTCTTCAAAACGTATGTGCAGTCTAAAAAATTAAGGATTGCTTTTACAATTTATAAAAAATGCTGTGTGAGCTATCATTCCAAAGCCTCTTTTCTTGTAAATGTTAGAAGTCAAAATAAATGTACAATGGGTACACACATCAACACAACGTACCATTGTGTATATCTACAACAACAGATTTAGATAGACCTACATTATGTAAATCAGATGGATACAGTACATACTACACAGGACTCGTATAGGAAGCCTTTGTGTCTCGGGAGTGTTTAGGGCTCAATTACCAGATGGCACTAGACGTTTTGCTATAGACAGATGGAAGGTGGTGATTGATTCCTGAGTAGAGCAGTGCTTTGGTGAGCCCTGTGTGGCATGCAGGGAGGATTGGCCCCCTGGGGGAGCAGACAGCTGGAGTGCTGMAGACCTGTCTGGAAGGAGGGAGGTCGACTGTCTGACTGTTCTGATACCAGGGCTCTCAATTTGTCTCTCCGTGATTCCTCACATCCAGACTCCTTGCCGGAAAGTGTCTATCCTGTGAAAATGTATGAAAAAAACATACGTTCTATCAATAATTTTGTCATATTCATGTTTTTTCTGCATGATAAAATCGATTTCTAATACTTCCCAAATTTTCGGTGATCTGGTACAAAATYCGCAAGGATGCCAGGGMAAAGACAGCCTAGCCATGTGTCCCGCCCCTTCAAACTCAATGCAAGGCATTGACATGACTTGCGCAAYCTTGTTTTTACTTTATACTGCCAGCTAACGGACGGGGAAAGGCAGGCAGAGAGCTTCAATGCCTTTCATGTGTCAATATGTCCCATTCATTTTCATTGCTCTCAAATAATGCATATTGGTGTGTAAAAAGTAATGGGTTAGGCAGAGCTCACTACTGCCTATGGACTTCACGCWTCATCTCTTCACACGTCATCTGCCGCCTTTTGGTGGTTATGTCGATTTGCTGCTAGCTAAAGTAAACTGAGCAGGATGGCTAACARATTGCATCTGAAACAGTTTTCAAAGTTGGATTTTCTAGGGGTTGATWGGGAATGGAAGACCAACATCTGATTTTAGGGACTTTGATCAAAGGAAGGGCCAGAAAGTAACACGATCATTTCAATCTGGGTGTTATAAACGGAAAGACTGGCTCTGTGGCTAAGCAACTAGCAGCCGACTCTAATGCTRCCCCTGCCTGCTGTTCTCCACCAGCAACAGCGTGTGAATAAGAGACAGTTACTGCGACTTGAACAACTTGCCGATAGCAGAGATTTGCCTGCGACAAGCCGGKTACTCAAGACCTTTTCATGGTCCAGAGTGCCAGTGCCCGCCCACTGTTTACTAAAACAGCCGATGCATTTGAGAGAAGTGGTGTGACCTACATACAGTTGAAGTCGGAAGTTTACTTACACCTTAGCCAAATATATTTCAACTCAGTTTTTCACAATTCCTGACATTTAATCCTAGTAAAAATTCTCTGTTTTAGGTCAGTTAGGATCACCACTTTATTTTAAGAATGTGAAATGTCAGAATAATAGCAGAGAATGATTAATTTCAGCTTTTATTTCTTTCATCACATTCCCAGTGTTGTCAGATGCTCCTGTCAGAGCTGGTGTAACTGAGTCAGGTTTGTGGGCCTCCTTGCTCGCACATGCTTTTTCAGTTCTGCCCACAGATTTTCTATAGGATTTGAGGTCGGMGCTTTGTGATGGCGACTCCAATACCTTGACTTTGTTGTCCTTAAGCCATTTTGCCACAACTTTGGAAGTATGCTTGGGGTCATTGTCCATTTAGAAGTCCCATTTGCGACCAAGCATTAACTTCATGACTGATGTCTTGAGATGTTGCTTCAATATATCCACATACATTTTCCTCCCTCATGATGCCATCAATTTTGTGAAGTGCACCAATCCCTCCTGCAGCAATGCACCCCCACAACATGATGCTGCCACCCCCGTGCTTCACGGTTGGGATGGTGTTCTTCGGCTTGCAAGCGTCCCCCTTTTTCCTCCAAACATAACGATGGTCATTATGGCCAAACAGTTCTATTTTTGTTTCCTCAAACCAGAGGACATTTCTCCAAAAAGTATGATCATTGTCCCCATGTGCAGTGCAAACCGTAGTCTGGCTTTTTTATGGCGGTTTTGTTTTTTTATGGCAGTGGCTTCTTCCTTGCTGAGCGGCCTTTCGGGTTATGTCGATATAGGACTCGTTTTACTGTGGATATAGATACTTTAGTACCTGGTTCCTCCAGCATCTTCACAAGGTCTTTTGCTGTTGTTCTGGGATTGAATTTCACTTTTCGCACCAAAGTACGTTCATCTCAAGGAGACAGAACGCATCTCCTTCCTGAGCGGTATGATGGCTGCGTGGTCCCATGGTGTTTATACTTGCATACTATTGTTTGTACAGATGAACGTGGTACCTTCAGGCATTTGGAAATTTCTCCCAAGGAAGAACCAGAATTGTGGAGGTCTGCAATTCTTTTGTCTGAGGTCTTGGCTGATTTCTTTAGATTTTCCCATGATGTCAAGCAAAGAGGCACMGAGTTTGAAGGTAGACCTTGAAATACATCCACAGGTACACCTCCAATTGACTCAAATGATGTCAGTTAGCCTATCAGAAGCTTCTAAAGCCATGAAATCATTTTCTGGAATTMTCCAAGCTGTTAAAGGCACAGTGTATGTAAACTTCCGACTTCAACTGTAGATCATCCCTAGGAAACAGAGGGAAGATCTCCAAAGGTCCAATGAACTGCTATCTCGCCTGTCATGCAGGTCTTGTTACACAGTAGGGTGACACTGTTGTGTCGTTTTTAAGGGTGTGCGTTGCTTACGCAAAACCAGTCTCCAAGCCTTTAGCCCATCACATGGGACCGTCTATTGTGCTTGAGGCTTTCCCATGGAAGCCTTTTGAGCCGCTGGAAAGCGGTGAGTTGTAATATTTATATTCTAACCAGCTTTGCCATCTATCTTATGCCTGCAAAGCGACTGAGTGGGCTGCACGCACTGTCAGCCCACCGTTCGTGCCTTCAGTTTGCCCCGGGGTCCTCCTGGATACCTTGGTACCCAAACACCTCCTTTATGGCTAGGGTCAGCGGCAATCGTCTTGTAGCAGGCTGGAGCTTGTGGTTACACCCACCYCTCTTACCGTTTACAGAAGTAGAGTGTCTCCACCGTTTGTGTCCAGCAGGCGTCCAGCGCATTTTCTTGGATAAAAGCAAGAGTATTGCGCTACAGCGGCTACGACCCCTGCGTTTTTCTGTAACGGGAGGCCCCCTACCTTATTAACGGCTATCTTTGGATAGTGGAGGATATTGTATTGGAAAATGTAATAGCAATAGTTACAGCTCAGAGGGCTACCTCTTGGGCACTGTTTTTAAGGCATCTCCTTATGGGAGATTTGCATTTTTGAATGTGTGGCCACCCCTCATACTTTTATGAGGTCTTTACCGACTTGATGTCAATYCACCTTCTTTGGAGCGATGCTGTTGGTACTACCCTGGCTTCGGAGAGCATATCTGTGTTACAGGAGTTGGCCATATRCCATAGTTAGACATCAAAACGAGAATTTGAAATAGAACTCAAGGTTACTATGAGAATATGAGTGAGATGTCTTACCACAGGAAGAGAGGCATGCTTGATAGTGACCAGTTGGCGGGCGAGTGGCTACGTTTATGGAGGAGAGGGGCTTACCTCATTCGCCACTCGAGTTGTCTGTCTCAACAGACACTGTGTGATTGGATACTTTGAACCTCTGGACACGCCCAGGCAAATCCCATAGTGCGACATCTCACTCATATTCTCATAGAATTGGGGTTACGCAAGTAACCTTGAGTTATGGAGCACCAGTGGCCATTATACTGTATTGTTATTATCAGACTACATTATCCTATCCTTGAGTAGTGATTAAAATATGCACACACACCCATCCACCCATGTACATATGCACACAGACAATCTATATTGGATATCAAAGTGCTGTAGTGGGAGTCTGACACTCCCAGGTCCTCTGCAGGAGTCTGAAAGCCATCTGCTTCATAACKCTTACCCCACCCTTTCCCATAGTCAGACCAGCATTGATCTGGCAATCCACTCCTACTCTCCCCATGCGTGTGTGGTCCAGATTGTTTAACAGCGATGACACAGTCAGTCACTCTCGTCTGGGTGAATTGTTTTTCCAAGGTCGTCACATAGCTCCACAYCAGAGAACAGAACCAAGGGAGTAGCTAGCTGACTAAGCAAGGCAAGGGTTGATTCTCATCATCCCTGCCTGCCGCTGTGAATGCGATGAGGGTACAGGTACGCCCAGGCAGGCAGTAGGCACCTCACAATCAATAACTGGATCAATGACTGTATAGGGGTACTGGATAGATATTTTGAGTCCCCCAGCTAGAGGAAAATGGGAACAGAGTGAGGGAGGYGGGCACAGTCACGTGAGGCATGTGCGCTATGGGCCCGATTCAGACTAAGTAAATGTATGTCTTTCCTATTCACTCCTTTCCTARGCACTTCTCAGTAGTTGGTAATCAGACTTACCTCATGCAGGTGGGTAAAGGGCTTTGAAGGCGTGGTTCCCTTGTGTGCGCTGAATACGATAAGGGTTGAACAGTAGTTCTATAAATCTGAACACCAACTACTGAGAYGTGTGTAGGAAAGGTGAGTGTAGGAAAGGTGTACATTTCCTACATTTGTAACGGGCCTTTACAGCAAGTGTTACAGTCCCACTGTTGAAGTTGCGATATATTATAGTTAATGCTTGAAACCAATGTTGAAACCTATAAGGGTTTCCATATTTTGGGGTACAGGGCCAGAAAAAGCGAAAAGCTCTAAAAAGTTWAACATTTGTGGAAGTCATGTCTTTGTTGGAGTTTTGTAGTGCCAGCTGTCCTGTCCTTTTGTCTGTGCTTTCAGGACACATTTCCTTTTGACTATAATGTTAGTGTTGTTAGCAATGCAAAGGCATGTGGGGAATGTAGAGAATGTTTCGTTTACACACCAAGAGGCAGATCCTCCAGTCCGGTCCATCAGAAGGTGTAGCAGGGGAGGCAGCGGTAGACGGTTCTGTTCCAGGATGCAGATGTGATGATAATCATAGGAGGGAGCAGGCTGATTTTCCACAGGGAATGGGCTCTAATGTATTGCCTTGGGGTCTGAACGGAATGAAGCTGACTTATCTGCAGCCCGACTCAAATGTGAACGTCCACACAAGATGGATGACTGGGGCTGGATAGGCTGAGCTGGAGAGGCTGTCCTCCATAACTCCTACAGTACCCTATAGCTACCCACACTGCCTCGTTCTGACTGATCTTTACTTCACTCACTTTAGTTTGCCATCACTGGGAAAGCTAAGGCAGAAAGTATTTGATTGCTTTCACAATGTCTTTTGGTTGGTTATTTCTCACTTCTGCCACGTTATATTAGTGCTGATTTTATTGCTGATTATGTTTCCTGGCATGGCACAGCCAACTGAATCAGTAAAGGAAAGATGAGCTTCACCAGTGTTCAATATTGTTGATACCCATGCGTAAGCTCTCTCTGAAGACGATGGATGACAACCATCTTGGCAATAAAAGGAAGCAGGCAGTCCTGGCCCTGCAGAATTCTCCACACACTATCGATCCTTCCAAAGCTCTATTACTAAAAGGTTCTGGCGAAAATGGTGCCCTAAATGTGAACATATATCTGCCAGCACCGTAACGTATGATAAATGGTGAACCCATAAATATTGCAGCGTGTCAATGTAGGAAGGTCAAGTGTAGTAGGACCCAATCTTCAGTCAGAACAGCAGCTTCACAAAGGAGAGCAAAACACAGTACCTCTGTGTGGGCTGACGCTTGCATTCTATTTCCTATAAAGTGCACTACTTTTGTCCATGGCCGATAGGGCTCTGGTCAAAAGTAGTGCACTATATAGGGTGCCATTGTAGACACAGGCTCTGTCTAGGCTGAGGCTGGCAGCTCTAAATCTGAACTCCTGCGAGAGGACTTCAGCCTGCAGTTTCACAGACTGGGGCTTGCAGCCTGTTACTGCAGCCTATCAAAAACGCATTACCCATTCCAGTCCCCACCCCCCTCCATCACAAGACTTGGCTGCCATACTGATTCAGGGCTCAGCACAGCACAGGCAGATGCTACTGGGTGCAGTTGGCCAGCAGCTAGCTAGGGTTTAAGAGGGTAACTCACAATGCATGACCCATATCAGCAACCAGTCACAACTCTGTTTTTAGAGACACAATGGTAAAGCCCTGTGCTGAGCTGCATTGGCCACGTGGTTCATGTGTGTAGGCTCTCTGTAGTTTGTACTGTAGCCTAAATACTGCAACTGTGGTCTGCCTGTGGCACGTCAGTCAGTCAGTCTGATGATGACTTAACTGAGTCAGATTGGGAGGTCAGTCAGTGGTGCCAAAGGAACTGCACATTTTCTATCAACGTGCCTTGGTTAAATTGGCCACCTGCCTCTTAGACCAGCGTTTCCCAAACTTGGCCCTGGGACCCCAAGGGGTGCACGTTTGMTTTTTTGACCTAACACTACACAGCTGATTCAAATGATCAAAGCTTAATGATTAGTGCACTCCTTGGGGTCCCGAGGACCGAGTTTAAGAACCTCTACTCTAGATGGTTTGCTTACAATAAGTGTTGCAATGTTGCGCTCTCTCCCTCCAGTGACCGATGGTATGCTAAACATCAACAAAGGACGTTATGGTTAGCCATAAATGTAGCCTGCCTGCAGGCTGTATCAGGCCAGTTCCAGTTTTACCAGTGGGCAGTAGGGGCGCCACGTCACAGCTCTCTCGCCGATCATATAGCAAAAGCATGACCTACATGCTTTCCAGATTGGAGAGACAGTAGCCACTTTGCCTGTGGGTGAAACCCAATATCTATACAAATGTATGACCTTTCTTTTGCTCCACATTTCTATCCGTGGTGTACAATAAACTTTTTTTGAAAATTAGTATCTCAAACCAATCGAAAAAAAGGCACTTGCATGCATTTCCCTGTAAAACCGTACATGATAGCCTAGATAATATGCAATTAATTTCCAAAAAGCTGTAGTTCATCAATGAAATGTGACATGCAAAAAAAATTGACACAAGCAGCTTTTTACACCTTGAGAAAATTAATTTTATTTGAGTTAAAAATCCCAATTGCTACCACCTCTGGAGCTGTAAGGCAAAACGGAAGGATTGTTGCGACAATACAGTACTTCCACAGTTACAATGTAACAACGTAGCTGCTACAACTAACATATATTTAGTTTTACCTTTCAAAACGAATAAACAGGAAACTCCTCGGCTTGAAGTCGAATACCAGCACTAGCAAGGCAGTAGTTTGCGCAGTCATCTCCATAGCAGGCAATGTCATAACCCAACCAACAGCACAAACTACTACCTCAGCCAGTACATGGTCAAATGCCGATAGAACACACTGAAATAGCAGCACTCACAAGACAAAATTGCAAATTATAACGAACACATTTGGCATCCATAATTCCGATCTGATACATACGGTTCCATGCGCCTGGGACTGGGTTATGTTCATCCGACCTCCTGAGCAGACAGCCGTCTCATGAGCAGAGTTGAAATTTGAGGGAAACCCCGCCCAAGACATCCCCTAGTCTACTCCTCCCCTTTCCCCTGTGCACCAGATAACACTCTGTCCTCTCCCTCATTTGATTTAACACAAACTCCAGTTTGTCGCAACAACGAAACACTTGACACTCGTTTTTGCGAACTGTTACCTTGAAGAAGATACATAGTCGCAACCAAATAGAACGTTCTTGCGCTTGCCCAATATAGATTGGATATAATGCCGCGTTGACGTGCCAGTCGGACATTTCCGACTTGCTAACTGGTTGTATACTGAACCAAAATATCAACGCAACATGCAACAATAAAGATGTTACTGAGTTACAGTTCATAAGGAAATCAGTCAATTGAAACATTTATTAGGCTCTAAATAATGGATTTCACACGACTAGGCAGGGGTGCAGCCATGGTTGGGCCTTGCGGGGCATAGGCCCTGAGTGAGTTTTTTCACCACAAAGTTCTTTATTACAGAGATACTCCCCAGCACTCCCCCTAACATGGATGTAAACAAATTTGTGGACAACATTTGAGAGAAATATGCTTTTTGTGTGTCAGGAACATTTGTGATTTTTAAATTCAGCTCATGAAACCTTTTCCGAGTTTAGTTCCCGACTAGCATGTGGCATAATACATCCCATGACCCTCACCAGAATTACTCTAATTACAATTTTGCAGGAAATGTCAGTGAGGAGGTTACTTGTTTAGGATTGTGGGAAATGTATTTTCTATATTTTAGTCATAAAATATACCAGCAAGACTCCCACAATGTAAACAATGTTCCAGCGTAAACTAGGTTTGGGATTTCTGAGACTAAGCAAGCTCTGAAATACAATCTCACATGATTAAGAAAATGACACAGAGCCTACATTAAAATCATATACAGGGTCAAAAACAGGACATCACTGAGGCACACACAGAAATCAAATAATTGATTGTAGAACTGTCCCATTTATTTTATACAGACAAATACATCCCTTCTCACGCCGGCTAATAGATTACATGGAATGTTACAGTAAGATTTTTAATAAAATCCTGGCTGTTGAAAATGTCACAAAAGGTAATCTCATACACCACCCCCCACCCCTTCTCTTCTTAAAGATCCATATAGCCCAAGTACTTTGTTTTTTCTTAATTACATCATTAACACTGTCACCACACACTGTACATCGACTCTCCTTTCAGGAAATCCAAAGAAAACAAAGAAAACCCAAAGAAAACATTTGTTTTTTACTGTAGCAGTTAATACACAAGTCCAGCCAGTCAGAATAAGAATGGGAGGTGGTATCAACGAAAGTGTTTTAGAAGCATACATTGATGATGTCATGTGTAGCAGGTCAGAGTCGTCATTGTGGACTGAGCTGTCGCGGGGGGAGCTCAGTTACCACGGGTTACTGTCTGTTAGACGGGCTCACATGGTGTAAAAGAGCCCGTCCTTCTATCCCTCTGTCCACTTGTATGAAGAAGTGTATGTTTCGGTCTCAGGAGGACACATTCATTAGGAATTTGTTAATTACAAAAAGGGGGTTGGTCTGGTCAGGATTCTCCGTTCTGAACTCTGGAGACGGGGGGCTGCATAAAGTCTTTGAAGGGCCCCAAGGCCTCCTTCAGCGCTGAGCTGACCTCAGAAGAGGAGCAGGTGATGCACTCCACCAGTGTAGGGTACAGGGCAATCACCTGGGCCCATGTGGTCCCATCCACTGTAGGGGGGCACACACCATGGGATGGGGAATATGTGCAATGGATAGGAGATGTGGGGATAGGAAAGGAGAGGGAAGAGGAGAGGGACAAAGGAAAGGGAGGAGGGCAAAGGAGAGGGAGGAGGGCAGAGGAGAGGGAGGAGGGCAGAGAAGAGGGAGTGGGACAAAGGAGAGGGAGGAGGACAGATAGAGAGGGAGTGAGGACAAAAGGAAAGGGAGGAGGGCAAGAGAGAGAGGGAGAGGGCGCAGGAGAGGAGTGGGACAAAGGAGAGGGAGGTGACAGATGAGAGAGAGAGTGGACAGGAGGAGGGCAGAGAGGAGAGAGGAGAGGGAGGAGGGCAGAGGAAAGGGAGGAGGGAAGAGGAGAGAGAAAAGAGGAGAAGAGATGAGAGGAAGGCAGAGGAGTGGAGGGCAGATGAGGAAAGCAGAGACGAAGAGGCAGAAGAGTGGAAAGGAGAGGAAGGAAAGAAACCGATGTGAAAGAGAAAGCAATTAAATAAATCATTGGTTTCATTAGAAATTAAGAGGTAAATGTTTTTTTGTCTGGATAAATTGCAATATAAACAACCTCAAGGGCACTTTTGCATGCCTCTAGTAAAATAATTATATCTGTGTCTGTTTTCTAAGTTCTTTATTTCTACTCACCATTTTCTGGCTGGGTCTTTTTAAGTGAGTCCATCAAAGTGCTGATAGCTTTTAAGACAAAGATGATTTCGGTCACCTGTTGCCTAGAAATAAAATATAAGGAATAGGAATAATTATACTTACATATTAATGTTGTGCATTTAAAAATAATAAAATAACTTGCATTCAGAACCAAACAAGGGGACATACAATGAGCACCCATCAATTAAAACCCTATTTGCAGCAGGAGGCCTGAATATATGTAATTTGTTACAGTCAGTGTGGCATTTGCTTAAYTAACAGAGAAAGACCACAGAGAAAAGGGACAGGCGGCAGTTTGAAAACAGAAATGTGTATCTGAAGGATGCACATTTGATTATGCTATTAACCTGAAAAGTTGACAATCAAGCTTCATCCTCTGTCCACTACGGAAGACTGTGAAAAGATGGTTACACTACGCTGCAATGGTAAACCAACACAGTATACATTTTTGGATGACAGTGCATCAACCAGGGAAATGGGCAATTCCACAGTAACAGAGTGACACAGACTCAGATTTTTCACTTTCAAAATGTATATCAAACAAAAACCAATGATTCCAAAGTTGCACAAAGCAACAGTAAAACATGTCGTCCCTCACGAATGATGCAGCCTTTGGGCCAATTGAGATATCACGTGTGACTAACATATTTCCAGTTATTGTGTGTGACCACAGATTATCCATTATATTGACCTGATACTCAAGTGGCCGCTCTAGTAATGAAAATAAATATCTCAAAAAATGGAAGGCAGTTAGCCTGGGTACTGGGTCTGGGTCACTTTAGCTAATCCACTCCCTGTACTCCATGTCGTCTGCCAAATACCTTTTGGCAATGATAAGGAGCGGCAAGGAGTGGAATGTTAGCTAAGGAGACTGGTACTCAGACTAGAAGGAAGTCAGGAGGAGGCAAGATCAGGTGGGACCATTCTAGCCAATGAGAGAGAGGGCAGATACACGTGTGAAAACAGCAGTGGTGGAAAAAGTACTAAAGTCTTATACTTGAGTAAAAGTAAAAGATACCTTAAAAGAAAATGACTCAAGTAAAAGTGAAAGTCACTCAGTAAAATACTACTAAGTCTAAAAGTATTTGGTTTTAAATATACTTAAGTATCAAAAGTAAATGTAGTTGCTAAAATATACCTAAGTATCAAAAGTAAAAGTACAAATAATTTAAAATTCCTTATATTAAGCAAACCAGACAGTACAATTCTCTTCTTTTTTATTTTATTTACGGATAGCCAGGGTCACACTCCAACACTCAGACATAATTTAAAAACAAAGCATTTGTGTTTAGTGAGTCTGCCAGATCAGAGGCAGTAGGGATGATCATGGATGTTCTCTTGATAAGTGTGCGAACTGGACTATTTTCTGTCCTGCTAAGCATTCAAAATGTAACGAGTACTTTTGGGTGTCAAAGTACAATATTTTCTTTAGGAATGTAGTGAAGTAGAAGTAAAAATGGTCAAAAAGATAAATAGTGAAGTACAGACAGCCAAAAATAACTACTTAAGTAATACTTGAAAGTATTTGTACTTAAGTACTTTACACCACTGAACAACAGGCACAACTCCAATATAAAGTGTTTTTTTCTCAAAGTTGCCGGGTTGTCACATGTCCTATTTATCAGTACACTCGTAACAACCTAAGCACTATGAAACGTCTATTCAATCAAATAAGCCACACGTAGGACATAAGGCATTACAATTTTTGTTAACCAAATTCGACACTCATTGACCTCCATACAAAAACTCC
The DNA here is from genome assembly GCF_002910315.2 of Salvelinus sp. IW2-2015. Classification (NCBI taxonomy): domain Eukaryota; kingdom Metazoa; phylum Chordata; class Actinopteri; order Salmoniformes; family Salmonidae; genus Salvelinus; species Salvelinus sp. IW2-2015. The sequence continues at coordinate 56,833,304 of NC_036842.1, forward strand.
TCGGTTAGTGAGCAAAAAAAATAAAAAACACCACCTGCTGGAGAAGACAGATTTTGTTCCCAGTTACTGTATCCCTCTCGCTTCCTTTCTAGTTTGACGCACACATTTCAGTTAATTACTATAGTTCCCGCCTTAGGCCAATCAGTGTAATTTTGTAAATGCCGGATCTGTATGGCAAGATGCATCATTCACCCAAGTTCCTTCAAAATTGGGCCAGTGCTGTCTGAGATATCGTGTGTGACTAACGAACGGACGGACGAGCGGAGATTTCATCGTGGGGGACAACAAACCACACAACTTTATGCATAAGAACTACTTTTGACAATTTCCACAGAAAATTGTACAAAAACACATTTACTTGAACAGGGCAGAAGCAAAGTTTGGTAACAGAATGACGCCTTGTGCTGTTTGTGCCGTCATTCCGTTACCAAACTTTGCATCTGCCCTGTTCTTCAAGTAAATGTGTTTTTGTACAATATTCTGTGGAAATTGTTAAAWGTAGTCATTGTGCATGTAGTTGTATAGTTTGTTTACCTTTGCAATCATTGGTTTTTGTTTGACATACATTTTAAAGTGACAAATCTGTGTCTCAGAGTCACTGTTACCGTGGAATTGCCTGAATCTACCCCGTATGAATACCAAGAGAATGAAAGAGAAAGAATGAGGGAGAACCCAGAGGAACATGGACGGAGAAACTGCTGCCAGTGCTCAGCTAAAGTTCCAGCGTAAACCCTCTCTCTTGTTGAAGTTGAATGCTAATTCTGTGTAATAGGTGCATAAACACTCTTCACAAAATCAAAATGGGCTGAGTTTTGGTGTGTTTACCCTCTACTACATCCCTGTCCTGCGGGGTCTTGTAGTACCTTCTATTACATCCCTGTCCTGGGGGGGGGGGGTCATAGAGAGGTGACGGTGGTCTTCTAGGGCTATTGTTTTAGTGGTGTTCGTGGACTCACCTGGGCAGTGGGCAGCGTCCACTCAGCCTCTCATCGTCCACGTAGCGCCTCAACACGTCCTGGGACCTCTTGAGGAGCACGGAGAGGGCCATGCGAGAGATGTAGCCCTCCTGGGGCGTGGACACCTTGTTGCTGAAGGAGAACTGGAGCAGCGTCTCAAAACACACCTTGGAGAACTCCTCCCGCATCCGCACGTCTATCTCTGCCTCTGTGGATGGTAGGAAAGACATGCTGAGAGGGGATGTAGTAGAACAGATCAGTGCTACACAGTAGAGCTCATCTTCTTATTTTCTTTAGGTGATGCTAGATATTTGCTATTGTTATTAATTAAAGAAAAATCTGATCCTGTTGCCAGCAGAATAAAAAGGCATTTGAGAAAAAAAAGGAAAAAAAAGGTAATCTTCGGTGGGAAAATCACGAGGTATTGGGAATAAGAGTGGGTGTTTCTGACCCAGTGTTGTTTTCTTACCTGTGAATGAGGAGGACTGTGAGTGAATGGATCCTTTATTGAGCATGGTCATAATCTGACCAACAAAGTCTTTGGGGATAAAGTTGGCAAACGGTAAAATCTCTGTGCTGATCAGCTGCACCACCTACAGAACACACAGAGAGGACACAAACAGACCTCCGTGACGGGCAGGTAATAAAGGCAGTCATCTAATTCGAAAGGTTGTTTGAAGTGAAGTCAGGTTTCACCTCAACGTCAATGGCTTCATTCTTCTGGAACTCCTGGATGGACACATTGTCTGGAGGTGTGCTGTCAAACAACAGAAACAGAAATGCAGTGAATCAGCTACTGCTTTACTGCTAATCAAGCCCCATTCCTCCATGCATTGTCTATACTGAATCAATGACCATTTCCCAGACTGAGGAAGATGCAGGTGCATCAAAATGTCAGTCTGTCAGACTTGCTTTAAAGGCGCAATATGGAGAAATCACGCCACCATTTCCTGGTTGCTAAAATTATGTAGCGTTTGCCTAATTTCAGTTTATGTGACAAAACAAGCAAGTGTAGAGTATCATTGTACAATCTAAACCGCTGTGAAATATATTTTCAACATCCCAAAATATAGTATCTTCAGCTGTTTGAAGCTGGTGTACAACACCAATACTAAAACGACTCGGAAGCGYAAACTTAAGAATGGGAAGCATTGAAAGCAAGTCTGGTTCGTTCTATGAGAATAACAGATCTATAACTTTCATTTCTATGTGAATTTGATCAGGTTGCCCAGAAAGCTACATACTGGACCTTTAAAAAAAAATCTTTGAATAAGAAAATACCAATACACAACACAAGCTTTTTAAAAGGTAAAAGGCAGTGCCTCATATATGAACTGCCRGAGAAAAGGGGGTACCTACCTTTTGGTGAAGAGGAAATCTTCGAAGGCGTTGGCCAGCTCTGGCCACATGGTTTCAAACATCCCAGAGGAGGCATGCTGGCGGGCCACGGGCAGCCCGATGGACAACACCTTGAGCAGGGATGACACGGCCAGCTTCCACGTGCTCTCTGACGGACACGCATACTTCAGGCCCAGGGGCATCCGCAGGGTCTATGGAGGATGGAGAGAAACGACGGGGTTAGAGCACAAATGGGAGTCTTCAATGTAGGGACTAGCCTGGTTGCCAGGTCTGTTGGTGCATTAGCCAACACCTAGCCTCGATTTCTAGGCTATTTCCTCAGGATCCAAGGAGAGAGCAGGTAGGGGGGGGGATTAAGATCACTAAGGTTAATATTTAGATGCAGTGTGATTGAATATGCTACACATTATCTCAGAGTCTCTATGACAAGAGGGGGAGGGGCGATGGTAACAATGGGAGTCTCCAACATATGGACATGACTGGTGGCAGATCTGCTAGTGCAGTTGAACAATTACACTGACAGACTCAGAGGAACACTGCGGGGGGGGACAATTCCTGATGGTGTTGTGTGTGTGACTCAGTAATGACACAGAGACCTAGAGTGTAACATCAATCACAGACGCAACTAAACAACTGGAGCTGTTGAGGCATTGATGTTTTCTTTCTTTCTTTCTTTTTTTTTTTTTACATGGAAAAATAAGTAACGCTACAGAAACAGACCGTCTTTGTGACAAACGGCTCCCTTTTTCCATACACAATGGGCTTCCCCAAGGTTTTATGGCTGTGACCTTTCTCAGGAGAGAGAGAGAGGAGGATGGGGGTTGGTTTGAACATATCCATAGGGAAACTCTTAATGAGTTCTTGGCAGAGTACTCTTCCAGTTTTGGGAAATGCTTTAATAAGAAGATACTGGAAGAGAGTGGTCAGATGGTCCCACACACATGCATCAGGCCTCAATGAGAAAGAACTTGGTATGCCATTGACCCACAGGAAACAGAGGAACACTTGACAGCTTTGTGAAGGGATGTTTCCCCACGACACAGAGCAGCTCGTTTATGACAGAAACACTAGTGACTGGAGTATGATGATGGGACTCCAATAGGAGATATAGAATATATTCAGAATGGTGTAGACATTTCACATTAGGGAGTAGCTCCACAACCACGACTAGGAGTTCCAGTTTCCGAGCTACTCCTTTTACATGAACACTTATAAACAAAGTAATACGTCTTGATGGTAATGTTGGAGACAGTACCTTGATGATGTTCTGAAGGACTTTCTCGTTGATGACAGCTTTGTGACAMGCTGTTTTGTGGTACTGGTCCACCACCACCTCCAAGGACCTTTCGGCAAAGGGCACGTAGTTTAAGGCAACCCATTCCGCCTGTAGAGAAAGACAGAGAAGGAACGAGAGAGCGAGAAAGAGAGAGTGGGATTAACTAAAGCTGAAAACATCCCTCTACGTAAATACTAAGAGGACCAAAGCACCATAAAACTTGAAATAGAAAAACATCTACAAAAATGGACGACACCCAAACACAGTCAGTAAGATAAGTGATATAAGGATGAGATTGACAGGTAGGTAGTAGGGACAGATGGAGACATAACCACTTGTTAGTGGCAGACAGAACAAAGAKGGGTAGGTAACATGGAGTGTGTGATGTAGATGAGGCTTTTCACCCACTGCATGGTAAGACCTCATCTACTGTAGTAGCGATGGGACCATTGAGCAGTAGTACACAGCTGAATACAGTTGAGTAAGAGTACTAAAGGGGGCTGAAGAAGGGAGGTGGTAACTCACCGGWGCAAACAGTTGGATCTAAAGGTTGATCCAGATGGATAGTACGACACAAAAACAGAACAATGAGAAGATGAGAATTAACTTGTTTGCTGGTGCCTGGCGTTCTTATACCAACTTGTCGCCACTGTGGCAATCATGTTTGTTAATGGTTTGATTGAACAACAGACGGACTAAGTGACAGTATAAATGACTGACAGGTTAACTGACAGACTCTGAGCTTTTCCTTCCGAGTGAGTGCGTAGCGTAGCGTTAATTAGCATAGCTGATTCAGCCACCACCATGAAAACAAAACTCATCAATATAAAAAAGGAACTGGTACACCAGTTGACAGTATTTCTTTGTAGTCAGTATTTCTTTGTAAGTGTGAGTTATAAAACCACTGAGTAAGATCCTAGCTTTTTATTAAAGAATAGGTCAGCAACAGGCGGCCTGCGAGTATTTTTTTTGTACCCCCAAAGTTTTTTGTAAAAAAATCTATAATAATAATAATTTKWAAAAGTATTTGAAAAAAGTATTTGCCCCCCTTCTAAGCGAATGTTATCAGATATTCAACCAAAACGTAATATTAGATAAAGGGAACCTGAGCAGACAAATATCACAACAATTACATACTTTATTTCATAAACAAAGTTATGCAAACCCAATGCCCCTGTGTGAAAAGGTATTTGCCCCCTTACACTCAATAACTGGTTGTGCCACTTTTAGATYCAATGACTCCAACCAAACGCTTCCTGTAGTTCTTGATCAGTCTCTCACGTTGCTGTGGTGGAATTTTGGCCCACTCTTCCATGCAGAACTGCTGTAACTCAGCGACATCTTTGGGTTTTCAGGCATGAACTGCTCGTTTCAAGTCCTACCACAACATCTCAATTGGGAATAGGTCTGGACTTTGACCAGACCATTCCAAAATGTCAAATGTGTTGCTTTTTAGCCATTTTCYTGTAGACTTGATTGTGTGTTTTTGATCATTGTCTTGCCGAATGACACAGCTACGCTTCAGCTCAAGGGCTGGCCTGACATTCTCCTGTAGAATTCTCTGATACAGAGCAGAATTCATGGTTCCTTCTATTAAGGCAATTTGTCCAGGTCCTGTGGCAGCAAAGCTTTCCCAAATCATCACACTACCACCACCATGCTTGACAGTTGGTATGAGGTTGTTACTGTGGAATGCAGTGTTTGGTTTTTGCCAGGCATAAATGGGACCCATGTCATCCAAAAAGTTATAATTTTGAATCATCTGTCCATAGAACATTCTTCCAAGAGTCTTGATGGCAAACTTGGCAAACCAGGCAAACTTGAGTATAACTTTTTGGACGAAAATTCCTGGCAAAAACCAAACACCTCATACCAGCGGGAAAGCATGGTTGTGGGAATGTGATGGTTTGGGGAGGCTTTGCTGCCTCAGGACCTGGACAACTTGCCTTAATAGAAGGAACCATGAATTCTGCTCTGCACCAGAACATTTCTAAAGGAGAATGTGAGGCCATTTTTTGCTATTTGTAAAGTCAGGTTCCCTTAATCTAATATTTGGTTTTGGTTGAAGATCTGATAACATTCACTATCAAAAATACCCCCCCCCCAAAAAAATTGGCAATATCAGAAACAGGGCAAATACATTTTCCTTGCACTGTGTATTCAGGATTTTAGTTCTTGGTCAAAAAAAGACTGTAAAATCAACAGGAATTCAGCTTAAAATGTGTTAATCAAAAACAGGAAGTATGAATCTAGTTGCCTAACCCTGTTATAAAGATCCCCTTCTGTTTTGAACTTAGTATGAACAAAGAAGGCATCACCAACTAGCCTACAAAAAAACAGGGGTTGTACGAGATAAGTGAATCAATAAAACGTAGACTTCATGGGGTCTCATTTGTCCTTCATTTTGAGAAAATGGAAGAATCATAAACTTGGTCTGTGACCTGCCGAAAACCGGAAAAAAGTAACCTAGCGGCCAGCGTGCTGCCGGCCCGAAGGGCCAGCGTGCTGCCGCACCAAAGGGGCCAGCCGTGCTGCCGGCCCAAAGGGCCAGAGTGCTGCCGGCCCAAAGGGCCAGAGTGCTGCGGCCCAAAGGGCCAGAGTGCTGCCGGCCCAAAGGGCCAGAGTGCTGCCGGCCCAAAGGCCAGAGTGCTGCCGGCCCAAAGGGCCAGAGTGCTGCCGGCCCACGGGCCGAGGCTGCCGGCCCAAAGGGCTAGAGTGCTGCCGGCCAAATGGGCCAGAGTGGCTGCCGGCAAGTGCTGAGCGCCGGCACGAAGGCTAGCGTGCTGCCGGACCGAAGGGCTAGCGTGCTGCCGCGACCGAAGGGCTAGCGTAGCGTGCTGCCGGACCGAAGGGCTAGCGTGGCGTGCTGCCGGACCAAAGGGCTAGCGTGGCGTGCTGCCGGACCAAAGGGCTAGCGTGGCATGCTGCCGGCCCGAAGGGTCTAGAGGCTGCGCTGCCGGCCCGAAGGGCTAGAGCGCTGCGCTGCCGGACCGAAGGGCTAGCGTGGCATGCTGCCGGCCGAAGGGCTAGAGCGCTGCGCTGCCGGCCGAAGGGCTAGGTGGCATGCGCCGGCCCGAAGGGCTAGAGCGCTGCGCTGCCGGACCGAAGGGCCTAGCGTGGCATGCTGCCGGCCCGAAGGGCTAGAGCGCTGCGCTGCCGGACCGAAGGCTAGCGTGGCATGCTGCCGGCCCGAAGGCGCTAGAGCGCTGCGCTGCCGGACCGAAGGGCTAGAGCGCTGCGCTGCGGACGAAGCTACGTGGCATGCTGCCGGCCCGAAGGCTAGAGCGCTGCGCTGCCGGAACGAAGGGCTAGCGTGGCATGCTGCCGGCCCGAAGGGCTAGAGCGCTGCGCTGCCGGCCCGAAGGGCTAGCGTGGCATGCTGCCGGCCCGAAGGCTAGAGCGCTGCGCTGCCGGACCGAAGGGCTTAGCGTGGCTGCTGCCGGCCCGAAGGCTAGAGCGCTGCGCTGCCGGACCGAAGGGCTAGCGTGGCGTGCTGCCGGACCGAAGGCTAGAGCGCTGCGTGCGGGACCGAAGGGGCTAGAGCGCTGCGCTGCCGGACCGAGGGCTAGAGCGCTGCGCTGCCGGACGAAGGGCTAGAGCGCTGCGCTGCCGACCGAAGGGCTAGAGCGCTGCGCTGCCGGACCGAAGGGCTAGAGCGCTGCGCTGCCGGACCGAAGGGCTCGCGTGAATGAGAGAGAAAGAAGAGGGATGATTTAGGGCTGCAGATGCGGTTTGAAAGACCCAGCTATGTGTCATGTGATTAGGACAATAGGGAAGGGAAGGGCACATGAGGACCAGAAAAAAAGCAACGGGAGGTGCTTCATGAACGTCAGAGGTGGAATGACCATGCTCAGAAAATCTGGAGAGAAACAGATGACTGGCATCGAAAAATATTAAACAACATTCCATTAAATGAAAATATCCGAGATATCTAGACAACGAGGGAGAAAGAGAGAACGCTTGAAAGAGAGCAGAAGACAAACATGCATACAAAGCGATCGAGAAAGACAACAGTAGAGAGAGAGAGAGAGAAATTGTGATTTGTTACCTGGTTGTATTTAGCGTTGGCCACATGTTTGGTTTCCAGCTTGCCGTACTGGGGGGGCTTGCAGGAGAACTCGACGAAGAGGAGCAGCTGTTCGAATATGGCCGGGTACATGACTTGCAGGCTCTCTGGGCCCACACAGATGGCCTGCAGAGGGAGAGACAGGAACCTTACTCACTACTGACCTCACTAGATCCAGGGCACCTCAGTCACTACTGACTCCCATCAGGGGATCATGTTTAACATGATCCCCACATTCGGATATCAGCCTCAATAGCACATATCAAGTGTAGGATAAAAATAAAAATTACCATGCTAGTTTCTATAACACAGAGGACAAAGACAAAGAAGAAACATCTACTCAAAAGGGAGCCTTCGAACTTTGAACAGTATGTGGATCAAACTACTAGCTAAATCAGCACCTGGAAAATGCCTTTGGCTGTTCATATTGTTCATTTGTACTTACAATGACGGCCTACCAGGGAACAGTGGGTTAACTGCCTTGTTCAACAACAGATWTTTACCTTGTCAGCTCGGGGATTCGATCCAGCAACCTTTCAGTTACTGGCCCAACACTAACCACTAGGCTACCTGCCACCCATATAACAACCCTTTATAAAAAAAAAAAAGTTATAACGTATCTGGTGTGGTAGCCCACCCACCTTCTGCAGCACGTCGAGTGCTGTGAGCACGGCCTCCTGCAGGCTGGTGAGGACAGCCTCGGTGTAGGAGGGCAGGATGAAGGGCGAGGCGTCACTGCTGATGGGTATGGACACGGCCCCGTGGAGGATCACCCCCAGCTTCCTCAGGTCCTCCATGCTGAAGCCAGTCTCGATGTGCTGGTAGAGGGCAGGGACGATCTGGACTAACGCTGTCAGGAAGGGCTGGCTGGGGACGAAGGAGGGTCTGTCTGTCCCCGTCCCGCCACTAGGGGGCCTCGTGCTGTCCGTGCCCGTCCGGTACCAGGTGTTCCACGCCGACCACCACAGAGCTGCGTCCTCCAGCGCTGACTCCTCCCCCTGGGGAGGGGCCTGGAGTTCYGCTCCATTGTAGCGCGTCAGCCTCTCGAGCATCGAGTCGGAGCGCAGCAGGTGTCTGCCGGGTCCCGAGGCGCTGAGGGGGTCGATGAGGACAGGGGGGACGCCCATCACGGCCAGGGCGAGGGCCTCGGTGGACATGGCGGAGTCCTTCACGGGCGTGCCGATCTGGAGGATCTCTTGGAAGGACTTGAGTGCGGCCAGGGAGACCTCGTTGTTCTTACTGAGGGCAGCAGATTGGATGTGGTCCAGCAGCACCTCCCACGCCTTGAAGAAGTCACCTGTGGAGTGGAGTGGACACACAATCAGATAAGAAGAGGTCATTGTTGGGCTCAATTTATTAAAAAGGTACCGTATTGACTGTATAGTATTAAAGGTATTGTATTGAAGATGCGTGGAGACAGGATAAATGTATTGACAGGAGTAGGAGTACCGTCCGTAGAGCACAAGATCTTTACCTTTGTCAACTGACTAGACTGACTGATGACTTTATGAGATCATATCTATCTACAGTAGCAGGCAACTGATGCAGGCAGCACACACACATCTAACCTAGTGGGGACACACAACTCAGTCCCATTCAAAATCCTATTTTCCCTAACCCCTAATCCTAACCCTAACTCAAAAACCTAACCCTAATCCTAACCCTAGCAACTAACCCTAGCTCCTAAACATAACACTAATTCTAACCTTAACCCCCCTAGAAATAMCATTTGACCTTGTGGGSACTAACAAAATGTCCCCKCAAGAACAGTTAAACGCGATACCTAGCTGCTGCAGCAGGTATCTCCTGGTGTTGAAGATACGAGCCACCCCTGCCAGCGTCAGCACCCAGGTCTCCGCCCACTGTTTCTCAGCCGTGTCCCGTGAGTGGTGGATGAGGATGTTCCCGCCGCCTGACTCAATCTTCTCCTTGTCGGCCGTGGTGGAAGACTTCCTCACACAGTCCAGCAGGTGGAACAGCACCTGGTTTTACACAGACATAAAAAATGGAGTTGATGTGGACCGCCAGAGGGCAGATGGCCATTAAGGTGGGTATAAAGTACTAACTGCAGCACTTGATCACGTACGATCATTAAACTGATAGATCCCAAAAGTACAATTCCATGACAGACGAGGGCCAGTGACTGAACATTTGACTACCTTTTAGTACGCCACAGGAGTCTACAGCCATGCACCATTCAAGACTGACTTTGTCTATGATCATTGTGACTGGCTGAACTGAGTACCTTCCAGACGACGATGTGCCAGGTGGACTGCTGCAGCAGGGTGCCGTGGGCAGCGATGGTGGAGAACATGGTCTGACCAGCGCTCTTCCTGACGGCGGGCCGGGGGTCCACACACAGCTGGCCCAGCTTGGCGTACAGACACAGCCAAAGGCAGTCGAAGGGAGGGGCCGGGTGGAAGGGCCTGTTCAGGGGRTCGCCCTTCTCCTGAGCCTGCTTCTGCAGCGCAGTCTCCTCCCTCTCTAGATCCTGGGTGATGGCCTCGCCCCTCTGGAAGAAGTAGTCGGAGATGTTCCACTGTTGGGGAAAACGGGGAGAGAGAGAGGTTGATTAAATCACTAGTCACTTTCAAAGATCATGTTGAAATACTAGAAAAAGGAAATTATTTGAGGAGACGCAGCAGCAATTATAAGCTTTGTATAACCGCAGCAGTAATATGAACTAGAATGAAGTAAAAAGTCAATACAATAAGAGAATAGAAAACAAAATATAGCATAATGCTGCGGTGTACAGGAGTCCTATGAGGTGAGGCTGATGTTGATTAGGGCTAGTGTTAGTCATGATGTGTTCAGTCTCACCAGGAGTCCTATGGAGGTGAGGCTGATGTTGATTTAGGGCTAGTGTTAGTCATGATGTGTTCAGTCTCACCAGGAGTCCTATGGAGGTGAGGCTGATGTTGAGTTAGGGCTAGTGTTAGTCATGATGTGTTCAGTCTCACCAGGAGTCCTATGGAGGGGAGGCTGATGTTGAGTTAGGGTAGTGTTAGTCATGTGTGTTCAGTCTCACCAGGAGTCCTATGGAGGTGAGGCTGATGTTGAGTTATGGCTAGTGTTTAGTCATGGTGTGTTCAGTCTCACCAGGAGTCCTATGGAGTGAGGCTGATGTTGAGTTAGGGCTAGTGTAGTTCAATGAGTGTTCAGTCTCACCAGGAGTCCTATGGAGGTGAGGCTGATGTTGAGCTCCTGGTTCTGGAGACCGAAGCTGCCGGCTACGTCCACTACGATCTGGAGGCACATGCAAGGCATGGTGGGGAGGAAGTCAGTCACCACCAACTGCAGGCACTGGAAGGCTGTTCGGATCAACGACTCTCTAGGCGACAGGGGACAGACAGACACTTGTCAGACTCTGACATAAAACGGAGTGAATAGCCAACTGCTGAACAAGAGAGAAGATACAGCATGTTAAGATGAAATAGGTGTTAAGAAGGGCTACATCTCAGCTTTTAAATATGGACCACAGAGCTTTTCCCTCTGCATCATCCATCCCAGTCTTTCGCCCTCTCCCTTTTCAATGCTACCCCCCCCCCCTCTCCCTTCTCTCTCTCACCCCTGGTCGTTGCGGATGGCCCCTATTACGCCCAGCACTAAGGGCCAGCCGGGCCCCAGACTGTCCCCTTGGCTCTGGAGGATCTGCAGCACGCTCTCCAGCTGCTTCTGACGGATGTCTGCATGGAGCACGTTGGACAGCTCCTTCAGAGGGTTCAACAGCAGGAGCTGCAGCCTCTGACAGAGGGGCAGTGAGAGAAAGAGACAGAGAGACAAAGAKAAGGGACAGWYGGAGAGAGTAGGGAGTGGTTATAATACATAAACAACGACAAGCATACAAACCACTGCCTTAAGATAAACAATGTCYACTATGTGTGGGTGGGTTGGTATGGTGAAGCTGACTAATAGCAAGTCATCTTATCACCTTCCATTGTAACAGCCACCCGACCTTTAGATAGAATAGTGTACAGTAGTCCCTGTATTTGGGTTCTATGTGACTGGGTGAAGATGAGAGAGATGGGGTAGTAGCAGTACCTGGTTCTGTGCTAGAGGGGGGTTGTGCTTGTAGGCCAGGCCAGCTTTGATGAGGGCGGTAACAGCCTCAGCCCCCCACTCTCTCATCCTGGCGTTYGGGTGCTGGCAGACCTGCAGCAGGTAACATCATTGGGTAGGGCACACACACACACACGGGACGAGAGAGAGAGAGAGAGATCAGACACAGTACACACACAAGCATTGCAGAAGGAGGGGGAATGCGAGTGGAGAGGGGGGAGAAAGCGGGGGAGAGAGAAAAGAGAGCGATATTGATAGAGAGAGCAAGGGATCGGAGTCAGGGGCAGTTCAAACAGTATGCKCACCCGTTTCTCACAGCAGGTGGTTAAAACAGACTGTATGCCTGTGATTTTCTACTCGCACAACAGTGAAATCAGGTAATTCCATTTGACAGACACGTAATCATGAAAGCTCTGGTAAAAATCAGTCAGCTTTCGTTGCCTTGCATTGCTGCACATTTCACTATTCCCCTGGGCTGTTAGATACAGTGAATGAGATGCCACATCAGCACCCCCCCTTCACAGCCCACAAGTGTCTGTGCTGTCTACTTGTTGGCCAACGTCAAACAAGTGTGTGACTGGCCTAGAAAGGCTGGCATATCATTAGCGATGATAAGGTAAGATGCATTCAAATGTGCAGGTATCTGCATAGTATGCATACAAACAAAAACAGAGTTCCAGAAATGTAACTCATGTGTGCGAGGCCATTTTGATCAAACATTAACAGCGAAGCAAACAGAAATCTGTCGCAAGCTGCACATCGCAAACTCTCAGCTCCAACACCTTGACGCCAGGCGGAGAGACAGACGGGAATGAAAGAGAGAAAGAGAGAGAAAGCAAATGATTGGGAGGAGAGGTTTCCGAGCTTACCTTCTGCAAAAACAGACATGGGTTGCAAAAGAGAGGGAGATAGAGAAAAGACAACTTAAAAAGGAACCGTTCGTTTCAGACAAACACACACAGAACTGCCACAGATACAGATGCAGTCAAATATATTGGCACCCTTGCACTCCACAATGGAGTGCACAACGAATCAGAATGCTCCGTTTTCCCTTTTSAAAACTGGTTGAATGGCTATTTTCACCCTGTATACACCTGCAACTTACCACAGGAGATAAATTACACAGTAAACATTTTGAATAATTTAGTCCAGGCCTTTGACTTTGAAAAATTACAATTGCAGTTTATATATATTGTTCTTCTTGGTCTTGTGCGGTAGTAAATCAAACAAATACACAATTTTAACTTATTTTAGAAGAAACAGTGACTCGTGTAAGGGTGGCAATATATTGGACCGCATCTGTAAAGCTATAWCTAAATAGGGGACAGATGCCACTCACAGCATTAGAAATGGAAGAGCCCCGACCATCATACGAGAGGGCTTGAAAAGTACGTACCGAAGGACATACAGCTACAGGCTACAGCATAGCCCTACCCAAAAAAAACACTTCACTAACCTGGCCCTAGATCCGTTTGTGCTCTTTGTCAAGGCATGACAATTGCAGAAGGAGTTGGCAAGAGAACAGAAACAGACTTGCACACAGTCTACCACTTCACTACCCTCTTCTTCCAAAGGTCTAATGTGGTCTTTAAATGGTTACTGTACGACGTACCTCCAGCAGATGTCCAGTGAGGGGCCTCCACAGGATCTCTATACGATCCATGTTGACCAGGCCTGTCTCCAGCAGCTTGGCTACCGCAAATAGAGACGGCTCCTTGACACAGGACGACAACAGAACACAGGGGTGATCGGTTTGGTGSATATAAGTATTAAAACAATAAGGCCCAAGGAGGTATGGTATATGGCCAATATACCACCCGCCTGGATACATTTGGCATTTTAGTCATCATCTTAAGATGGCTAGCTGYGACAACCGCATATCACAGGCATAGTAACTGAAATCCTCAGTAAAGTAGCTATCAGCAGAGGCAGAGCTGGGAGGGGGGGGTCAAGTGTGAGTGTTAGTGTTAGTTCACAAAAGGCTGCATGCGAGCTTCGACTGGAAGCGAGTGGAGTGTGTGGAGGAGCGGGGTGACATGGGAGAACTTAGGAAGCTTGAACACCAGGTGTTGCGTTCTGGATAAATTGCAGGGGTTTGAAGGCACAAGCAGGGAGCCCAGCCAACAGCGAGTTGCAGTAGTCCAGACGGGAAATGCCAAGTGCCTGGATTAGGACCTGCGCCGTTTCCTGTGTGAGGTAGGGTCATACTCTACGGATGTTGTAGAGGATGGATACAGCATGGAGCATGGATACAGCCCTTAGCCGTGGTATATTGGCAATATACCACAAACCCCTGCCTTATTGCTATTATATACAGGTTACCAAAGTAATTAGAGCAGTAAAAATAAATGTTTAGTCATACCCGTGGTATARGGTCTGTTATACCACGGCTGTCAGCCAATCAGCACTCAGGGTTCGAACCACCCTGTTTATAAAGTGGTATACGGCCAATACACCACGGCTAAGCGCTGTAACCAGGCACTCCCTGTTGCGTCGRGCTTAAGAACAGCCCGTAGCCGTATACCACACCCCCTCGGGCCTTGTTGCTTAAATATACCACAGCTTCCAGCCAATCAAAATCCAGGACCCAAACTACCCGGTTTCTAATACACATTAAGTAACYCAAGGCTCATGCAGAAGACAGAGAGGTCATACGTTGTCGCTCTGGCTACATCTACAATAATGAAGTACCTGTGAAGTAATTACCTTGTTAGTCCCATAGGCCATCTCCATAGCCTCCAGAGAGAGGGAGCACAGTGCGTTGATCAGGTGATGCAGTGACACGTCATCTAGGTACTGGGAGCTCTCAAAGAGTCTCGACAGGATGTTGGAGATGAAAGGCAGATCTGTCATCACAGCCGTGGTCAGCACCTGTAACACAGAGACAACACGGGGGAGTCAGAGAGCTGAACGGTGAAGCTGGTGGGCTGAAGAGCAGTAGCGAATAGCCAATGAAACCCTATGGGAGTTGTTGCTAATTGATGCAGAGAATTTGACTCGTTACAGCGTGACTGCGTAAGGCAGGGAGATAGTCTTACCGTGCTGGGCCCCTCTACTGCACGACCAGGCTTCAGAGCACCTCCAACCCCAGGCTTCAGGCCTAGGATCCACACCAGGTGCTGGGAGAGGAGAGGGGGAGATAGYTGGAGAACAGGAAGGGCATAAAAGGTGGTGAGAAAAGTCAAAGAGAGAGTGATTCACTATCGCTATACCTTTCGCTATACCATTAAAAAAAGAACTTGAAATATTTAGGCTGGTCAATAGCCGAAAAATCCAGGAAATCCAGGCATGCCTATAACACACACTGGCACAGCTCTACAGTGTGTTTGTGTGGTGGGTACAGTATGGTGGTAGTGTACCTGCAGCGTGGCCAGCACCAGCTGCCAGGAGGTACCCAGTACTGCCCCGTGGCAGTGGGCCAGGTTCAACAGGGTCCGCATACACTGGATATTCTTAGCTGTCAGCTGAGTGAGAAAGAGGGAGAGAAAGAAAGAGAGAGAAACAGTTATATCCCACTACTGTATTATGTGAATGTCTAACATGTGCCCTCTAGTTGTGTTGTTGTAGTAATGTTGTGTAGAGGTCCCTTACCACCACAGTGCCTTGGGGCTGTACAGTGAGAGGCTGTCCCACAGCCACCACCTGCTGATGAGACTCACTGGAGGGACTGATGATCTGCACACTCTGGCCCTGAATAGAGTAGGCTGAGGAGAACACACACACACACACACACACACATTTTGAGTATTCAACGAAAGCAATGATCACAAGGACTAAATCGTTTGGAGGTCAATCAATATATTTACTCCTTAGTTGAAATGAGTCTTGTTTTTTTTTTTTCTCACAATGTAGCTCAGACAGACACCCTGATGATAATAACACAATGAGTCATTTCCATTCATATACTAGAATGAGTGACTGAGACAAGCCAGCTACATGCTAGACTTGATTAATTAACACCTAAGGCAAACACCCATCCTGCTGAAGCCAATTTGCGAGTTCTCTAACAGCAAATATGCAAAGTATGTGTGTGTGTGAGAGAGAGAAAGCATGTGTGTGTGTGTGTAAGTGTGAGAGAGAGAAAGGGCATGTTTGTGACTGTGTGTGAGAGAGTGTTTGTAACTGTCTGTGTATTCCCCCCCCCCCCCTACACATTCATCTTGGTGCTACTACACAGATGGAACAGGGAAACAGCTGAGGCACAGCCAGGATGAATGATATACAGTGCCATCGGAAAGTATTCAGACCCATTGACTTTTTCCACATTTTGTTACATTGKAKRKKTWTTKMAAWAMMYMTMCAATAGTTTTTTCCCCCTCATCAATACCCCATCARGACAAAGCAAAAACAGGTTTAGGCATTTTTGCAAATGCATTAAAATTAAAACTGAAATATCAAATTTACACAAGTATTCAGACCCTTTACTCAGTACTTTGTTTAAGCACCTTTGGCAGCGATTACAGCCTCCGGTTTTCTTGGGTATGWRGCTACAAGCTTGGCACACCTGTATTWMMMGYGMWMWTRCTKRTATTKMRRGCWGKWSKTCRRKWSKWSRMRRYMSWMGRWMGYMGYGSYSRGCTGCWSKYCWYRTWTRWMSWSMRRRCWSKYYWGWRMMWTSYMSMMSWWSWKSMSMSMMRMSRMGKMSKYCRKKWSYASYWRKWMKYYKMWSTRSRSKWGKKYCRKKTSKMMRMTRMTSMRMGRMMWSTWKMMYMMGTTGTRSWSRTGMWYGYWGYWSKWRCWRCKCKSRKMMKMGASSWSKMSYSRSRTKWMAAGGTTTTCATCAAGGATCTCTCTGTACTTTGCTCCTTTCATCTTTGCCTCGATACTGACTAGTTTTCCAGTCCCTGCCGCTGAAAAACATCCTCACAGCATGAGGCTGCCTCACCACCATGCTTCACCATAGGGATTGTGCCAGGTTTCCTCCAGACGCGACGCTTGGCCAAAGAGTTCCATCTTGGTTTCATCAGACCAGAGAATCTTGTTTCTAATGGTCTGAAAGTCCTTTAGGTGCCTTTTGGCAAACTCCAAGCGGGCTGTCATGTGCATTTTACTGGGGAGTGGCTTCCGTCTGGCCACTCTACCATAAAGGCCTGATTGGTGTAGTGCAGCAGAGTTGGTTGTCCTAGAAGGTTCTCCCATCTCCACAGAGGAACTCTGGAGCTGTGTCAGAGTGACCATTGAGTTCTTGGTCACCTCCCTGACCAAGGCCCTTCACCCCCGATTGCAGTTTGGCCGGGCGGTCACCTCTAGGAAGAGTCTTGGTGGTTCTAAACTTCTTCCCTTTAAGAATGATGGAGGCCACTGTGTTCTTAGGGACCTTCAATGCTGCAGAAATGTTTTGGTACCCTTCCCCAGATCTATGCCTCAACACAATCCTGTRTCGGAGCTCTACAGACAATTCCTTCAACCCCATGGGTTGGTTTTTGCTCTGACATGCACTGTCAARTGTGGGACCTTATATAGACAGGTGTGTGCCTTTCCAAATCATGTCCAATCAATTGAACTTACCACAGGTGGACTCCAAGTTGTAGAAACATCTCAAGGATGATCAAWGGAAACAAGATGCACCGGAGCCCCATTTCGAAACTCATAGCAAAGGGTTTAAATACTTATGTAAWTWTTTTMMMGGGMTMMWAWWYYWTTMSKAAKKWTTRRWAAAAKCRMMTTTRSSRTTMMRKWTWWMMMGMWWTMMMMMMWYYWTMSRMYAWWWTWWTRYMTTWWWWAAAATCAATTTTAGAATAAGGCTGTAACGTAAKAAAAWYTGGAAAAAGTCAAGGGGTCTGAATTACTTTCCGAAGGCACTGTATGTGGAGTATCACAGTGGTTAGTATGGAGATCACACACACAGTCAGGGCTCTAGAGCAGGGTTCCCCAACTGGCGGCCGCCGGGCCGTGGCTGAAGCCAGTTGATGATCCCTGCTCTTGAGCTTAACACTCACACATACAGTGTTTTGCAAAAGTATTCACCCCCTTGGTGTTTTTCCTATTTTGTTGCATTACAACCTGTAGTTTAAATAGATTTTTATTTGGATTTTATGTAATGGACATACACAAAATCGTCCAAATTGGTGAAGTGAAAAAAATAAACTTGTTTCAAAAAATTATAAAAAAAATTAAAAACGGAAAAGTGGTGCGTGCATATGTATTCACCCCCTTTGCTATGAAGCACCTAAATAAGATCTGGTGCAACCAATTGGTGCAACCAGAAGTCACATAATTAGTTAAAGAAAGTCCACCTGTATGCAATCTAAGTGTCACATGATCTCAGTATATATATATATACACACACACACCTGTTCTGAAAGGCCCTAGAGTCTGCAACACCACTAAGCAAGGGACACCACCAAGCAAGCAGCACTATGAAGACCAAGGAGCTCTCCAAACAGGTCAGGGACAAAATTGTGGAGAAGTACAGATCAGGGTTGGGTTATACAAAAATATCAGAAACTTTGAACATCCTACAGAGCACCATTAAATCTATTATTACAAAATAGAAAGAAATGGCACCACAACAAACCTGCCAAGAGAGGGCCGCCCACCAAAACTCACAAACCAGGCAAGGAGGGAATTAATCAGAGAGGCAACAAAGAGACCAAAGATAACCCTGAAGGAGCTGCAAAGCTCCACAGCTGAGATTGGGGTATCTGTCCATAGGACCACTTTAAGCCGTACACCCCACAGAGCGGGGCTTTACGGAAGAGTGGTCAGAAAAAAATAAGTTGTTTGATGTTTGCCAAAAGGCATGTGGGAGACTCCCCAAACCTATGGAAGAAGGTACTCTGGTCAGATGAGACTAAAATTGAGCTTTTTGTCCATCAAGGAAAACGCTAAGTCTGGTGCAAACCCAACACCTCTCATCACCCCGAGAACACCATGAAGCATGGTGGTGGCAGCATCATGCTGTGGGGATGCTTTTCATCGACAGGGACTGGGAAACTGGTCAGCATTGATGGTATGATGGATGGCGCTAAATACAGGGAAATTCTTGAGGGAAACCTGTTTCAATCTTCTGGAGATTTGAGACTGGGACGGAGGTTCACCTTCCAGCAGGACAANGAGATTTGAGACTGGGACGGAGGTTCACCTTCCAGCAGGACAAGACCCTAAGCATACTGCTAAAACAACACTTGAGTGGTTTAAGGGGAAACATTTAAATGACTTGGAATGGCCTAGTCAAAGCCCAAACATCAATCCAATTGAGAATCTGTGGTATGACTTAAAGATTGCTGTACACCAGCGGAACCCATCCAACTTGAAGGAGCTAGAGCAATTTTGCCAAGAAGAATGGGCAAAAATCCCAGTGGCTATGATGTGCCAAGCTTATAGAGACATACCCCAAGAGACTTGCAGCTGTAATTGCTGCAAAAGGTGGCTCTACAAAGTATTGACTTTGGGGGGGTGAATAGTTATGCACACTCAAGTTCAGTGTTTTGTCTTATTTCTTTGTTTCACAATAAAAAATATTTTGCGTCTTCAAAGGGGTAGGCATGTTGTGTAAATCAAATGATGCAAACCCCCCCAAAAACATATTTTAATTCCAGGTTGTAAGGCAACAAAATAGGAAAAATGCCAAGGGGAGTGAACACTTTCGCAAGCCACTTTACACACAGAGAGACTTGCTAATTAAGTGTACACATAAACAACTACCTACTGTTTTATCAAGTTCCTCGGAGGCACATATGTTTAATTATCACAGAGCTGATACCCTACTATATGTAGCAAAGCCATGAGAGAAGATAGCTATGAACGCACACAAAARATCCTCGGGGTACTGACCCTTGTTGTTGAGGTTGGTTGCGTTACTGCTTAGGACAGTCAGGGCATAGTGTGGGGGCAATGAGGCCTTGCAGATGGCTGTGATGAAGGCGTCYCGGGGTGTGACCAGGCCCAGACGACCACACAGAGACGCCATGGTCAGCTCCGCCTTCAGGATGCTCTCTGTCGCCGTCTCATCAGTACTGGAGGGGGACGAGACACACAGAGGGTTATGGGTTTGTAAAAATTTTTTTTCTCAGAATACCGTTTCATCAACGGACATATTACACAACAACTTATGGTCTTGTAGCTTCAAGGAAAACTTTGGTTGCTGCTGAACTTAACACTYACCTTCAGTATCACCTGTCACACTTTCAAGTTACTTTGAGGGGATACTATACTGAACAAAAATATAAAACTCAGCATGTAATGGTTTGGTCCCATGTTTCATGAGCTGAAATAAAAGATCCCAGAAACGTTCCACACGCACAAAAAAATAATGTCTCTAAAATGTTGTGCACAAATTTGTTTACATCCCTGTTAGTGAGTATTTCTCTTTTCCCAAGATAATCCATCCACCTGACAGGTGTGTCATATCAAGAAGCTGATTAAACGGCATGATCATTACACAGGTGCACCTTGTGCTGGGGTCAATAAAAGGCCACTCTAAAATGTGCAGTTTTGTCACACAAGACAATGCCACAGATGTCTGTGGGAGCGTGCGATTGGCATGCWGACTGCAGGAATGTCCACCAAAGCTGTTGCCAGAGAATGTAATGTTAATTTCTCTACCATAAGCTGCCTCAAACATCGTTTTAGAGAATTTGGCAGTACGGTTAACCGGTCTCACAACTGCAGACCACGTGTAACCACGGCAGCCCAGGACCTCCACATCTGGCTTCTTCACCTGCAGGATCGTTTGAGACCAGTCACCCGGACAGCTGTTGAAACTGTGGATTTGCAAAACTAAAGAATGTCTGCACAAACTGTCAAAAACCGCATCAGGGAAGCTCATCTGCGTGCTTGTCGTACTCATCAGGGTCTTGACCTGACTGCAGTTTGGCATCTTAACCAACTTCAGTGGGCAAATGCTCACTTTCGATGGCCACTGACACYCTGGAGAAGTGTGCTCTTCACGGATTAATCCTGGTTTCAACTGCACCAGGCAGATAGCAGACGGCGGGTATGGCATCCTGTGGGCGTGTGGTTTGCTGATGTCAATGTTGTGAACACAGTGCCCTATGGTGGCGATGGGGTTATGGTATGGGCAGGCGTAAGCTACGGACACTGAACACAATTGCATTTTATTGATGGCAATTTGAAAGCAAAGACAGATCCTGAGGCCCATTGTCGTGCCATTCATCCGCCGCCATCACCTCATGTTTCAGCATGATAATGCACGGCCCCATGTCACAAGGATCTGTACACAATTCTGGGAAGTTGAAAATGTCCCAGTTCTTCCACGTCCTGCATGCTCACCAGACATGTCAACCATTGAGCATGTTTGGGATGCTCTGGATCAACGTGTACGACAGCGTGTTCCAGTTCCCGCCAAAATCCAGAAACTTAGCACAGCCATTGAAGAGGAGTGGAACAACATTCCACAGGCCACAATCAACAGCCTGATCAACTCTATAAAAAGGAGATGTGTTGCGCTGCATGAGGCAAATGGTCACACTAGATACTGACTGGTGTTCTGATCCACACCCCTACCTTTCTTCTTAAAGTATCTGTGACCAACAGATGCATATCTGTATTCCAAGTCATGTGAAATCCATAGATTAGGGCCTTATGAATTTATTATTTCAATTGACTCATTTCCTTATATGAACTCTAATCTTTGAAATTGTTGAATGTTAAGTTTATATTTTTGTTCAGTGTAAATAAATTGACTTGGAGGTGATCTATAAGAAGGGTTGTTACCTGGCGTCCAATAGGAGTGAGAGGGCAGCCAGTAGACCACACCAACACGRACTGACCATCTCCTCCCAGACCAGATGGGCCCCTGACAGAGAAACAGCAGTTAGCAACAGAGTGGACAAGAAATATACATTTCTACAGATATCTATATGTAAACGCTACATCAGAATGCTGGTTTTGAATAGGGATGATGACACGTACGCCACTGCAGTAAGCCTACATATATTAACGCCCTTAGGAACTGTAGGTATTGGATTGCCCACTAGAGGTCAATAGAATTGCAAGCTAGGGTTCGGCTCCTTGTGCGGTCCCAGAGAAGCGCCCCGGTCCTAGCACCCGACCCTCCCTCATCCTCCTCCCCCCTCTTCACCAGGCTCAGCTTGGGCGTTCTGGTCTGGGTTGGCCTCCCTGCGTACAGCCACCTCCTCCTCCTCCTTGGCCAGTTCTCTCTCTATCATGGAGGTGATGCCTCGGACCAGGTCCAGCAGGGCGCTGAAGGCCACAGACATGGCATAACCCTCTGGGATGGACGGGGGCTCCACTTTGTCCAACATCTCCAGACTGGGGCAGGGAAGAGGAAAGGGAAACGTATGATATGACACATTGTGTATGTGTGTTTGTTGTGTATGTGTGTGTCTACCCTACTCAGTTGTAAGAAATAGGGTGTATGTCCCAAGGAGCTACATGCAAACAGAAACAGTCATTCAGCTCCCACTAACAAACACACTCACTGGACTGCTGCAGGATCAGCTTTCCCTGGCCATGTGTTCATTACAGACACACGACAGCTGTGTTAAGACAATGTTGACTGACAACTCTCTGCCCTGCATCAACAAACAAACCAGCCAGTTTAATTCTCTAGTCTATCAAAACACCAACATTGCTCAATCTCCTCATAATTACAGACAACAGATCACATTCCCTTCCTCCCGACCCATGCATAAAGGGAAAGGGGGATACCTAGTCAGTTGTACAACTGAACGCATTCAACGGAAATGCGTCCTCCGCATTTAACCCAACCCCTCTGACTCAGAGAGAGCAGAGTCAGGTCAACTAATCCACAGCTAAATCAACTCCTTCCTTCCCTCTAACAGGCACAGCGTGTGTCATGGGGTATCTGCTGTGTTTGTGTTCTCTCTGTTCCTGCCTCGGTCTCCGTTCCCTCACTCAAAGACAGCAGCTAGTTAGAGTCCAATAATGACAATATTTACAGGCCAACTGTCCTCCGGGGTGTCTAGGTTTTTGATAACGGCCGTAATTCCGTCCCCTGTGGTTTAAAATCAAACCGTTTCTCTCTGGTTCAACTATCTGTCTCCAATAGACTGTGTCCCTGTGTGTGATAATTGGATGGATGACTCAAACCTAGACAGACATAGCTAGATGTCTAGTGTGTGTGTGTGTGTGTGTGTGTGTGTGTGTGTGTGTGTATATATATAGTACTACTCACTAGGTAGCCTTGGCGCTGCCCTGCACACTGACGGTCATGAGAGGGATCCAGGTACCGCGGTACTCGAAGGCAGCCTGAGTGGTCAGACTCCCACCCTGACCTCCTGCTCCTGGACCACCCTGGGCAGCCGCCTGGGCCCCCGACCCACCTAGGGAGGGAGGGAGAGATTGAGGAACGGAAGGGGGGAGGGAAGGAAGGAAGGAAGCTGTCAGTATTGAGCTGGAACCAAAGCCTTCGCACCCTGCAGACCAGAAGCTTCCATACACTCATGAGTTGCCTAATCCTATCCTAGATATTCCTCTTCTTTACTTTCTTCCCAACTAAAGTCTCAAGCTGTAACACCAGTAAAGACAACATTAGCTCCTTCTCAGTGTGCTCAGTGTGGTCCTCACCAGCAGGGGCATTGGTGGCAGCAGGGTTGCCTGTATTGGGGACGATGAAGAGGGACTGGATGAAGGAGCCCAGGGCGTTAACGATGTCCCGGAACACCTTGGTGGAGTGCTGCTTCATGTCATAGGACTGGCAGAAAGACCTGGAGGGGGGAGAGAGAGGGTGTAGCGAAGGTTTCTTAAAAGATATAGAATATGGAGATTGTTGAGGTTGTGTGTGTTTGTGTGTGCGGTAAGGTTAGTGTCAGAGGCGTATGGTGAGGTCAGTGATGTGTGTGTGCTCCTCCTCTTCACCGTAGCAGGTGTGGCTGTACACACAGCCTGTGGACGGACTCCACAGCCACGGCTCTGAGCCACTGAGGCTTCTCTCCATCCAGGAACTTCACCAGCAGGGACAGAAAGATCTCACACTCCGTCACCTACAACACAGACAAACACACCTCCATCCTCAGATCCCCAAGACAACTATCCACATATGGAGGTCTCTACAATAAGAAGAKAKCAGGATTTGTGGAAAATTTGAATTTCAGTTAACCTCCTGAATTGACTGAAATCAAATGGAATTGACCCAAACTATAGTTCCTGCCTTGGCTCACACCACTAGACTGTAGTTGTGTTTGATGATTTAGGTACAGAGAACACAGTATTAGGTAGTAACTACTGTAACTGACTTTCACCAGTGGGCTGTAGACGTGTTTGATAACCCCTCGGGACTACCAGGTAGGCTGTAGACGTGTTGATAACCCAGAGACCCCAGTAGGCTTTAGACGGGTTTGTAAGCCCCAGAGAGCCTCACGTCGGGCTGTAGAGTGGTTTGATGACGCCCAGAGACTCACCGCTTGGGCTGTAGACGGTTTATACCCTCGGGACTCAGCCGTGGGCTGTCGTTGGTCCACACGATTAGCTGTAACGTTTGATAACCCTCGGGATCATCCAGTAGGCTGTAGAAGTGTTTAGAAGACCCAGAGACTCACCATAGGCTGTAGACGTGGTGTTGATAACCCCAGAGGACTCACCAGTAGGCTGAAGTGTTTGATACCCCGGGACTCACCAGTAGGCTGTAAAGATGTTTGATCACCCTCGAGAGGCTCACCAGTAGGCTGTATAAGTGTTTAGATAACCCCCGGGAACTCAACCAGTAGGCTGTAGAAGTGTTTTGATGAGCACAGACACCACTCTGAGAGCCTCATGCAGATGGGGAAGTAAGGTTTTTCTACAGGGGCAGGGGAGGCAGCGCCACTGCTGCCCTGGCGGAACTTGATGTTGGGGGAGAACAGCTTGATGACCAGCGGACAAACACGCTCCTTCAGCAGGAAGCTGAACTCCTGGTGCTATATAGGGGTCAGAGGGCAGAGGTTAAAGGTCAGAGGGCAGCGGGTGGTGTCAGCAGGAGGTGGGGGGGTCACAGTACAAATACAAGACACACACCTACAGTGAGATGACATAGTATTCTATTTCAACGCATATAATACTCAATTGTATTGCATTATATTGTACTATAATTTACTGTATCCTATTGTATTACGTTCTCACTGTCATACCTCTGGGGGCCCCATGTGCATGTCATCAATGTCTTTAAAATGTATTTAATAAATCKTTTTGACAGTAACCCTCCAAAAAGTAATTCCTAAACCTTTTRAATTCCCATATGTAGTGGGAAGCAGAGTTTTTCTTTAGGCACTGAAAAAGTGCCTCAGGCCTTGAACAACAAAAAAAGTAACAGATTGAAAGTATAAGGGGATATCGGTGAACAAATGTCCGTGGTCAAGGCTACAACGYCGCCAGCGCAATGACTGGAGCTTCCTCAGGATTTCAAAAACGCATATCAGACCGAACAGCTTCTTAGGTAGTTCTTAGTAGAATTTAAGATCAGAAAACAATTTCTCCGTGGKAGCGACAGTTACAGGGATGGTAAAAACAGCTTGATTGCCGTAGCAACATCAGGGAAACTGGACAGAAGGAAGGGGTGCTTCAAATACAGCASTTCTGCAATGTCTTTAATTGAGCCTCTCATTCTCCTTAATTGCCAGCCTCAACATGTTACAGAAGGAGATTAACTGTARAGGAYGCTCTGYGMACAGATGGTCTGGATACAGGACAGCCAATAAATTGCCAGATGCAAACAGATAATCAGTTCTTGAGGCCTTGAACAAAAAAAGCCGTTTGCGATTTCTTTCATACTGGTGAACRGGCATTTGAGTTGTGGTGTTGCAAATATCAACAGTCCCTTATCTCTTTTATATCCTGGCACGCATCATTCAAGACTACGTTTAAAATTGTGTGCAGCACAGTGGACATGTAATGCACAATATGTCTCAGGAAAGACTGTATGGGTTGGCAACACTCAGTATAGAACAGTCGGGCCCGCAGCCTGGACCTACAGGCCGTGGTGAAAACATTTACACAAAAGAAAGAGGACTCCAGGAGAACAAGGTAGTCGCTCAAGTTGMATTGAATTTGATTTAATTTACCTTGAATACTGCAGACCATTAGTGTAGGCTTTTAGCCAGCAAAACCTGCTGAGTTCAACAATAAAGTATCTGAATTCATCCTCAAACCGACTACTTTTCCCCCCTCAATTTTAGGCTATTTAATATGTAATTTTTTGTAAAAGGTTTATAAATAGCAGATAAAMACGGTATATAGCTATAGATAGTACACCGCATAACTAAACCATTTCCAGGAAGCTAGTGTTTTGAGCGTGAGCTGACTATTATTTGGCATTAATAGTTTTACRCACAACTTTCTATCCAAGCAGGGAGAGCGTGTGGATGGCTCATGTCATGCAGGTTCAGATAGCTGATTAGTACAGCTGTCCTGTATAGGCTATCACATTGGTAGCTGATTAGTGTGCTGTTGCATCGGAAATMTATTTTACAAATCTGCAATGTTTGAACTTCCAACTTCAATTACTAAATAATAAATAAGTAATTACAGTGGATTCGGAACGTATTCAGACCCATTCACTTTTTCCACATTTTGTTACATTACAGCCTCATTCTAAAATGCATTAAATAGTTGTTTCCCCCCTTCATAAATCTACAATCAATAACCCATAACGACGAAGCAAACAGGTTTTTTTTACAAAATAAAAAATAAATAAATATGACATTAACATAAGTATTCAGACCCTTTACTCAGTACTTTGTTGAAGCACCTTTGGCAGTGATTATAGCATCAAGTCTTTTTCAGTATAACGTTACAAGCTTAGCACACCTGTATTTGAGGAGTTTCTCCCATTCTTCTCTGCAGATCCTCTAAAGCTCTGTCAGGTCGGATGGGGAGCGTCGCTGCACAGCTATTTTCAGGTTTCTCCAGAGATGTTAGATCGGGTTCAATTCCGGGCTCTGGCTGTGTGCTGAGGGRCGTTGTCCTGTTGGAAGGTGAACCTTCGCCCCAYTCTGAGGTTCTGAGCGCTCTGGAGCAGGTTTTTATTGAGAATCTCTGTACTTTGCTCCATTCATCTTTCCCTCAATCCTGACGAGTCTCCCAGTCCCTGCCGCTGAAAATCATCCACACAGGATGATGCTGCCACCACCATGCTTCACCGTAGGGATGATGCCAGGTTTCCTCCGGACGTGACACTTGYAATTCAGACCAAAGAGTTCAATCTTGGTTTCATCAGACCAGAGAAGCTTATTTCTCATGGTCTGAGAGTCCTTTAGGTGCCTCTTGGCAAACTACAAGCGCTGTCATGTGCCTTTTACTGATGAGTGGCATCCGTCTGGCTGGCATCCGTCTGTATCAAATTAAATGTTATGCTCCGAGTCTCAGATAGGGTTTTGCATAAGCAAAATGTAAGATATTCTTCAGTCATTTTTTTAATAATAATAGAAATACACCGGATAGTTGCAGTGAAATGTGTTGTTTTACAGGGTCAGCCATAGTAGTACGGCCCAAATMGAGAAAATTAGGGATAAGTGCCCTGCTCAAGGGCACATTGAAAGATCTTTCAACTTGTCGGCTCGGGTATTCAAACCAGCGACATCTCAGTTACTGTCCCAACACTATAAACGCTAGGCTACCTTTCGCCCTTAATATGGTGATTGATTTTTGAAGTACATGTTATATTGAATAGAAGATACTCTACTTGTTGTTTTACCAGTTATCAACATATTGCTCAAAGAAAAGAAAGCCCAGTGGTTATTTAGACTTTAACTAATACATGTTCTTCTCTTTGCTGCGGTATCATTTCGGTATAGAGTATCGTGATGCTAAACCTGGAATTGAAGTCAAAATTCTGGTATCGTGACCATGCYGAAACCTATTTTTCTAATGATTGGTCAGAATTGCAAGCCCTCGCTTGCGGAATTGTTGATTCTGCAATAACAAAATTGCGATTGCAAAAATCCTGTGTATTATGTTGTGTGTTTACCTGCAGGAAGACCCCAGGGAAGTCATTGAGGACTGACTCCAGGAGCTCCAGACCAAACGTCCGGGTCATTTCTGTCATCCCCACCAGCCAGTAGGGGGCGTCAGCATTCACTAGCTGACATAGGTCCTGGATAGACACACACACGCACATAGGAATATAGACTTGCACATAGGACAGCTGGAGACAGCTACTAGCATTGCCTCTGTGATACAGTCTGTAAATCTAGGCTGTACATACACTACATGACCAAAAGTATGTGGACACCTGCTCGTCGAACATCTCATTCCAAATTCATGGYCATTAATATGGAGTTGGTCCACGCTTTGCTGCAATAGCAGACTCCACTCTTCTGGGAAGGCTTTCCATTAGATWTTGGAACATTGCTGACTTGCTTCCATTCAGCCACAAGAGCATTAGTGAGGTCGYGCACTGATGTTGGGCGATTAGGCCTGGCTCGCAGTGGGTATTCCAATTCATCCCAAAGGTGTTCGATGGGGTTGAGGTCAGGGCTCTGTGCTAGCCAATCAAGTTCTTCCACACCAATCTCAACAACCCATTTCTGCATGGAACTCGCTTTGTGCACGGGGGCATTGTTATGCTGAAACAGGAAAGGGCCTTCCCCAAACTGTTGCCACAAAGTTGCAGCACAGAATCGTCCAGAATGTCATTGTATGCTGTAGCGTTAAGATTTGTCCRAGCCAAAACCATGAAAAACAGCCCCAGATCATTATTCCTCCTCCACAAACTTCAGTTGGCACTATGCATTCGGGCAGGTAGCGTTCTCCTGGCATCCGATAAACCCAGATTCGTCCTTTAGACTACAAGATGGTGAAGCGTGATTCATCACTCCAGAGAARGCGTTTCCACTGCTCCAGAGTCCAAATGGCGGCGACCTTAACACCACTCCAGCCGAAACGCTTGACATTTTATCCTATGATGGTGCCACGTTGAAAGTGACAGAGCTCTTCAGTAAGGCCATTCTACTGCCAATATTTGTCTACGGAGATTGCATGGCTGTGTGTTTGATCTTAGAAACCTCTCAGCAACGGGTGTGGCTGAAATAGCCAAAGCCAGTAATTTGATGGGGTCCCCACATACTTTTGTGTATAAAGACAACCTGGCTGTATTTCATTCCACAAAGTTGTTCCCTCCCTTCTCCTGTCCTCATTCATAGAGTAAACCCTATCTATACCCCCTCTTCTGATGGGCGAGAGGGTGCAGGTGGGGTACAGTGAGAGGTATGGAGGACTGTCTCCTGGAGGACATACCTGGAACAGCATGTAGGCGTCTTTAGCGCTGGGCCGCAGGGTGCTGACAGACCTCCGGTTCGTGTTACCCTGGACTGGAGMAGGCTGCTCCACGATGCCTGGAAGAGAGAGGGAGGTGAGGAGGAGGGGGGGAAAGAACACATGTGAGAGACAGTCATTGGACACAGCTGTGGATACAAGCCTGGAGGGATCAATCGCTCACAAGCAAACAAACAATCCACATACCATCAAATAACACACACTCAGAAAAGACCGATCCAACACCTACTACAAGAGGGAAAAGTCACTTAATTAAATAGTGATTCTCAATCCTAGCTCACATACTAAACCAAGTGGCAGAGTGGGAAGACAGCAGTGTGAAATCTGACAGGGCCAAACAAAAACTCATGATGTATTCATTGAACTGAGGCTTAAATCACCAGATAAGCAGCTTTAGGCAATCTAAGGAGAAACTAACTCCCTTCCCTTACTCTGTGACAGGTTCAAAGTTAGAGGAGGAGGGTAGGAGAGAGAAAGTGTGATGCAGAATAGTGATGGACAGAAACGGTTCAGTCCTAGAATAACTCATTTTCCAATGATCCCTCCCGACCCTGACCTTTGAAGCGCTCGTCCTCGGCGACCATCCTCTCAAAGACCACGGTGACGACCTGTCTCACGGTGGCGGCGGCCGTGTTGTTGGTGATGTTGTCCTTGGTGAAGTGCAGGCGGAAACACAGCACGATGGCCTGGGAGGGACGAGGGGAGAGGAGACACAGGCTCTGTTACAATATTCAGCCTAACACAGGCTATGAAGCCCTGTACTGGGGAATACATTCTAAGTGGTATGTTAGTATGGGCAATTGAACGTAGACAGATTGACTAAGGCACACATCTGGATTCACATGCACGTGGAAACCAACTAGAACAGTACATGACTCCAAGGGCAAATATGAGACGTGTGTGGGACTAAGCATGGGAATATATGAAATGTCTGCAATGTGGGGGCAAATATTAACCTTCCGTAACATGAGGCAAGATACCCGTGTTTGTATGATYTGTGACTGTGTACACGCATGACAACATTTGGCGTTTGTATATAGTGTGCAGTTTGGGGTACCTTGGAGAGTATTTCGTCATGTACTACAGTGTTGGTGGTGAGCAGCACTAGGACAGTCTGCAGCAGCTTCAGCTCCTCCAGCCCGTTCTCCATCAACTGCCACAGCATGTTAATGATGTTCCCTGCTGCAGCCTGATGAACACACACACAGGCACACACACACACAGACTTGTAGCCTACTTGTACATCAAGGAGGCAGTGACAGTCACGGTCACAATCAACTGGAATGTGACAGAACAGAGCAAGTGACAGCAGCACTAGAGCTCACAGACATGTACACACAGATCAACAAAGAATTAGACACAGACYCACAGGGGAGCAGCCGACCGGACCAGCTCTGAATACARCAGGGTCAGCGAGGCACGTGCCTTCATTACACCAAACCCAGCAACTGTGGCACTCCAGAGCAGTGACTCACACATTTTCCCTGTGTCACATCCTGAGGTCAGAACAAACCAACAGAACTCGTACAAAACCAGTGGAACTGAGGGAAGTAGTCAGTTGAAGAAAATAAATAACCTGTCCTTCAAAAGTGGCAGCAAACGGGAACCATGACAGGTCATTTTCTTCCTAAGGCAAAACTGACACACGTTCACTCACTAAAACCAAGACATTTAATCAATACCGCAGGAGCTTCGTTCCTCTTCCCCGTGTCCGTGGTGGCAGGGGATGCAGGTGGGGGAGGGGTTTGGATGCATTGCTACTAACAGGGGGAGAGGGGTGCAGTGCTACTAGCGTTAGCACGATGACATGCTGGTCCCGTGTGGCTCAGTTGGTAGAGCATGGCGCTTGCAACGCCAGGGTTGTGGGTTCATTCCCCACGGGGGGACCAGGATGAATATGTATGAACTTTCCAATTTGTAAGTCGCTCTGGATAAGAGCGTCAGCTAAATGACTTAAATGTAAAATGTAAATGTAAATGCTAGCTGTTCCCATAGACTTGGGAGCCAACAACTATCCATTTAAYAGTGCGTCCTAGTAGTTAAGCCCTGGGCTTACAGACACACAGACAGTGATATATAGAGGGGAGGTGCTGGAGCGTGGCAGAAAGCCTCTTTTGAAAGGCTCCAGGCAGGGAGTCTGCTGATAGCATGTAAACACAGCCAGACAGGCATGGTGAACACAGTCAGTCACAGACAGTCAGGGTATTCTTATCCTAGCCGGCTAGCTGGTCGGTCAAGGTATCCCGGATAACACCAGGCAAGTCAAGGAAATTGGCCTCAATCGGAGAGGGAAGGGCCAGTCACAATAGCCTCGGTTCCATGTTGAGGTGTAGGTAGTGTTTTTACAGAGATGAGGCTTTGCACTGCAGTGTGAAGCAAAAAGCAGAAAACCCACCCTCTCAGTTAGAGTCGGTGGTATTTAAAGTTGTATAAGCCCAGGGTCAGAATAATGTGTTCGCCCTGCCCTGACTTCAAAATGTAGGCCTTCATCCAGACCAACGCACTGTTCAACGGGCTTAGAATGAAAACGTAGATGTCTTTTGTGTAGCAGCGACCATGCAGCAACAAGAGAGCACACCACCACTTTCAACGGTCCCGGCGTTTAGCACAGTGTGCATTGCGCTGGCCTTAAAAATATATGAGTCACAGCAGGTTTGACATCAGCTAGGACCATTTCCCTCCTAAATAATTCATTTCTGCCTTCTCAATCACCACAGTACATGCATTACACGCATTGATAACGKAATTCTAATGGATTATTAATCAAAGTGATTATAAAAGAGTTAGGGGCGAGCCTAAAACATCCCCTTAGTCTCCCACTGACATCAATGCATGACTAAGTGAAACATCGGAAGTTAGGATTAGCCCCATAGTGGTCCTGTGTTCCTCACCTCAGACACCACCTCGTGGGTCATGAGTCTCTGGACAGCAGCCAGACACAGCTGGGTGATCTTGGGCTCCTTGGTGCCACAGCCCATCAGGAACGGCTGGACCACCTCCGAGCTGTTCTCCTTCAGGGCTAAGGGGGAGACGATACACGGGCACAGTTCACACATCAAATCAGGCGMCTGTTGTAGAACACAACCACACCTAGGGCAACTCTTTTGGAATGCATCCTTCGCTTGTTTGAATTAGGTCTAATCARCAATCTGTACGTGGAGAACTGGTTCAGCAAAAACATCTCTCTCGCACAAACGTACACAAGGTATTTATGGGTGTCCCTTCCTCCTTCACTTACACGCCAAGATGTCGGTGTTCCTCGRGGCGATGGTCTTGATCTTGACGATCCCGGACTCGGCAGCCTATAGGAAAGCACAGACAAGAGGCCCATTAAGATTACATCTACTTATACGTTCCTTATGATGAGACCGCTGGCGATGCGTTACCACCTCCACTGTTATACCTGAGGTAGACATCTCCTAGTCCTTACTAATGATCCTCAGAGGAGAGGGCAGAGAACACAAGCGTGGCCAGAAACATTGATGTCTGGAAGCAGTTAACCTTGAGTAAGTCCCTTTACCTGAGAGGAGACAGAGGGAACCATAGTGATTTCTCTTTTGTGGAGCTGTACTGCCTGACATTTTTTATATATTTTTTAATTTTATTTAACGAAGCAAGTCAGTTAAGAACAAATTCTTATTCACAATGACGGCCTACACCGGCCAAACCCTAACAGCGCTGGGCCAATTGAGCGCCGCCCTATGGGACTCCCAATCTCAGCCGGTTGTGATACAGCCTGAAATCGAACCAGGGTCTGTAGCGACGCCTCTAGCACAGATGCTGCGCACTCGGAGCCCCGAAAGTGAGACGCTAAGGTGTGAGATAGGGAAGAGATGGAGGGGGGGAAGGACGGAAAAAGGGAGGAAAAAGGGCGGGGAGGAAGAAGAGCGACTGTGGGAAGGGAGTGAGAAAGGAGAAAGGCAAGGGGAGTGAAGGAAGGAGAGAGAGAGAGAGAGAGAGAGAGGAGAGAGAGAGAGAGAGAGAGAGAGAAGAGAGAGAGAGAGAGAGAGAGGAGAGAGAGAGAGAGAGAGAAGAAGAGAGAGGGGAGAGAGAAAAGGAGAGAGAGAGGAAAGGAGAGAGAGGAGAGAGGAAGAGAGAGGAAAGGAGGAGAGGAGAGAGAGAGGAGAGGAAAGGAGAGAGAGAGAGAGAGAAAGGGAGGAGAGAGAATAGAGAAGGAGAGAGAGAGAGGAGAGGGAAGGAGAGAGAGGGAATGTATGCTGTGCTTTCAGCAGTCAACAGAGGCCTCTTTATCTCTCTACAGCAACGCAGCTGTCAAGATATTCTCCCTCTCCAACGTCGCCCCCTCGTTCTCCTTTCTCCGTCGCTCTTTTTCCGTGCTTCTCTTGCCTTGTTCTTTCTTTCCCATCGCTAAACCAACCACACCAGCAAGCAGATCATTAACAATTGCCTATGTACCGTGATACGGACTGGGCCTATAGCCTACATAAACATACGTCAGTGTCCAATATGTCATAGGTTGCACCCCACCACGAAAATGCCCTTTTCTGAGAAAGACACACGAATAAACCAAAACTATTACATACTTAAACTCCCTACATTTAATAATCAGAATTGAATGACGTCAAGTGCCACATTTGCCAGAAAAAAAAGTTTTGACATTGTTTTCTTGGCAACTGCTCACAATTCTAGTCCCAAGTTAAATTTAAAAAATATATTGGATTGGTGTTCCAAGTGAAGACAAAACATCCTGTTATAGTACTGCTCTTCTTCCATACTCAAACATGCAAAGCTTAAGCAAGGGTTTCGTTCAGGTAACATGACCACAAAAGGCCTAGCTTGCGAACAGTGTGCAACGCCTCAGCATGTCATTCATCTGATATGAATAACGACACTAACCAGTCAACCTCATTCATATGACGTTAAACCACTTAGGATAACAGAGCGTGAGAAACTATCTGAACGTGGCTGCTGTACTGTGCTACGCTGCAGTGTTTGACCTCTCCTACCTTTTATACAGTAATATCACTTCCCACCTTTGGAGAAGGTGGAAAGTTTTAAGTTCCTCGGTGTACACATCACGGACAAATTGAATTGGTCCACCCACACAGACAGCGTGTGTGAAGAAGGCGCAGCAGCGCCTCTTCAACCTCAGGAGGCTGAAGAAATTCGGCTTGTCACCAAAAGCACTCACAAACTTCTACAGATGCACAATCGAGAGCATCCTGTCGGGCTGTATCACCGCCTGGTACGGCAACTGCTCCGCCCACAACCGTAAGGCTCTCCAGAGGGTAGTGAGGTCTGCAGAACGCACACCGGGGGCAAACTACCTGCCCTCCAGGACACCTACACACCCGATGTCACAGGAAGGCCATAAAGATCATCAAGGACAACAACCACCCAAGCCACTGCCTGTTCACCCCGCTATCATCCAGAAGGCGAGTCAGTACAGGTGCATCAAAGCAGGGACCGAGAGACTAGAAAAACAGCTTCTATCTCAAGGCCATCAGACTGTTAAACAGCCACCACTAACATTTAGCGGCCGCTGCCAACATACTGACTCAACTCCAGCCACTTTAAAAATGGGAATTGATGGAAATTTAGTAAAAATGTACCACTAGCCACTTTAAACAATGCCACTTAATATAATGTTTACATACCCTACATTACCCATCTCATATGTATATACTGTACTCTATATCATCTACTGCATCTTGCCATCTTATGTAATACATGTACCACTAGCCAGTTTAAACTATGCCACTTTATGTTTACATACCCTACAGTACTCATCTCATATGTATATACCGTACTCTATACCATCTACTGCATCTTTGCCATGCCGTTCTGTACCACCACTCATTCATATATCTTATGTACATATTCTTTATCCCTTTACACTTGTGTGTGTGTATAAGGTAGTAGTTGTGGAATTGTTAGGTTAGATTACTTGTTGGTTATTACTGCATTGTCGGAACTAGAAGCACAAGCATTTCGCTACACTCGCATTAAATCTGCTAACCATGTGTATGTGACTAATAAAATTTGATTTGATTTGATTTGATATTTCATTTGAACTGCCACAAGGACGCACGGAAGAAGAATGGGATTCAACAGGACGCAACCTTTTGAAACTTTTGGTTACCAGGCAACAGGGCCTTAATATTAGCAGGGTGGACTAGCCAGAACTGTGGAGAACTACAGGTCCATCACCACACGCCACACCCATACACCATATAAAGTTAATCTGGAGAAATGAAAGTCTCCCTCATCTCCTTTGTTCTCTGTGGAGCGAGGCTGAGGGCTTTAACGGGGCAATAAAATAACACAGAACTTCTCCAATATGCATTCCGATCCTTCTAGTGTACGCCACTTTTAAAGCTTGCCATAACTGATATATAGATACCGATGCTACGATGTGAATGAAAATCAATTCAATGGCTGTGGCTCATATTCAAAATGGGAAGCAGGCAGGCAGGTGACAGTTCCTTTGTTGAGAACATTTAACTCTGCCACAAAAATGCTTAGGCCTCCACAAAAGGACAATAAAGTCGCGTCGGGGGAAAAAAGGGCCAACGGGTTCTTATTCTAGGTGTTGTTGATGGGGGGGGGTAGATATATAAGCAGCGGTTGCGGAGCTGACACTTCCTCATCATGACGTTAGTCTTGTTATCTTGTTGGCAGGGGACAATGCTCGATTACAAAAAGTTATGACAATGAGGTTATAGCATAACATGCCTGGTTTAAAAATAAACTTGCTATGGGTTCTGCAATCCAGGCAAACAATGAACTGCCTCCCGCTGAAACCTTGTAGGAAGATCAAGGGCATCGAACCACACTGATTTCAACCAGTCACATAACTAAGCGAGTCAGAGAGCCTTGAATCAGAAGCAGATTGCTGGGATTTCAAAGGAGAGAGTAGGGTTGCAAAGTTACCCGTAATTGACCAAAATGACCGTAATCTTCAGTAATTTTGGTAYTTAACAGAAAATCTATGGCAATCTTTTGAAAAAGAAATCTACCATTTTGTAACTTAGCATCTGCACAGTTCAATTGTAAGATTTTCTGGGGAATTTGTTCAGTTCTATGGTTTGTTTAGACTTTGGTTTGAGCACTAGTCTCAGCACTATTCTGTTTACYTGGAATTGCCCCCAACTGAGCCCAAAAACTACAAGCTGACATTTTCAAACTTATTTCTGCAAACCACAGTGAAGAAGGGCGTATGCAGCCACTGTGAAGTTCCATCCACAGTTTAAGCAGCTTGAGGGCAAATGGTGGGAGGACCAGGCCACACTGGTAGGCCCAACTTCACTAAATGTTTTTAGTGTTATTCATTAAGTTTTGCACCAGCCTGAAAGCAAACTCATAACATTCGTCTAGGAATGGGCACGGTTATTTGAGTACTCGAATATCCGAACAGACGTTAGTATTTGAATAATTGCGAGAGTATTCATTTTGCCATTTGATATATTTTTTTTGCCTACTTCAACAATGAAAAGGCTTTGTCGAAATTAAATTGTCGATGTGACATTGCTACACCGCGACATTTGAAATTCTTAATTCAATAAAACAACAAACTTTTGAATGTAGTTTTTATGACYTGCGCCCCATAAAAAAGCCACCGTAGCCTACACAGGTTACATGTGAATGTTGATATTGTCGGCCAATCAAAATGGCACCARGGGTAGCAAGCAACGTGGGAGATCTCTAATCAGCAGTGATGTAGTAGTAAAAAAATATAAAAAAATTGGTAAACTATAAACTCCAGTGGGCGATCAAGATTATATCGATGGTTGTTCGTCTTAACAAAAAAAAGTATGACATTTTTAATAATGTATCGTTTGCATTTTAATGTAGGTCTATACGGAAGATAGGCCATATGGAGATGCTCATATTGAAACATATCTTAGTTTGTTTGGTAAGTTTAGTATAGATTCTCTCAGGGGACCCCACATGGGAACGTTGGGGAAACATTGTACTAACCTCTCTCTGCTTGCTTCCTCTCGCTCTGTGTATTGCAGCATGCTTGCTTCCTCCTACATGTACACTACAGGACCAAAAATATGTGGACACCTGCTCGTCGACCATCTCATTCCAAAATCATGGGGATTAACACGGAGTTGGTCCCTCCTTTGCTGCTATAACAGCCTCCACTCTTCTGGGAAGGCTTTCCACTAGAAATTGGAACATTGCTGCGGGGACTTCTCCTGGCATCCGACAAACCCAGATTCATCCGTCGGACTGCCAGATGGTGAAGCGTGATTCATCACTCCAGAGAACGCGTTTCCACTGCTCCAGATTCCAATGGCGGAGAGCTTTARGCCACTCCAGCCGACGCTTGACATTGCGCATGGTGATCTWAGGCTTGTGTGCGGCTGCTCGGCCATGGAAACCAATTTCATGAAGCTCCCGACAAACAGTTATTGTGCAGAAGTTGCTTCCAGAGACAGTTTGGAACCGAGTGCTTGCAACTGAGGACAGACAATTTTTACACGCTTCAGCACACGGCCGTCCTGTTCTGTGAGCTTGTGTTGCCTACCACTTCGCGGCTGAGCCATTGTTGCTTCTAGACGTTTCCACTTCACAATAACAGCACTTACAGTTGACCCGGGGCATCTCTAGCAGAGCAGAAATTTGATGAACTGACTTGTTGGAAAGGTGGCATCGTATGATGGTTCCACGTTGAAAGTCACTGAGCTCTTCAGTAAGGCCATTCTACTGCCAATGTTTGTCCACTGAGATTGTGTGGCTGTGTGCTTGATTTTATACACCTGTCAGAAACAGGTGTGGCTGAAATAYCCAAATCCACTCCTTTGAAGGGTTGTCCACATACTTTTRTATGCAGTGTATTTCAGTCTGCCTCAGCATCACCAGTCTGCCACACCACTGTCTGTCTCACAAGTACTCTCTGTTAGCACATTTATGAMGAGAACTCTTTTGCTCCTGCTGAGGTCAGGCTCCGTTTAACGCTACCTTCTTACGTCATCCTTCTAGCCAGGAAGCTAGCCAGTTAGCCGTTTGAGAGAGCGGTCAATGTCCTGCAAATACGGAGGGCGCAGGCGAACATAATGAGCAAACAACTGTTCATGATTCCACTCGTTCACAAAGAGGCAGGTGCGATTAGAACTCAGATCAAGAATATAAGCATTTAATATTTAATATAATATGAATAAATTAAAATGGCCAATTAGAGTGCAATCAATTAGCTTCATTTCTCAGAGAATGCTGAATTTACGTTAACTGTCATGGCTTGCTGAAATTACATGGAACAACCCTATTGGTTAATCTGAATGGAGTTGTAGACAAGGACGAGAAGTGCAGCAAAACAGTCTCAATTAGCCTAGGTAAGATAGCTAGCTAGCCATCTTYGCATCTTTACATCGATTTGATGCAGTCAAGACTGGCACAACTAGATGGCATGATAGATAACCTATGGCATCTACAAGTTTGTCAAACAAGCGCAAGTCTGTATGGCTACTCTCTCTCTCTACCATGTTAAACACATCGGCCCATGCCCATCCCCGCACTGCTGCAAGCAAGCAGAGTGGCACCTCTCTCCCAAGTTACGTAGGCTGCGCCCACAAGCCAGTTCCTAAATATAAACTATTTTAATAGTGAAATATTTCAAATGCCCATCCCTACTTCCCTCCAAGAGCCGCATCATTAGCTCAGCCGCTCATAGATGGTCTCAGAGAGAGAAACACGCTGCAGATGTTAGCACTGGTTCTGCTGCTGTATAGCCTACATTGAAGGGGCTAATTCAATGAATCCAATAGTCTCACCATTTGTCAGTTCTTCTTAAAGTCCCAATGCAGTCAAAAACTAGATTGTGTGTTTTATATACATTTCTACACCACAAGGTTGGAATAATACTGTGAAATTATAATGCCCTTTTAGTGTAAGAGCTGTTTGAAGAGACTGCCTTAAATTTCAGCCAGTTTTGGCCTGCCTGGTGACATCACCAGACAGTAAATTACAAACTTCTATGCTAAACAACATCAAGTTCAGTTTCCCCACTCAGACCACTCCCAGACAGTCCTAGCAAAATTGTAGCTTGAGAAATTGCTCTTTGCTAAGAAGCTATTTTTGTTTCTTTTTGACTATTTTAATTGATTACGATCACAGTAAAACCCAGAAATTATTTGATATTGAGATGAAAACGGCTGCATTGGATCTTTAAGTTTCTACTCTTCTGCTTGTTATTTTGTCAGACTGTATGAAATCTTCGTGACAAATTCAGCCATACAGGCGGGGTGTAAAGGAGGTGCATGATCCGTTTCATTAATACTGCGCTATTCCTGGAGATGCCACGTTTCACAGACAGTCGCCAGACACTGCAGTGTACGGGCAATTCCGTGGGAAAGTCAACCTGAGCATCCACTAATAAGGTCCGTCATTTACGAATGMAACCCTGTTATAATTATCCTTAAGGTCTATATCAGGGGTGGGRAACTCCAGTCTTCGGGGGCCTGATTGGTGACACACTTTTGCKTCAGCCCCAACTAACACACCTGAATCCAATAATCCATTAATCATCATCTTCAATTTAGAAGGCAATTCGTTTAAATSAGCTGTGTTTGCTAGGGATGGGGAAAAAGTGACACCACTCCGGCCCCCAAGGACTGGAGTTCCTTATCCCTTGTCTAGGTTATATGTTGGAGTTARAGAGCAGGATGCCAAAACTCAAAAAATGCTTTTCGGACAATTTCATGGCTTTTAGAAAGGGCCCACAGAGATTGGTTTTCCACTCACAGCTGTTCACCAGTGTTAGATATGAACACTAAGGACTCTAGTCAAAACTGTGCCAGAGGAAGGCCCGGGATCATCAAGGACGCCACACACCCCAGCCACAATCTGTTCACTCCCGTACCAAATCGATAGACACAGATCTATCTACAAGCCATCAAACTGCTGAACACTTCAACTGGACTGACCACCTCCACTGCCTCGCCAAACCTTAGCACACAGAACCTAGACTCCTATTATGATGGCTAAATACTGCACAAGTTAAACACTTGCTCCTAATCCCCCCCTTCTACAAAACACGGAAATATTGGACTATAAATTGTGCCTTCCTGTATTATACTAAAATGATTATTATATTCTATCGAGCCATTTACTTTGTTCGTATTCTTATATTTTCTTATTGTTGTTGCATTATTGAGAAGGAACCTGCAAGCAAGCATTTCACTGGACAGTGTATACCATGTGTATCCCGTACATCCAACTAATAACAGATGATACGTGAAACTTTAAAAAATGATTTGTTAAGCAATACAGACCAAATTGAAGTGTCTTGACTCTTGTTTGCATGTTCTACAGTCCTGTAAAGGTAGACGGTGACTGGGACAGGCAATGTAGCATCCCAAATGAAAACAAATTCCAAATGACAACAAATGTGTTATGATAGATTTGGATCAAGACATCTTTAAGATTTGAATGTCTAACATCCATAACTGCCATTTTTGCGCTCTAAAGTAATAATGGAAATGACTATCTTTTCAAATGTATTGTTTTTGTGTTCAGCCAACCCTTTCCTTTTTATTCCACCTTTATTTACCCAGGTAGGCCAGTTGAGAACAACTCATTTACAACTGTAACCTGGCCAAGATAAAACACAGCAGTGCGACAAAAACAACAGAGTTACACATAAACAAACGTACAGTCAATAACACAAAATAAACAAAAAATAGAAAGATCTATATACAGTGTGTGCAAATGTAGAAGAGTAGGYAGGTAGGCAATAAATAGGCCATGGAGGTGAAAATAATTACAATTTAGCATTAATACTGGAGTGATATATGTGCAGATGATGATGTGCAAGTAGAGATACTGGGGTGCAAAAGAGCAAGAGGTTAAGTAATAATATGGGGATGAGGTAGTTGGGTGTGCTATTTATAGATTGGCMSTGTACAGGTACAGTGATCGGTAAGCTGCTCTGACAGCTGATGTTTAAAGT
The DNA here is from genome assembly GCF_002910315.2 of Salvelinus sp. IW2-2015. Classification (NCBI taxonomy): domain Eukaryota; kingdom Metazoa; phylum Chordata; class Actinopteri; order Salmoniformes; family Salmonidae; genus Salvelinus; species Salvelinus sp. IW2-2015. The sequence goes on from NC_036842.1 coordinate 56,874,130, forward strand.
TAGAGAGGGAGATATAAAACTTCAGCTTCAGAGATTTTTGCAATTCATTCCAGTCATTGGCTGCAGAGAACTGGCAGGAAAGGCGGCCAAAGGAAGTGTTGGCATTGGGGATGACCAGTGCAATATACCTGCTGGAGCGCGGTGCTACTGGTTGGGTCTGCTATGTGACCAGTGAGCTGAGATAAGGCGGGGCTTACCTAGCAAAGACTTACAGATGGCCTGGAGCCAGTGGGTTTGGCGACAGATATGTAGTGAGGGCCAGCCAACGAGACATAGAGGTCGCAGTGGTGGGTAGTATATGGGCTTTGGTGACAAAATGGATGGCACTGTGATAGCAACTATGTAGGCTAAGTAGAGTGTTGGGGGCTATTTTGTAAATGACATCGCCGAAGTCAAGGATCGGGTAGATAAGTCAGTTTTAAGAGGGTATGTTTGGCAGCATGAGTGAAGGAGGCTTTGTTTGCAAAATAGGAAGCCGATTCTAGAATTTATTTTGGATTGGAGATGCTTAATGTGAGTCTGGAAGGAAGAGTTTACAGTCTAACCAGACACCTGTATTTGTAGTTGTCCACATATTCTAGGTCAGAACTGTCCAGACTAGTGATGTAGTCGGGCGGGAGGGTGCGGGTAGCAATCGGTTGAAGAGCATGCACTTAGTTTTACTTGCATTTAAGAGCAGTTGGAGGCCACGGAAGGAGTGTTGTTATGGCGTTGAAGCTCGTTTGGAGGTTTGTTAGCACAGTGTCCAAAGAAGGGCCAGATGTATACAGAATGGTGCCGTCTGAGTAGAGGTGGATCAGAGAATCACCAGCAGCAAGAGCGACATCATRGATATGCATTTATATATTTAGCTCCTTTGCACCKCATTATTTTTATTTCTACTTTGCACATTCTTCCACTGCAAATCTATCATTCCAGTGTTTTACTTGCTATATTGTATTTACTTCGCCACCATGGCCTTTTTTTTTGCCTTTACCTCCCTTATCTCACCTCATATAGACTTTTTTTCTACTATATTATTGATTGTATGTTTGTTTTACTCCATGAGTAACTCTGTGTTGTTGTATGTGTCGAACTGCTTTGCTTTATCTTGGCCAGGTCGCAATTGTAAATGAGAACTTGTTCTCAACTTGCCTACCTGGTTAAATAAAGGTGAAAAAAATAAAAAAATATACACAGAGAAAATAGTCGGCCCGAGAATTGAACCCTGTGGCACCCCCATAGAGACTGCCAGAGGTCCGGACAACAAGCCCTCCGATTTCACACACTGAACTCTGTCTGAGAAGTAGTTGGTGAACCAGGTGAGGCAGTCATTTGAGAAGCCAAGGCTATTGAGTCTGCCGATAACAATGTGGTGATTGACAGAGTCGAAAGCCTTGGCCAGGTCGATGAAGATGGCTGCACAGTATTTTCTTTTATCGATGGTSGTTAGGATATCGTTTAGGACCTTGAGCCTGGCTGAGGTGCACCCGTGACCAGCTCGGAAACTAGATTGCATAGTGGAGAAGGTGTGGTGGGATTCGAAATGTTCCGTGATCTGTTAATTAACTTGGCTTTTGAAGATRTTAGAAWGGCAGGGCAGGATGGATATAGGTCTTTAACAGTTTGGGTCTAAGGTGTCTCCCCCTTTGAAGAGGGGGATGACCGCAGCAGCTTTCCAATCTTTGGGGATTTCAGACGACACAAAAGAGAGGTTGAATAGGCTAGTAATAGGGGTTGCAACAATTTCGGCTGATCATTTTTAGAAAGAGAGGGTCCAGCTGATTTGTAGTGATCCAGATTTTGCAGCTCTTTCAGAACATCAGCTGATTGGGTTTGGGCAAGTTGCTGCAGGGGGTGCTGAGGTGTTGGCCGGGGTAGGGGTAGCCACGTGGAAAGCATGGCCAGCTGTGGAAAAATGCTTATTGAAATGATCGATTATTGTAGATTTATCGGTGGTTTTCTATCCTCAGTGCAGTGGGCAGCTGGGAGGGGGTGCTCTTATTCACCATGGACTTTACAGTTACCCAAAACCTTTTGGAATTAGTGCTACAGGAAGCAATATAGCTAGCCTTAGCTTTCCTAACTGACTGAGTATATTGGTTCCTGACTTCCCTGAAGAGTTACATATTGCTGGGGCTATTCGATGCTAATGCAGAACGCCACAGGATGGTTTTGTGCTGGTCAAGGGCAGTCAAGTCTGGGGTGAACCAAGGGCTATATCTGTTCTTAGTTCTACATTTTTTGAATGGGGCATGCTTATTTAAGATGGAGAGGGAAGCACTTTTGAAGAGCAACCGGGCATCCTCTACTGACGAGATGAAGTCAATATCCTGCCAGGATACCCGGGCCAGGTCGGTTAGAAAGACCAGCTCTCTGAAGTGTTTTAGGGAGTGTTTGACAGTGATGAGGGGTGGTCGTTTGACAGCGGACCATTACGCACGCAGGCAATGAGGCAGTGATCGCTGAGATCCTGGTTGAAGCAGAGGTGTATTTAGAGGGCAAGCTGGTCAGGATATCTAAGAGGGTGCCCATGGTTACGGATTTAGGGTTGTACCTGGTAGGTCCCTTGATAATTTGTGTGAGATTGAGGGCATCTAGCTTAGATTGTAGGACGGCCGGGGTGTTAAGCATGTCCCAGTTTAGGTCACCTGACAGTACAAACTCTGAAGATAGATGGGGGGGGCGATCCATTCACATATGTTGTCCAGGGCACAGCTGGGGGCTGAAAGGCGTCTATAACAAGCGGCAACGGTGAGACTTGTTTCTGGAAAGGTGGATTTTTAAAAGTAGAAGCACGAATTGTTTGGGCACAGACCTGGATAGTATGACAGAACTCTGCAGGCTAAATCCGCCCACTTTGGCAGTTCTATCTTGTCGGAAAATGTTATAGTTGGGGATGGAAATTTCAGGATTTTTGGTGGCCTTCCTAAGCCAGGTTTCAGACACGGCTAGGACATCCGGGTTGGCGGAGTGTGCTAAAGCAGTGAATAAAACAAACATAGGGGGGAGGCTTCTAATGTTAACATGCATGAAAATGGCTCTCCATATTTTGACCTAAGACTTACAAACTCAGACTTCCACTAATATGTTCAGTCTCCCAAAAATCATTTGCATTTCATGTAACAACCATAATGCATATTTTGTTTATCCATTCTGTGAGACATTAACGCTATGATTTTGCGTGCAAATGTAACATCCAAAACCCTGGAATCGCCCATAATGCATCAGGGAGCTGCTGTGTGTGTTGTCAGACTAAAGTGATCAGAGCACAACAAACAGAGAATCTCCCATGAGATTAGAAGGAAAGGAATTGAGCGTGAAGCTGTGATATAGAAAAATCTATGGGATTCTTCTCAGCCCTTTTAAAACACAGAAATACTGTAGAGAAAACAGCTGCTTGCAGCTTGTCAGCGGTAAATGAATGGGATAGGGGTGTGTGAGACTGGTCAAGGAGGTGTCTCGTACCTGGCTATCTGAGTGAAAAGATTAGAGTCAAGGGCACAACTGACATMCTCAGTTCCAATAGAAAGGTAAGATAATTCAGATATATTGATCAACATTTTAAAAGAAAGCCTACTTAGAAAGCCCAGCAAAGGTTAGATGTAGTATAACCAGATTCTAGCCAGGAAACAAAAGACAGAAATAGTAGGCTACCGTTACTGTAGAGGTATTTCCCCAAGAGCAGTAGCGAGTCTTTCACTCCCTTACACATGGTAAGGTCTGAAGAAAAACAAACAAAGCCAGGGAGAGTTACACCTGGCAGCCTGCTGCCTAGCACTGACTGACTCACCTCAGTCTAGAGTGGAGGCCCACAGGCCAACATAAAGGAGCAGTCATTTAAAATGTGGAGACAGCATTACTTCTCTGAGAGCTAGGCCTACACTGGCATGACATCATAAATGTGTTGTGGACTCCTAGTGGGATGACTAATACAAACATGACAATCAAGGCCTTGTTTATATCTAGATGAAAACATGTTGTCCTAAAGAGATTATATTACAGACCCTCAATCAGAATCTCCAAAGCWAGTGAAGACTGGCCATTAACAAGTTAATTTGATTATTTTAGGCTCACTCCTTTTACCTAAACATTTGAGTTCAAAGGAGAATGCAATTCCTGTCATATAGGCCAGGGCTTCAAACTGGGGTCTGCAGCAGGTCCGCGATTTTTGTTGGGATATTTTTACGAATATCGCTAGCTGCAACAGAATACGATTGTGAGTACCATTTTTATGTCTCTGCCTCCAGTATGTGTGTCCAGTATATAGAKAGTTAAGAGGTAGTTTCATAAGCCATTGCTAACTAGCGTCAGCTCAATGACTGGAAGTCTACAGGAACAGTTAGCATGCTAGCTGTTCCTGTTCATCCGACTCTGGGGAAGTATTGGCTTCATTGTCAAAATCTCAAACTAAAATTATAGTCATTGGAGCTAATTGCAGGGTATTTCTGTATTGAAAATTATTAGACTGACCTTCTAAGGTGTAATTTTCAGAATGGAAACACAGTTTCAGTGTCAACTTAAACGAACAAAACCAGACAGAAAACATGCAAAAATTGCAGTTTTTTTTATAATACCATCTGAGAACTAACAATCAAATAAAAGCTAGATAGTCAGGGATAATAATATATATATWTTTTTTTTTAACCGGGCATTCAGGGCACATGCACATTGATTTTGTAATACTATTTGAGCAGTGGAACACAGAATTAGCCATGGCAAAATGCGTAAAAGTGCAGGAAATCAGTTTTAAATATGTAAAATTGTCTCTCAGCTCCATACCAAACTGTGTAGAATTGCTGGAAATTAACTTAACTGCAAAATTCTCTCTCAGCTCAATGGATATTACCTATACCATAACCCCACCCATGGGGCACTCTTTTCACAACGTTGACATCAGCAAACCACTCCCCCACACAACGCCATCTGCCTGGTACAGTTGAAACCGGGTTTCATCTGTGTAGAGCACTCTTCTCCAGCATGCCAGTGGCCATCGAAGGCAAGCATTTGTCCACTGAAGTCAGTTATGACACCGAACTGCAGTCAGGTCAAGACCCTGTTGAAGATGACGAGCACGTAGATGAGCTTCCCTGAGACGGTTTCTGACAGTTTGTGCAGAAAATCTTCAGTTGGGCAAGCCCAGTTTCATCAGCTGTCCGGGTAGCTGGTCTCAGARGATCCCGCAGGTGAAGAAGCCTGATGTGGAGGTCCTGAGCTGGCGTGGTTACACATGGTTTGTGGTTGTGAGGCCGGTTAGATGCACTGCCAAATTCTCTAAAACAACYTTTGAMGCGATGGCTTATGGTAGAGAATTGAACCTTCAATTCTCTGGTAACAACTCTGGTGGACATTCCTGCAGTCAGCATGCCTATTGCACGCTCCCTCAAAACTTGAGATATCTGTAGCATTACGTTGTGACAACTGCACATTTTTGAGTGGCCTTTTATTGTCTCCAGCACAAGGTGCACCTGTGTAATGATCATGCTGTTTAATCAGATTCTTGATAGGCAACACCTGTCAGGTGGACGGATTATCTTGGCAAAGGAGAAGTGTTCACCAACAGGGATGTAAACAAATTTGCACAGAAAATAAAAATAAGCTTTTTGTGTGTATGTAACTTTGATCTTTTATTTCAGCTCATGAAACATGGAATCACTTTACATGTTGCGTTTATATTTTTGTTCAGTATAATTTGCCACATGAAGTAGAGYACCATAATAGCGTTCATGTCAGTAGTTAAACCCGGAAGAGAAGTACTCTGCCATCAATCACAACGTTTTGGATGCAGTGGCAAATAAACATCCTCATTTTGTGAATCATTAAAWATATGTTTAAAAATGTGATCTTGACAGACACAAAACAATGCACGTCCCATTATTGAATGTAAACTCATTATTTGACAACTGACAATATAGCCATGCTACCGATCAAGCCTAACGTCACACCGTGGCACAACATTCATGCAGCCGTCACAACTGAATATAATTCATCTGATACATGTCACGTCGCATCACTCGATGCACTTGATGACAACATCAGCAATTGCATCAAAATGTATCATCAGTGGTGAGGTGGCAAATTATCACAACACCACATAACACACAGAGTGAAACTGCGTGAAAACTATAGAGAGATTGCTAGCTAAAGTTAGCTAGACAGGCATATATATCTACCTCTTTGACTGGGGGGAATTTCTTCTTGCATTCCATGGACAGGGACCGCAGATCCGTCTGCATGTTCTCGAGTAATTTCTTCACCGCTTCGGGGGTACTGGTCGACATTTTGGATGATGTATTCGATCTAAATATCAAAAGRTTTAAATAATAAGGAATGCAAATGCAGTCCTATGATACTGGTCCCCGGCCTACTTATTCAGCTCATTCGAAAAAATAAAAACGCTGTGGACCTCCGCACAAGCGTCCATTGAACAATATTCCAGTGTTCTGCCTTGTCCTATCCGTCTGTATGTATAATCGAAGCGATGACACGGCATAAYTTTATCTTCAACAAAAAGCCTAGAKGTTAGTGTGATAGATTATCATCATTAGCACAATTCTAGCTACTAGTGCCATTTATATGGTTAATATGTCTCCGTTTCAGCCTTAGGTTTCACGGCTCCAGCCGTCACCATTGCAAGCACCGTTTCGATCCCACAATGCTTTGGTAGACATTGACACGTCACTTGTACTTCCGTAAACATGACCGGCTTCCAGCAAAATGATTACAGTGTCCCCTAGTGGAGTATTGTAAACAAATTGATGGGACGTCCAACTCTGAAGTCACCACATTGAAGTTTAAATGTAAAATGGTAAGGTTAGGATTAATGTTAAGGTACATTTTATGGTTATGGTTAGGGTTTAGGTATATGGACGTCCCAAGGWTRCCGGGGAGCACTAACCTTTCTGTAGAGCAATGTACAGGTAACTGCCAAAATAATGGGAACACTTGAGTAAATGAGGGAWACAAATTATGTTGAAAGCAGGTGCTTCCACACAGGCGTGGTTCATTAGTTAATTAAGCAATTAACATCCATCACACTTAGGGTCATGTATAAAAACGCTGGTCTGGCCATTATTTTGGCTACCATGGCTATGCCACAATACGATGACAACGCCCCTATCCGCATGGCCTGAGTGCTCACTGAAAGGTTTGATGAGCATGACAATTAGGTAAACCATATGCCATGGCTGTCTCAGTCATTGGATCTCAAACCAACTGAACACTTAAGGTGATGTTCTGGGGAGGTGCCTGAGATGGTATTTTCCATCAGCATCAACAAAACACCAAATAATGGAATTTCTCGTGGAAGAATGGTGTCACATCCCTCCAGTAGACTTCCAGACACTTGTAGAATCTATGCCAAGGTGCARTGAAGCTGTTCTAGCTCGTGGTGGGTCAATGCCCTATTAGGACAGTTTATGTTGGTGTTTCTGTTAATTTGGCAGTTAGCCTAGTGGTTAGAGTGTTGGGCCAATAACTGAATGGTTGCTAGTTTGAATACTTGAGCAGACAAGGTATAAAATCTGTTGCTGTGCCTTGAGCAATCTACTTAATCCTAATTTGCTCCAGGGGTACCATAATGCAATGGTTGACCCTGTAAAAACAACACATTTCATTGCACCTATCTTGTGTATACCGAGTGGGGCTACCGACGTTAAGGCGAATCTGAAGATTGTGCTGGCTAAAGCTAAAACTGGTGAGTATAGAGATATTGTTATCCACGTCGGCACCAACGATGTTAGGATGAAACAGAGGTCACCAAGCGCAACATAGCTTCAGCGTGTAAATCAGCTAGAAAGATGTGTCGGCAACGACTAATTGTCTCTGGCCCCCTCCCAGTTAGGGGGAGTGATGAGTTCTACAGCAGTCTCACAACTCAATCGCTGGTTAAACTGTTTTCTGTCCCTCCCAAAAGATAGAATTTGTAGATAATTGGCCCTCTTTCTGGGACTCACCCACAAACAGGACCAAGCATGGCCTGTTGAGGAGTGACGGACTCCATCCTAGCTGGAGGGGTGCTCTCATCTTATCTACGAACATAGACAGGGCTCTAACTCTCCTAGCTCCACAATGAAATAGGGTGCAGGCCAGGCAGCAGGCTGTTAGCCAGCCTGCCAGCTTAGTGGAGTCTGCCACTAGCACAGTCAGTGCCTAAAGCTAGGTTGGGCAAAACTAAACATGGCGGTGTTCGCCTTAGCAATCTCACTAGAATAAAGACCTCCTCCATTCCTGKCATTATTGAAAGAGATCGTGATATCTCACATCTCAAAATAGGGATACTTAATATTAGATCCCTCACTTCAAAGGCAGTTATAGTCAATGAACTAATCACTGATCATAATCTTGATGTGATTGGCCTGACTGAAACATGGCTTAAGCCTGATGAATTTACTGTGTTAAATGAGGCCTCACCTCCTGGTTACACTAGTGACCATATCCCCCGTGCATCCCGCGAAGGCGGAGGTGTTGCTAACGTTTACGATAGCAAATTTTACGATAGCAAATTTCAATTTACAAATTTTTCAATTTTTGTCTTTTGAGCTTCTAGTCATGAAATCTATGCAGCCTACTCAATCACTTTTTATAGCTACTGTTTACAGGCCTCCTGGGCCATATACAGCGTTCCTCAACGAGTTCCCTGAATTCCTATCGGACCTTGTAGTCATAGCAGATAATATTCACATTTTTGGTGACTTTAATATTCACATGGAAAAGTCCACAGACCCACTCCGAAAGGCTTTCGGAGCCATCATCGACTCAGTGGGTTTTGTCCAACATGTCTCTGGACCTACTCACTGCCACAGTCATACTCTGGACCTAGTTTTGTCCCATGGAATAAATGTTGTGGATCTTAATGTTTTTCCTCATAACCCTAGACTATCGGACCACCATTTTATTACGTTTACAATTGCAACACATAATCTGCTCAGACCCCAACCAAGGAGCATCCAAAGTCGTGCTATAAATTCTCAGACAACCCAAAGATTCCTCGATGCCCTTCCAGATGCCTACCCAAGGGCGTCAGAGGACAAAAATCAGTTAACCACCTAACTGAGGAACTCAATTTAACCTTGTGCAATACCCTAGATGCAGTTGCACCCCTAAAAACTAAAAACATTTGTCATAAGAAACTAGCTCCCTGGTATACAGAAAATACCCGAGCTCTGAAGCAAGCTTCCAGAAAATTGGAACGGAAATGGCGCCACACCAAACTGGAATCTTCCGACTAGCTTGGAAAGACAGTACCGTGCAGTATCGAAGAGCCCTCACTGCTGCTCGATCATCCTATTTTTCCAACTTAATTGAGGAAAATAAGAAAACAATCCCCCCCAAAAAAATTGATACTGTCGCCAAAGCTAACTAAAAAAGCAACATTCCCCAAGAGAGGATGGCTTTCACTTCAGCAGTAATAAAATCATGAACTTCTTTGAGGAAAAGATCATGATCATTAGAAAGCAAAATTACGGACTCCTCTTTAAATTTGCGTATTCTTCCAAAGCTCAGATGTCCTGAGTCTGCACAACTCTGCCAGGACCTAGGATCAAGGGAGACACTCGTGTTTTTATCTATCTCTCTGACACAATGATGAAAATAATCATGGCCTCTAAACCTTCAAGCTGCATACTGGACTCCATTCCAACTAAACTACTGAAAGAGCTGCTTCCTGTGCTTGGCCCTCCTATGTTGAACATAATAAATGGCTCTCCGGATGTGTACCAAACTCACTAGAAGTGGCAGTAATAAAGCCTCTCTTGAAAAAGCCAAACCTTGACCCAGAAAATATAAAAAACTATCGGCCTATATCGAATCTTCCATTCCTCTCAATTTTTTTTGAAAAAGCTGTGCGCAGCAACTCACTGCCTTCCTGAAGACAAACAATGTATACGAAAATGCTTGTCTGGTTTTAGACCCCATCATAGCACTGAGACTGCACTTGTGAAGTGGTAAATTACCTTTTAATGGCTGTCAAACCGAGGCTCTGCATCTGTCCTTGTGCTCCTAGACCTTAGTGCTGCTTTTGATACCATTGATCACCACATTCTTTTGGAGAGATTGGAAACCCAAATTGGTCTACACGGACAAGTTCTGGCCTGGTTTAGTTCTTATCTGTCGGAAAGATATCAATTTGTCTCTGTGAATGGTTTGTCCTCTGACAAATCAACTGTATTTCGGTGTTCCTCAAGGTTCCGTTTTAGGACCACTATTGTTTTCACTATATATTTTACCTCTTGGGGATGTCATTCGAAAACATAATGTTAACTTTCACTGCTATGCGGATGACACAGCTGTACATTTCAATGAAACATGGTGAAGCCCCAAAATTGCCCTCGCTAGAAGCCTGTGATTCAGACATAAGGAAGGGATGGCTGCAAACGTTCTACTTTTAAACTCGGACAAAACAGAGATGCTTGTTCTAGGTCTCAAGAAACAAAGAGATCTTCTGTTGAATCTGACAATTAATCTTGATGGTTGTACATTCGTCTCAAATAAAACTGTGAAGGACCTCGGKGTTACTCTGGACCCTGATCTCTCTTTTGACGAACATATCAAGACTGTTTCAAGGACAGCTTRTTTCCATCTACGTAACATTGCAAAAATCATTAACTTTCTGTCCAGAAATGATGCAGAAAAATTCATCCATGCTTTTGTTACTTCTGGGTTAGACTACTGCAATGCTCTACTTTCCGGCTACCCGGATAAAGCACTAAATAAACTTCAGTTAGTGCTAAATACGGCTGCTAGAATCCTGACTAGAACCCCAAAATGTGATCATATTACTCCAGTGCTAGCCTCCCTACACTGGCTTCCTGTTAAGGCAAGGGCTGATTTCAAGGTTTTACTGCTAACCTACAAAGCATTACATGGGCTTGCTCTTACCTATCTTTCCAAGTTGGTCCTGCCGTACATACCTACATGTACGCTACGGTCACAAGATGTAGGCCTCCTAATTGTCCCTAGAATTTCTAAGCAAACAGCTGGAGGCAGGGCTTTCTCCTATTGAGCTCAATTTTTATGGAATGGTCTGCCTACCCATGTGAGAGATGCAGACTCGGTCTCAACCTTTAAGTCTTTATTGAAGACTCATCTCTTCAGTAGGTCATATGATTGAGTGTAGTCTGGCCCAGGAGTGTGAAGGTGAACGGAAAGGCTCTGGAGCAACGAACTGCCCTGTCTCTGCCTGGCCGGTTCCCCTCTCTCCACTGGGATTCTCTGCCTCTAACCCTATTACAGGGGCTGAGTCACTGGCTTACTGGTGCCGTCCCTAGGAGGGGTGCATCACTTGAGTGGGTTGAGTCGCTGTTGAGTCGCTGACGTGCTCTTCCTGTCTGGGTTGGTGCCCCCCCCCCTCCTTGGGTTGTGCCGTGGCGGAGATCTTTGTGGGCTATACTCGGCCTTGTCTCAGGAATGGTAAGTTGATGGTTGAAGATATCCCTCTATTGGTGCGGGGGCTGTGCTTTGGCAAAGTGGGTGGGGTTATAGCCTGCCTGTTTGGCCCTGTCTGGGGGTATCATCGGATGGGGCCACAGTGTCTCCTGACCCCTCCTGTGTCAGCCTCCAGTATTTATACTGCAGTAGTTTGTGTCGGGGGCTAGGGTCAGTCTGTTATATCTGGAGTACTTCTCCTGTCTTATCCGGTGTCCTGTGMGAATTTAAGTATGCTCTCTCTAATTCTCTCTTTCTCTCTTTCTTTCTTTCTCACTCTCGGAGGACCTGAGCCCTAGGACCATGCCTCAGGACTACCTGGCATGATGACTCCTTGTTGTCCCCAGTCCACCTGGCCGTGCTGCTGCTCCAGTTTCAACTGTTCTGCCTGCGGCTATGGAACCCTGACCTGTTCACCGGACGTGCTACCTGTCCCAGACCTGCTGTTTTCAACTCTCTAGAGACAGCAGGAGCGGTAGAGATACTCTTAATGATCGGCTATGAAAAGTCAACTGACATTTACTCCTGAGGTGCTGACTTGTTGCACCCTCGACAACTACTGTGATTATTATTATTTGACCATGCTGGTCATTTATGACCAGGTTAAAGAAGGATTTTTAAGCCTTGAGATAGTTGAYACATGGATTGTGTGTGCCATTCAGAGGGTGAATGGGCGAGACAAAATATTTAAGTGCCTTTGAATGGTTCGAGTGTCCTGGGTTTTTCACACTCAACAGTTTCCTGTGCATATTAAGAATGGTCCACCACCCAAAGGACATCCAGCAAACTTAACACAACTGTGGGAAGCATTGGAGTCAACATGGGTCAGCATCCCTGTGGAACGCTTTCGAAACCTTGTAGAGTCCATGCCCTGACAAATTGAGGCTGATCTGAGGGCAAAAGGGGGTGCAATTCAATATTAGGAAGGTGTTCCCTAATGTTTTGTACACTCAGTGTTTGTCAATAAAGCTTTTTTTTGTCAGTTACCTGTATTTGCTCAATAGTAAACACACACATATACTAAATATGTTACATTAGAGATTTTTGGGAGGAAAAAATAAAGGCATACAGCACACACATACCTCAATAGATTGATTTCTGTTGGTTATTGATGTACTCTGATGTTGATACTGTTACCATTTTCTGGCCATTAGAATGCATGAATGCATTCCCTCTCTCCCTCTCTCTTGCTGGGTTTTGGCTGGAACAGTTTTCAAATATCTCTTGTTGGGGGAAAAAAATGACTTGATATGACATATTTATTTTAAAACTTTTAATACAAATATTTGTATTTTACAATGTCAGTTGTAATYATGCATGTGAACGYTGTTCAGRTTTGCACTTGACTAGACATGGCCTTAGCAACACTGACAAACACATACTGGAGGTGTAAGAGCTTATACTGTTCAAAGTTGTTATTGTTCGCTAAGGAAAAGCAGATGATGAAATAAATTAATGAATAGACAATACAAGCAAATAAAGACTATCTAGCATTGTGTGGGTGAACATAAAAGGTATGAAACTCAAGTATGAAACTCAAGTTCTGGTCTGTCACCTCTAAACTGCTCACTATGGCGGTATACTGTTGTACGGCACAATGATTTCCAATGCAAAATGTTGTACACATTTTTTGGGGGAACACAATCCATACTTCACTAGTTTTTAAACCATGTTTATCATGTGCTTTATCACATATTGGACATGGTATACAGCTTAAAAATATATATATGATTCTAAACCTTTTTTTTTTTTGAAGAATCAAGCCAACGATGAGAGCAATGCAAATATCAATGTATTACATTTCAGAATAAAAACTGACATAAGACTATGATTAAAATGCTAATACACAATGATTATATCTCCAAGTAAGCTTTTGAATCAAATGCAATGCATTTACAGTAAGTCTGACAACCCCAGGCTAGCATAGCCTACTATTCAGTCTCCTACAGGTTACTACAATAGAAACAGACACTTGCACTTCAGGTGGGCTTCAGATATCTTTTTGACACAAGTTTTGTGACATAAATCTGGATATTAAACTGTACAGGTTGTGTACATTTCAGCACATGCACATAACATATTTGAATCTGAAGTCACAGTGTTCGTATGAGAAATTGTTAAAGGTCCTTTTTATAACAATATCAAGTCCTTTCAAGGWAACAATGAAGTACCATACAATGATTGTTTTCAATTAAGATGGTCAAAAAGAAACAAAAATAGCTTCTTAGCAAAGAGCAATTTTTCAAGCAATACTTTTTCTTGGACTGTCTGGGAGTGGTCTGAGCGGGGAGAGGAAAACTGAAAACTAGCTGTTATTGGCAGAGTGGTTTGGAACTCTTTCATATTGGTCTATTAACTAGACTGGCGATGTCAACAAAACAGGCTGAAATTCTAGGTGGTCTTTCAAACAGCTCTTACACTKAAAAGGCATTATAAGCATTTTCACAATTTCACAGTATTATTCCAACCTCATAGTGTGGAAATGTATATAAAACACAGAGAATCTAGTTTTTCACTGCACTGGGCATTTAAATGATGTATTACTTATTGTAACCACAATGACATGAGGCTTTTAGTTGGCATATGCCTATCTGATTCCTCCATTTGTCCTGTAAAAATGTTGTCAGTTAAGGTTTAGCACATTCAGGTAAATTAACAAACATATTGATTAGAATGATGTATTACATTCAACTCATATGACTGCAGCGAGTTCGACATAATGCACTAAAAAATAATACTTAATCATAGCAAATTGTGTACACATATGCCGAGAGATGTCCATGAATAAAGGAAAATAAAAGATGCTTCCTTAGAAAGCAGGTGTAATCATCAGACAAACATTCTCAAGTCTCAACCACAATGGACATATAACAAATCACTGAATCACACCATTTCAATGTCTGRTCAACTTTAGCCATTGGTGAAAGAAATCAGCAAAACACAGCTAAAGTTCCTGGTTGATAAGGCAACAGTGGGAGAGAGAAGTGGAGAGACCGACTCTCCCATGGATGGAAGTGTAGATGGCGGAGAGCCAGTAGCATTGAGTGTGTAAACATGAGAGTGTACACGATTTAACAACAGGACAGCATCTGAAGCAYTAGTCTGTACTGTCTCTGAGAGACCTTGCAGGAGAGAAAGAGCTAAGGCACAGCAGCACCAGTGTCACTGCATCCGTGCTCATTTGGCCGCAGTTGTGCAGTTATGAGGTATCGTTGAGGAGAGGTCTGGGACGGGGCCGAGACAGAGGCCATGTCAAAGGAATGGACATGGGACCTCAGAAGGTCTGGGTCCACGTTCCCAGCTCTAGCAGTTGGACTCCTTCTCGTTGACGGGGAAGTAGCCTTCCTTGGTGGGAGGGTGTCTCTGACGGAGGCTGTCCCCATCGCCAGGAAAGATGGCCAGCAGCTTCTCCTGCTCCTTCTTGGTTTTAGGTAAGTCAGTGGACGGTGTGGTCAGGATTGTAAAGCGCTACAGAACAACAGAGGAAATAGACAACAACTATTATAGATGCTTTATTGTCACACACCGGAAAGGTGCAGGACATGATTGGTTTGTTATATTGGTTTSTATTGATTTCTAAGTTACAGTAGCTTAAGCCATGACATGAGACAATAGCAAACAGAGGGGAAAGTCAGTGGGGTTAAGGGGTGAAACAGTGGGTGGTGTGTGTGACTTACCTCTTTCAGGGTGCCTTCCACAGAACACATTTTGATGACCACCCAGAGGGGAACACAGAGCATGGAGGACAGGGCCAGGAGCCAGCCCAGGCAGTAGCCCCACCAAGGGTACACATACTCATTGTTGTACTTCAGAGGGGTGTACTTGATCAGGGAGAAGGCAAAGGTACCCTGCAGAGGCAAATAAATGCAATCAGTTGTGTCTCCTTGACAGTCACTGGTTGCTACGTCCTAGGTTGAGTCAAAAACATTTTTTTTTGCGTTGATTTAAAAACAACAATACTGACTTGCTTTCATTTGGGTCTTATCCTCCRTTTGAACCTTTCCCACTTTCTACAAAATCTCTGTGAATTTGATTAGRCTAGCTGTGCAATGTCAGATGCGTTTTCAATAGTAACCACCAGTGGGCACCCCTCAGTCAAAAGACATAACAGGGTTTAGTTCAGAAAAAAATGACTCACTAAGCAGGTAGCAGGAGTGAAGAACATCCAGCAGTATTTGATAATAGGTCCGGGACGGTAGCCAATCATGTCCTCAATGTTGTCATAGAAACGGTCAGCACCTACAGGAACAGCGGGGAAAGAGAAGAAGAATGAGGCAGGAGTCCGCAGCGGACAGATAKTCATTAAAGTTTCAAGTTTTATTAGTCTTATGTACGGGATACACATGGTATACACTGAGTATACCAAACATTACACCTTACTAATATTGAGTTGCACCCCCCGCACTTTTGCCRTCAGAACAGCCTCAATTCGTCAGGGCATGGACTCTACAAGGTGTTGAAAGCGTTCCACAGGGATGCTGGTCCATGTTAACTCAGTTGTGTCAAGTTGGCTGGATGTTCTTTGGGTGGTGGTCCATTCTTGATGCACACAGGAAARTGCTGAGCATGAAAAACCCAGCAGCGTTCCAGTTCTTGACACAAACCGATACGCCTGGCACATACTACCATACCCCGTTCAAAGGCACTTATTAAATATGTTGTCTGCGCCCATTCACCCTCTGAGTGGCCAACAAACACAATCCATGTTTCAATTGTCTCAAGGCTTAAAAATCCTTCTTTAATCTACACTGATTGAAGTGGATTTAACAAGTGACATAAATAAGGGATCATAGCTTTCACCTGGATTRKCCTAGTCAGTCTGTCATGGAAAGAGCAGGCGTTCCTAATGTTCTGTATACTCAGTGTACACATCCAACGAAATGCTTACTTGCAGGTTCCTTCGACATCGCAATAAGAAATAAGATAAGAATACGAACATAAAGGAAATGGTTCAGTAGAATCGAATTTTAAAAAATGGTATAATACAGGTAGGCACAATTTATAGTCKAATATTTACACGTGWTTTAGGGAAGTGGGAATTTGGGTGCAAGGGTTTATATTGTGCAGTAATCACAATAGAAGTCTGGTAGCAACAGTTGTGATGTGTGTAGAATTAATTTATATATATATGTGTGTGTGTGCGTGCGTGTGTGTGCATGTTTGTGTGTGTGTGTGCATGTTTGTGGATGTGTGTATGTCTGTGTGGGTGTGTGCGTGAGTGAGTGAGTGAGTGAGTGCATGCACTGTAAACCCCAAGGCATTTTTTACTCAAATACTTCTAGTAAGTTGAACCACAAGTAAATGAAAAGTCATTATTACTTAAAATGCTTATGTGGTACTGACTCAAAACTAAATAAGTCACATCAACTCAATTTAAAGTTATGATAACAAATGTACTTTTTTTCCCAGCATGCTCTGCTGCAGGTAATTAAAACATATATTTTTTTTATATCTGTGTTTTTGCTTGTGCATTGAATGATTCTAAACTAATAATTCTAAAGTAACCCAATCATTTAGCTAGATTGTCTTGTACCTTTTACTGAAATGGTTGTTCCAGTTTTGGCCTAGGTAGTCTCCGTCCACTGTTCCTAACACTGGCAGTCATTATGAATGCAGATTGCGGGTGACAAAAAAATAAAAACTGTTGGATATCCTAAATCTGTCTGGATTCCAATAGGAATTATACATCATTTTGCAAGTCAGCATAATGTGGATTGCAAAATTCTGGTACATTATCCAGAAATTACAGTTGGAAGATTCRTGGAAATCCTTCAACCAGGATTTTTTTGAAAATCTGGGAATTTTGGGAAAAGTTACTGAAATTTTGCAACCCCACTTGCAGGCCTGATGTGGCCTGTAAACCATGAGTTTCAGGCCACTGTATTAGGGTAAAGCTAGACCTAAATATAAGGCCTTATGAGACACTGTATGTAATGTACACTGAGTATACCAAACATTAGGAGCACCTTCCTAGTATTGAGTTGCAAAAAGCAGGTGTTCTTAATGTTTAGTATGTTTGGGTGTATTGTGATAAAGAGTTTAATTATAATGATAATATTTGCCTAGGAACTCACTTGGTGGAGGCCACCGGTCTGAAAATAAACTAATTCTGCAACCATATCTCTGTCACTAACAAATGCAGTTATGGGTGATAACTGTACAATTCACTCGAAAAGGCAATGCACCCTGGGAAATGATATTGGAGGTATGGCTTAGGTGGGGCGCTGCTCAACATTTTCAAACTGGCACAACTCAAATCTTGACCCCCTACAGGGTCACAGTGACTATCGGTTTGAGTAACGGCTACAAAATCACGTTAAGTAACTGTACCGAGATATATGGAGTGCAACAGGTTTCCTCCAAGGTTTTGAGTAACGACAGCACATTAAGGTTTACAGTGTGTGCGCTAAGGTGCAGAGAATCAAAGCAGGTGGTCAGTCCAGTTCAAGTGTTCWGCAGTTTGATGGACAGTAGATAGAAAGTGTCTCTGAGCCTGTTGGTATCAGACCTCATGCTCCGATATCGTCTGCCTGATGGTAAGGGACAGAACAGCTCGTGGTTGGGGTGTGTGGTGTCCTTGATGATGCTGCGGGCCTTCCTCAGGCACCGTTTCGGTACACAATACTAATTTGTAACAGCTAACTGTTCGCTAAAAGTAGTATCAATCTCATAAAAAAAATATATAATTCAAAGCGGTCTAATAATATCACATTCAGCCAGTTGTTCCTCTCCCAGAGGCCCTTTCACTTCCATTAACAGCAGACTACTGCTGGAGGGCAGAGGATGGCTCAATGAAAATACCCCCTTTGTCATGTTAATGTGCCCCTCAATGCATTCCCACATAACTTGGCTAAACACTCACCATAAATCCAAGCAATGCAAACAGTCTCAAAGACAGCCACAAAGAGCAGGCACGTCCCGCTGGCAGCATAGTAGTCAAAGAGTTGGAAGA
The DNA here is from genome assembly GCF_002910315.2 of Salvelinus sp. IW2-2015. Classification (NCBI taxonomy): domain Eukaryota; kingdom Metazoa; phylum Chordata; class Actinopteri; order Salmoniformes; family Salmonidae; genus Salvelinus; species Salvelinus sp. IW2-2015. The sequence continues at coordinate 56,892,485 of NC_036842.1, forward strand.
CGTACATGCCTCCCTGGAGAGAGAAATGTGTTGCGTTACGGCAGGGCAGCTAGGGACACGTTTTTCTATTTCATCGTCCCATGCCACCTCCAAGGCCACATGTAGAACAACATGTAGACTATGTGTTACGCCTCGATCACGSCGACAGCGTCGTTGCGTTTTGGTCCACCAGAAGTACATTCATTTCCAATGGATCGCTGCGMTTGCCTTGCAGCCTTGCATTGCAGAGGCAGTTGRGGTGTGATTTATCAAACGTACTCGTCAAACTGTGTGCGCAGACGGACGGCTTGACAGAAACGGTKGCAGAAGGTGAATGTTGAACTTTTGCTGCACACATATCCAGATGATTGCTGCYTACCATTTTGCGCAACAACACTGTTGGTGTGATTGAGGCGTTAGAGAGGCTAAACATCATGCATAGAATAAAGGTTCCCAATTTGAGTATGTGGCTCTTTTTCTTAGCAACTTTCAGTTCACGTGACAATGTGACATTCTCCATCTGTAGCTCAGTTGGTAGTGCATGGCACTTGGAATGCCAAGGCAGTGGGTTAGATTCCCATCGTCCACCCAWWTGTAAAATGTATGCACAAATGACTGTCACTTTGGATAAAATATTCTGCTAAATGGCGTATGTTACAAGAAACAAATCCCTAAATGAAAACCTTTGGGATTTCATTCTTGCTGCATATTCCAACTCCTCCTGAGACACCCGTGGAGAGTTGGGGTCAGAGCCAGGGTCAGCCATTTTACCAGCGTCCATGAACCAATCGGGGTCCTGGGTGGCATTTTAGGCTGTGACCTACCTCTGTCAGCATGATGAGACCCATGAGGAAGGAGAAGATGGCCACCGCCAGAATGAAGAGCTCTCTGCGGTTCTTACGYCGAAAAGTTTTAGGGTACATGTCCACCATGGCCGTCACAAGACTCTCCACACACACAAACTACAGCAGTGGAGAGAACAGAAGGGATGCTGTGTCACTGATTTAAAAAACACCACCGTGGACATTGTTAGAGCAGTGTTTACAAGCATATTGTGTGTGTGTGTCAGAAAGAGAGTTAGTGAGTAAGAGAGAGAGAGAGAGTAAGAGAGAGTGAGTGAACGAGAGAAAGAGAAAACGAGAGTGAGCAAGAGAGAGAGAGAGGAGACAGAGTGCTACTCTAGCCTCACCTGGCTGTCCAGACCCAAAAAGACGATCATGATGAAGAAGAAACAGGCCCAGAGAGGAGAGAAGGGCATCATAGACACTGCACGGGGGTAGGCTATGAAGGCCAGACCAGGACCTGGTACAGAAAGGGTTAATACAGGTTTACAACAGGTCATTACAGAATTGTCATCAAGGGAGCAGGACTTTGGATCCACATTGCAACAATGTCTTTCACCCGATTGTATTGTGAAACTACTAGGTTATCTTTGGATTCTCTGAACATTGAAAGTTAACTTTAAAGATGAACATGTCATTATCATGGAAAAGCCATTACAGCACAGGTTCATAAAGTGTTTTTCTCTTGAACAGTGTGCGAAATGTACTGTACAGTCAATAGCTTCTTAAGTGGTGTGAAGCGTTTCTACTAATTCACATACCAAAATGTATTGCTCAAATGTACGTAAGTACGTCAAATAAAATACACGTTGAATTATGAAAAATGATGACCATTTCCCCAATGATGAACTGTCAAGAAAGGTCTGTGTGTCTGTTAAAAATGACTACCAACCAGATTCTGCCACCTCTGAGATGGGCACGTTCTGCTCGTAAGACATGAAGCCCAGGATGGAGAAGATGGCAAAGCCTGCCACAAAGCTGGTCCCACTGTTCAGGAAGCATAGCGCCAAGCAATCTCTGTAACCCCAGAGAAGCAGTCATCAGCCAGGCATAGATACCAGCCATAACAGATATACTGTATGCATGTCACAGTAAGAATGAACAACTTCAAAGATAAATCAATACCATATTGTGAAACAGATACTGTACAAAATARAGATAAAGATACAGAACAAATGCTTCTGACCACCTGTTATTACCTTACTAGGTTATTATTAGGGTGTAAAACAGAACAAATCACGTATCAGTCTTAGATGGTTATGCCATGGATCATTTAGCTATTTGATTTAGAATATTAGAATCCCTGTAGGTATGCCCCAAAAKTWTTTACAAATTATTTGATACCCTTTTTTATTTAATTGAAATGCATTGAATAGCACATTTATAAATGGCAAAATGTARAGTAAAAAAATWAATCACAAGGAATAAGGTTTTGAAGTGGGGGCGGGACGCAAAAATATACTTACATACACTACTGGTCAAAGGTTTTAGAACACCTACTCTATCAAGGGTTTTTCTTTATTTTTACTATTTCAGGAACTCCTTCAAGACTGTTGGAAAAGCATTCCAGGTGAAGCTGGTTGAGAGAATGCKAAGAGTGGTCAAAGCTGTCATCAAGGCAAAGCGTGGCTATATGAAGAAGAATCTCAAATATAAAGTATATATTGATTTGTTTAACACTTTTTTAGTTACTACATGATTCCAAATGTGTTATTTCATAGTGTTGATGTCTTCACTATTATTCTACAATGTAATAAATAGTACAAATAAAGAAAAACCCTTGAATGAGTAGGTGTCATAAAACTTGTGACCGGTAGTGTACTTCCATATTTTTTTAAAAACCGGTACCAAGTTACCTTCAGGCGAGTCACATGACACTTGTGGGGGTAGTAGAACAACAAGAACAAAACACGTTTGTTTTCCTGAGAGTCTAGTGGGGTCATGTTAGTTTGTAGCCCAAACGGTTTGGATGCTACAGACAGAAGTTGGCACATAGTGTACTGTACCAACTTCAGATGAGTCCCATGGGGCTTGTGGGGGTCATAGAGCAAAACGGAGAACACCATCGTGTCCGTTTGGACGCTACAGACGTTTTCGTGAGAAGACCAATTTTCGGGATGTCTCCTGGTCTGACAAACAGCATTGTAGCTCTGTCAATTTCCAGCAAAGATTCGGAAAGCCGACATAGGTGGATGAGGTGGATTGAGACGCAGCTGATATCGCTAGCTTAAATAAACAGATTTTTATGGGGATTTTTTTATTATATTAATTAGATTCACGCATGGGTGCGTCAATCAACTCTAGGGGGTTTAAGATAGAGATACATCTGCTTATTGTTGGCTGTCAGTCATTTCTGACTAGGGTAAGTAGGTGTAGGTGTAAGCATGTGTTCTGAGGTGAGCCCTGACCTGTAGCAGTTGTTATTGTACTTGTTGTAGCTTCCAAGAGCAGTCAGACACCCCAGACAGATGGCATAGGAGAAGAAGATCTGAGTCCCTGCATCCATCCATACCTAGAAAGAAGAGGGATAAACCATACCAATGCCTTTTCATTTGCTGGCAGAAACCATGGCCTTGCTCCTGGCTAATACCTTTATTTCTCTGAAGCACGTCACTTTAGTCAAAGACAGCTATAAACCCCTTCCGGTGAGACATTTGGTGTGTACATATGACCTACACCTTCCTCATTCTGTGGTAAAACCTGTCACCCCATTTCTCGTCACTTATGTGACCACCCACCATGGCCACCCCCCAGTATGCTGGCTCTCCATCGCTGTGGCTCCCCAGCGCCAAGTGTGCTACTTTTCCACCACAGACTCTGTGAACAACCAACACAACACAGTTCCAATTTGAATTAGGGTGCCCTTTGTTCTCCCTATTCACCAAAGTCGTGCTCAAGCACTGAGGGCACGTTTCAGTCAGCTGCCTAGCAGCCAGGAATACTTCTGWCTGTGTCCCAAATGGCACCCTATTGCCCATGCAATGCACTACTTTTGACCAGGGCCTATAGGGCTCTGGTCAAAAGTATTGCACTTTATAGAGTGTGMGTTGCCATTGGGACACAGCCTTTGATTAAGCTAGTCCAGTGCAAAGACACAAGCGTAGGCCCCAGCCACTAAGYCAGACGTTCCCATCATACAGACAGCTTGTCTCTTCCTTCAACACAGGGTTATATTCATCCATAGAAGACCCCTGTGGATTGAAGAGGTCACTCCTTTGGTTAATGGGAGTGGTTGTGAAATGTCTCTCTATCTATCTCTCGCTCTCTCTCTCTCTAGGTAAGTTAATTAAGAACAAATTCTTATTTACAATAACGTCAGGGAGTGAGCGCAACACGTATATAACACACAAATAGGTTAAGCAACATCATCCAAACAAACAGTCGAAAAATACAAAAAAATCACGGTCAGTAAAACTCTCTCTCTCCCTCTCTCTCTCTCATAACCAGATGAGAACTAGCCTAGGAGCTGTGCTTGCTGACCACATTCCTCATGCCGGTGTTCATGAGGCATTTATCACCCGTCCACTCMTCAAATATTCATAGGGACTGCCAACTTTACAGATTCAGTAATTCTCTGGCTCAGCATTAGTTTGAGAGACAACGTCCTCCTGGTTTTTCCAATGTCATGTTCTTCTCACGATCAGACATGTTTTCATTTGTTAATGATCAATCTCGATAATCTTGATAACAGTATTGGTGATATTGAGTTAGTTCTCTGAAAATGCTAAGCACAGCATAACAATCACTTCAACAGCTCAACTAATGAAATGAATAATTAAGTGTTCAAGTTCTACTGTATGTGGCCACACATATTGTCATCATAAACTAGGGACAAGAGGTGTGACTGTGAGAGGGGTTTTATTGCTGACAGGCAGAGGTCAGAGGAACACTGGGTAAGTCAGTCTATAGGGTTATTGTGTCAAGCTGTTGGGTTTTCCACTTCCCACAGTGATGGTGTGTGTGTGTGTGTGTGTGTGTGTGTGTGTGGCTGTGTGGTGTGTGTGTGTGTGTGTGTGTTGTGTGTGTGTGTGTGTGTGTGTGTGTGTGTGTGTGTGTGTGTGTGTGTGTGTGTGTGTGTGTGTGTGTGAGTCATTGTGTGGTGTGTGGTGGGGTGTTGCACGTGCGTGTGTGTGGACAGTACATGTACCTGTGGATCTGACAGGCGGCTCAGGTCTGGGTAGAGGTAGAACTTGATTCCTATGAAGGCTCCAGGCAGGGTGACCCCTCTGATGAGCAGGATAGACAGCATGATGTAGGGGAAGGTAGCTGTGAAATATACCACCTGAGGGGGATGGAATGGGAAAGGGAAAGGGGGATACCTAGTCAGTTGTCCAKCTGAATGAATTCAACTGAAATGTGTCTTCCGCATTTAACCCAACCCCTCTGACTCAGAGAGGTGCAGGGGGCTGCCTTAATCGACATCCACGTCATCGGCGCCCGGGGAACAGTGGTTAACTGCCTTGCTCAGGGGCAGAATGACGGATTTGTACCTTGTCAGCTCGGGGATTCGATCCAGCAACCTTCCGGTTACATGCTGCTACAGTATGTACAGTACAGGACAATACAGCACCAAGGGTCACATATGGGTTAACCAAGGGTCTATTAATAACAAAAAGCAAAAGAGTCAATGAATGGTCTCTAGTCATCTCAGCTATCACGTTAACTGCCAGAATTCAAAAGGACCACATATCCAGAGTACTTGGCTGTCCAAAGGTGTGAAGCAACATTGCGTAAATGCATAGAAATGTCCTGAAAAAGTGACCTGACTGACCAGGAACAACTCTTGGTCATATTCATTGCCATAGACTCTGATATGGACTGTTTCAAATCTAAGAGACTATCCTGTAAGAAACCCTTTCCATATAACTTCGCTGTTAAGTGGAACAAACTACCACAACAACTTAAAGCTATGCCGACCAGAACTTATTTTTAAAAGTATGTCAAAAGCTGGCTGATGACCGAACCATAGACCCATTTTCATGTCTGTATCTACAGTATGTAATGTATCAAAGTCTGCATCTATGTAATGTATTGCACCATGCACTTTAAGGGTCCACAATGGAAATAAGTCATTGACTTTATTGTGTAATCTCTGTCAAGTTTTCCAAACTTTGCATTTTTGTAAAATCAATCAATGAAGTGCCCAGAGGTTCTTCCTGGTCAAAAACTGCATTAGGGAGGCTCACAGAGAGAGGATGTAGAATAGAGCCCTTTACCTTTCCAGTGGACTTGACTCCCTTCCAGATACAGAAGTAGACTAGTACCCAGGCTATTGCCAGACACAGCACCAGGTCCCAGTTGAGAGATCCTATATGATCTATGCCAGAGGAGATACGCAGAACCCTCCGTCTACACACACATGCACGCACGCCGGTGCACACACACACCAACACACACACACACACAAATATGAGATGACTGTCAGTGTGATCATTATTTAGACATGAATATCTAACATGAACACTAAGCTCTGATATTACAGCAATAGTAATGTTGAAGCTTGTTAACTATTTACATTAGGGGGGCATATCATGTATAGTATTTCTCAGGACGTCACACAGCCCTCCAATTCAGCCTCAAGCTAGCCTGTTTTCGTATTCAGCAGTGCTACACTAGTTGGCAAGACAACGGCCATTTGGCTGAGGAATAAACAGTAGGCCAACCAATCTCCTTAAGGAGATGGAGAAACAATAGACTCTAAGCAGCACTTACTCCCAGAACTCAATGACAGGAGACGTGGCGTTCAGACGTGGCTGATTGAAAGAGCCATTCCTCCTCTGGAACTCCATGCAGGAATCTGAGAACAGAGATGCATAACAAGTTCACACACACGTTTACTGAGGACACCGGCTATGGTTTTTCTAGGTAACCCAACTCTATTGTAACGTTACGTAAGGCTACATGAGACATCAAGTAGTCAGGGATGTTTCTGTGTATGGTGGCATTTTGGACTTTTCCTTATTCAATCTTGTTCCGAGGGCAACTCTGTCTCGAGGGCAGAAACACTTTGAATGTTTAGGCAAATACGATCACTTAAGTTGAAGTAATCCGAATTGGTTAGGGTTGGTTTAGGGGTTGAGTAACATTCGAACCAGCAACTTTGCCTGTGAGCTTTCATCATACCAATCACATTAGTTCTGCCTTTAGGCAGAGCTTCAACGAGATTGAATAAGGAAAAGTCCACTGAGTGTATGGTGGATCTCTGACCTGTGTTCCATGTGTTGTTGCAGGAGGCCCAGGGCAGGTCCCAGGTGAAGGAGTAGGACAGGTAGAAGATGGCCCAGGCCAGGACGATGATGTAATAGAAGTCAACAAAGCGACAATGACTTGTGTGGCGTAGCCCACTCCTGCAGCAGGACAAAGTGGAGCATTGTGTCCATGGCTCCACCTGTCACCAGAGGGCGGCAGAAACCGTCCTAGAGACATTAATGACACTCAGGTTTGTTCATTTTTCTCATTATGATTTCCCTGTTAAAATAGGTGTTTTTGTTGTCCTTTGTAGAACCGTGATTGTTTCCTGAGTGTGTGGTTGGTTTCCTGAGTGTGGTTGTTTCTGAGTGTGGTTGTTTCCTGGTGTGGTTGTTTCCTGAGTGTGGTTGTTTCCTGAGTGTGGTTGTTTTCTGAGTGTGGTTGTTTCTGAGTGGGTTGTTTCTGAGTGTGGTTTGTTTCCTGAGTGTTGGTTGTTTCCTGAGTGTGGTTGTTTCCTGAGTGAGTTTTTGAGACTTAGTGTTTGTTGGTTTCGCCCAATTGTGCTGTGATCCTGTTGCTACCGTTTCTCAGTAAAGTATTATGTTTATCCTTACCCACTGATTCCTCGTCTGGTCTCTTCTCTGCACCTGGGTCCAACTTTTTTTTATATGTAACTAGGCAAGTCAGTTAAGAACAAGTTCTTATTTACAATGACAGCCTACCCCGGCCAAACCCAGACGATGCTGGGCCAATTGTGTGCCGCCCTATGGGACTCCCAGTCACGGCTGGATGTAATACAGCCTGGATCCGAACCAGGAACTGTAGAGATGCCTCTTGCACTGAGATGCATTGCCTTAGACTGCTGCGCCACTCGGGAACCTTACCACATCACACATTGTGGTTAGCTATGATAATTCCTTTTAATGCCACCATTTCTCACCCGGTAGCCTATCTGGCTCATGTGTAAAGGTCTACAGTCATTGTCCTTATTGGGGGCCAATTGAATGACTGAAGCGTTGGATACTTGGAAGTCTGGAAGTCTGCCAGTGTTGTTGGCATGCCAACCGTAACATCAACCTCCTGCTACTATCCTACAGTACATACTGGGAGACACGCAMGCACAAAAACACACACTTACTGTAGATCATTCTCAGAATTCCTTCTCTTATTCTATATAGTAAGCAGACATGCCCGGGTGTAGCTGTGCACACTAAACAAAATGAAGTTCTAAACAGTATGTGAGAGGAGGATCACCTTCAAACAGTGGCGTGATCTTCCTCCAGCAGGTAATGCCTCCCTCGCTGGTGAACTGTCCCAGGGCTGTCTCCAGGAAGAACACTGGAATCCCACAGGTGAACAGGAAGATGAGGTAGGGGATGAAGAAAGCACCTGTTTGATAGAGGGGGGAAGGAGAGAAGTTAACAAGGTGTTGTCGCATGTGTTAGAACTCCACTGTGATATGAGGTCAGGTGACATAACCAAACAACAAGGACGCAGCATTTCAAGGCTGGACACTGGAATGGTAGTGTTCCAAAGGTACTTATAAATGATACCTTGATTTGTGCAATTTTTTTAAGTCAGCATCCGACATATCCATCGCTGGGTGGAATTTCCAAATAATGTTAAAATGTTTATCACATTTTTCAGAAAATGTCAAGTTTGCAGTTATCTTCCCGCTAACCAAGCTAGCTAGCTAATGATGAAATTMTCCAAATTTATTAGAATTGGTAGCTAGACATATAGGCCTACTCACTGGCAAAAACTGGTTGAATCAACATTGTTTCCACGTCAATTCAACCCCACAATTCTATGTGATGACATTGAATCAACGTGGAAAAAAAGTTTAAAAGTCAGCAATGTAAGGGAATGTCATTTTCTTTTACCCAACTTTTTACCTAAATCCAATGGCAAGGTGACATTTTGTATGATTTCGAGGTGAATTATCGTCAGTTGACATCTCAACCAAATGTAAATCAAAACTAGACGTTGAACTGACATCTGTGCAGAGTGGGTATGCATCAATACCTTTTTTCTGATGAAATGATAAAGTATCTTCACCTTAAAGGTCTAGAGACATACAAACTATCAAGTATTGTACAAACTATTAAGAAACTCAGAACTACTTTGTGCACTTGAGAACAGTTGCTCCAGAGAAGGAACAAAGACAACCTTAGTCATCAGCAGAACTTTGACCTGGGCAAGCCCCCGACCAGCTTGACATCAGAGTATCACATACCATAGCCCACCCAACAATARAGTAGGACAGCCAGTAAGTATTTATCCCTAATTCCACAACATATTGGCATATAATTTTTTTTTTTACGTAAAAGAGCAATTCCAAAGTATTCAGCCTGTTGAAAAACGTGTTTTAATTAGTGTCTCCATAATGTTGTTGGATATAACAAATTCAATTAAATTAGTGTTGACCTTTTGACTTCTCTCATCTTGCCAATCCAAACAGGAGTGTGTTGTTTGCTACTATTGGACTTCATGTTTAACATGTTTTGAGTGTTGTCTTGGCAGGCAGCACAGAAACATAAATACATATCAATCTAAAAATAGCAATTGTTATCCACAATCTATTAGGAGGATTTATTGCTGAACAACTATTTACATACCTCCAAATGAGCACTTTTGAGGTTTTACGTCACTACTCATCCTTAAACAGATTCCATGCCCCTCATAATTCTTTATAGCGTTAAAGCACAATGTACTCAAAGGCTCCAGTGCCATTTATGTTTATAACAACAGGCTTTGGGTCAGTTAACAACAATATAGTAGCTAAAATTATAATACATCTACAATATGAACTGTCACTGTTGTCCTGATCAATAGTACTGAAGTAGTACTCAATTATGTACCAATAATATGAACAAAATGAGGTGACATGTTGTCACTGAGCACTGTGATGTTAACACCCACCTCCTCCGTTCTTGTAGCACAGGTAAGGGAAGCGCCACACATTGCCCAGTCCTATGATCTCCCCGGCAACAGAAAGGACAAACTCCACCTTGTTTCCCCACTGGCCCCTCTCCTTCATCTTCTCATCGCTCTGCGGCACAATGTCCAGCGGCCGACTGTGGTCATTGGAGGGGTCCATCTTAGGCAGGCTCTCCATGTTGCCTGAGGAAGCAACATGTTAAAGTGAGTGGAGGAGAGGATAGACACCGGGAGAGTAACACTATTGTACATCATTATATAGGCTAACCCCACAGCCTAAAGTCTTGCATTGACTGTGTAGTTATTGTGAGCAGGGGAGGGGTTTCTGTGTATCTTTATCACACCACTCCCAGATCAACAGGCTTATCATAAAGTAAACACAACTTCACAGTCCCTAAGCCTCCCTGGGGACAATCTCCTGGAAATGAGGAATAGGGAGATAAAAAGGTATTTGAACGTGGCTCAAGAACATGGGGCTTATAGGGGGCATTGTATGGACTCAAACTATAAGTTATGGAGACTCCTAAGACAACAGCATGGAATAGTAAAAACAAAGGCTGTGCATGCATCCCCTTTGAATGTTTGGAACAAAGGTCAAGCAGCAAGAGGTGTGAGACAGGGACGAATTCCAAGACTTTCTGTAGTTCTCACGGGGGATTTACGGCAGGCACGAAAGTGTCAAACATGAAGTGGTGGGAAAAGTACCCATTTGTCATTCTTGAGTAAAAGATACCTTAATAGAAAATGACTCAAGTGAAAGTCACCCAATAAAATACTAATTGAGTAAAGTATTTTTGTTTTAAATATACTTAAGTAACAAAAGTAAAAGTAAAAGTACAAATCATTTCGAATTCCTTATATTAATCATAGCCAGGGACACACTCCAACACTCAGACAGTCCACCAGATCAGAGGCAGTAGAGATGACCAGGGATGTTCTCTTGATAAGTGAGTGAATTCAACCATTTTCCTGTCCTGTTAAGCATTCAAAATGCTTTTGAGTGTCAGCAAAAATGTATGGAGTAAAAAGTACATTATCTTCTTGTAGTGGAGTAAAAGTTATGTAAATAGCAAAGTAAAGTATAGATACCCCCAAAAACTACGTAAGTAGTACTTTAAAGTATTTTTACTTAAGTACTTTACACCAGTGCAAAACATGCATAGTCACATTGACATGTCATATATGCCACTCTGTCTCTCCCTGGCTAGAATGGGTCCACGGCTGTACGAGCTGGACAACTCGTAGCCGGCCAATGTTCAGGGCCAGTGATGCTGAAAGCATTTTTCTCTGTACAGGAAACAGGCAGCTCACTGACCGTGCTCACTGCTGTCATGTCTCATTAACAAGGCCTCTTGCTGCCCTCTCTCTTGCTTTCTCTCTCCCGGTTTCTCTTTCACTCTCTCTCTCTCACCCTCTCTGTCTCTTCTTCCCTCTCTCTCACTCTTTCTCTCTCCCCCATCGCTCTTTTCCTCTTTCTTTCTATCTCGCTATGCCACTCTATCTCTCTCTCTGCCGCCCTTCTCTCTGCCTCTCTCCACTTTGGCTAGTCCAGTGGCCCCTCCTGTCACAGATCAAACCAAACAAATTCATGTTGAGTTCAGGTCCGCAACAACAGGAGAGATGGCTACCCCGCTGTGCCAGAAGCCTTGAGAATGTGCTCTCAGCTCAGCCTCTCGCTGGCAGAGCAGGGTGGGGTGGATGGGATGGAGGGGAGAGAGCAAACATTTTCTGAGCCTGGGCCAAATTGTGGCCAGCGGTAAAAATCCCTTGTTTTCAGAAGGTGTTTGGTGGGAATGAAGGCTTGGCATCATAAAGGACTGGAGACCCTTATTGGCCAGGGCTTCTTTGTGCTGCTCTGAAGGAGAGCAGAGCTCCAGGCTGCCAGGAAGCCTGATCACACTTTACGTTGGTTTTCACAGGCTCAGTGTGGGCCAAGGTGGCAGTGTGAGCCACAAGCGAAATTCCTTCACACTGAGATCTCTCCAGACTCCAGTCCAGGGGAGCAGTCCACACTTATTTTTAACTAGGTGAGAATAAACATTTGCCACATTATTTGTAACAGGACGGGACAGAAATAGCCAATTTGCAGATAGATGTTTACAGAGAAGCTAGGGGAAGTGTGGGCTGTGAGAAATGAAGACCAAGAATGAGGAGGACTGAGCATGCCAAGCCTCAAGCCAAGCCACTGGGCCAGCGTTCACGTCTCTCATAAAGGCCTGCACTATAACAGACTCACTGACTGACTACAGCGGGTAGTCTACTGGATAACACTCTTTCTGTCACCGTACTGATGGAAAGGCACAAAGCTACTTTCCACCCATTAGTCATCACTTTGATGATCAAAACACAACACAATATAGCGAAACGATGTTAGGGTTTCGTCATGGTTTATGTTTAGGAAACAGTTAGTTATTTCAATCATAGATAGACCATAGATGGAGGAAGGACTTCATATTTCAGGAAAAACTATAACTTTAAAGTGTTATGTTACTAATAATCAAAACCCTTAAGTAGAGTCCGATCGATATATTGTTTCACCAATATATCGATATGGGACAATAATTCCACGATATTCGACAAATATATTGTTTCTGCTTTATTATTATGGTTAGGAGGCTAAAACACTAGGTTACCACAGGATAGCGACATGTCGCCTTCTCAGCAAAACCTCTCACAAACCTAGCCTGGGTCCAAATCTGCATGTGCTTCCGAAAAGGGAATACAGCTGTGAAGTAGCACAGAGCCATGAAGGAATTTCGCTAGCATTTCGCTAAACTCGCATTAACATCTGCTAACCATGTGTATGTGACTAATAAAATTTGATTTGATTTGATTTGATTTGAATGACTGCTCAGCTGCAGTGTTTTTCTCGTTTATCGTCTAAGGAATGAGCGTTACACCGAGGCCTGTACTCTGGAGCGGGATCGTGGAGGGAGGTGGAGGGAGGTTGGAGGTGGAGAGTCCGTCATGGTCTGTGTCACAGCATCATRGGACTGAGCTTGTTGTCATTGCAGGCAATCTCAGCGCTGTGCGTTACAGGGAAGACATCCTCCTCCCTCATGTGGTACCCTTCCTGCAGGCTCATCCTGACATGACCCTCCAGCATGACAATGCCACCAGCCATACTGCTCGTTCTGTGCGTGATTTCCTGCAAGACAGGGATGTCAGTGTTCTGCCAAGGCCAGCGAAGAGCCCGGATCTCAATCCCATTCAGCACGTCTGGGACCTGATGGATCGGAGGGTGAGGGCTAGGGCCATTCCCCCCCAGAAATGTCCGGGAACTTGCAGGTGCCTTGGTAGAAGAGTGGGGTAACATCTCACAGCAAGAACTGGCAAATCTGGTGCAGTCCATGAGGAGGAGATGCACTGCAATACTTAATGCAGCTGGTGGCCACACCAGATACTGACTGTTACTTTTGACCCCCCCCCCCCCTTTGTTCAGGGACACATTATTCCATTTCTGTTAGTCACATGTCTGTGGAACTTGTTCAGTTTATATCTCAGTTGTTGAATCTTGTTATGTTCATACAAATATTTACACATGTTAAGTTTGCTGGGGGAAAAAGCAGTTGACAGTGAGAGGATGTTTCTTTTTTTGCTGAGTTTATATGCCTAAATTGGTTTTAGGTGGTTGAACAACCAGTTCATATACACTGAGTATACAACAGCTGCTCTTTCCATGACATAGAATGACCAGGTGAATCCAGGTAAAAGCTATAATCCCTTATTGTAGAAAAGGCTCATGGAGTTGGTGGAAGAATCCTTTAATTCATGGCCACTTGCTCAGCTGGGCCAGGGCGCTTTAATTAGGTCAGGTGGAAATGTCCGACAGATCTCAACTCCATAAAAGGAGGAAATTGCCATCGCCCGATCTCACTGCTTTCTCTTCCTTAACTCCGGCTAATCCAGAAGTTCTGTGCGTCCATGAATCCAACCTGTTACTTTTCATCTGAACCTGTCATCTGAACTATCTGTTGCGATCGGGAGAGCAGGCCATGAGTTATTGTTTATAGTTATTACCGCGGAGCACGGCTTTGAGGGCACGCTTCAAACCTATTGTGTAATGTAAATGGTCAATGATCACGGCCCTGCAGATCATCACAGGCCAATTATGCAATCGATATATGGTTAATATGTAATGAAATTACATGTACATATGAAGACAAGCTTGAAAGGGTGAAATATGAAACGTCATTGTTTGCTGAACTGATCAATTCTGATATCAGAGTGACGGGGTTTATAGATTGAATAACCGATCACTGTTTGAATTATTTGTATTATTATTCTCATGATTATGATAAATAGTTACGAGCCTAAATGACTCAAGGATGATTCCTATTGACTTCTTAATGAACTGGATTGCTGAATTCCCTAATTATGTTAATAATGAATGATTGTTATGATTTGATCTTTGTGATTATGAATTTGATTGGATACATGTTATTTTGTTTCCTTTGGTATGCAGCACAGACTACRCAGTAAATATACCACTTTATGGRTAAAGGAATTCCTGCCTCAGTCTCATCCATTCCTCTGTCACCTGACACGTGACCACCTGTTCACCTTCACTGTCAGTCATCCTACCTGTCCAGCTACCCACACAGATTCCACTAATCTTTCACTTATTGGTGTCACTTGTTGAATCCACTTCAATCAGTGTAGATGAAGGGGAGGAGACAGGTTAAAGAAGGATGTTTAAGCCTTGAGACAACTAAGACATGGATTGTGTATGTGTGCCATTCAGAGGGTGAATGGGAAAGACAAAATACTTAAGTGCCTTTGAACGGGGTATGGTAGTAGGTGCCAGGCGTGCGCCGATCCGGTTAGTGTCAAGAACTGCAACGCTTCTGTTTTTTTCACGCTCAGTTTCCCGCGTGTATCAAGAAAGGTCCACCACCCAAAGGACATCCAGCTAACTTGACACAACTGTGGGAAGCATTGGAGTCAACATAGGCCAGCATCTCTGTGGAACGCTTTCAACGCCTTGTAGTGACCATTTGAGGCTGTTTTGAGGGCAAAAGGTGGGGGGGGTGCAACTCAACATTAGGAAGCTATTCCTAATATTTGGTCTGCTCACTGTATTTAACAAAGTCATGACATTGCCGATGCTTGTTTATTAGGAGACCTCATAACATAATAATACTCAGTCAATCAGTGAAAGACTCGCTGACAGACGACAGACTGTAAAGTCTCCAAACATCAGGTTTATGCACATGTTAACTTTTAATGTTTGTACAGTGGAAAATGCCAAACATGATCACAGTTACCTGGCATACAGTATTCTAACATGCTGGAGTAATGTAGCACTTTCAGATTACCTGGCAGGTGTATTGGATTTCAATGCTGCATCCCATTACCAAACCCATTTAAAATGATGAAAAAGTTGCATGATTTAATATTTGATCACATTATTCAACAAATCTGTCTGGAATTATTAAACTTTTTATGTAAGACTTTCCACTGTATGATGGTGATACTGTACATCAATGTTCTCTATTCTCCAATATCTGAGTACCATTGTTTGTTCGCGATAAGTTAAGTCAATACTAAAAGTACCAGTCAAAAGTGGACATACCTACTCATTCAAGGGTTTTTCTTTATTTGGACTATTTTCTATATTGTAGAATAATAGTGAAGACATCAAACTATGAAATAACACATATGGAATCATGTAGTAACCAAAAAAGTGTTAAACAAATCAAAATACATTTTAGATTCTTCAAAGTAGCCAACCTTTGACTTGATGTGCTGCATCAGATGACCTGGCTTCCACAATTACCCGACCTCAACCAAATTGAGATGGTTTGGGATAAGTTGGACCGCAGAGTGAAGGAAAAGCAGCTCTTTCAAGATTGTTGGAAAGCATTCCAGGTGAAGCTGGTTGAGAGAATGCCAAGTCTGCAAAGCTGTCATCAAGGCAAAGGGTGGCTACTTTGAAGAATCTCAAATATAAAGTATATATTGATTTCTTTAACACTTTTTGGGTTGCTTATTATTCTACAATGTAGAAAATAGTACAAATAAAGAAAAACCCTGGAATGAGTAGGTGTGTCCACACTTTGACTGGTACTGTAGATCTGTGTGAAACCCCACCATATTGAATGTGATCAAAATGTACTGTCAAGGCACAAGTTCCTGGATCAGTTGAGGACACAACCYAGTGAAAACCACCAGTGAAAATGTAAACTATTAAATTGATTTCCAACACAGGATCAGGTCTGCTAGAAGGGCCCTGTATCATAGAGCAAAAAAGCAGAATGTTTTAAGAACCAGAAAATCAAGAACCAAATTCAAAACTATTACTAAAAATATTACTGTACTGAATCTTTTTGTGTGCCCATAACTCTGTCCGTCTGACAGAACAAAACAATAATATTGTAGATCGGTCCCATTTTCCAGAAGAGTGCAGCAGCTTAGGATGGGCAACATACAGAGAATAACTTCCCCTGTGGCTCTGACTGCATCTATTGTGGTGACACATTACATATGGATGATCTCACTGTATTCCTGTTGAGTAATTATGCAGTTACTCTAGCCACAATATTATATCAACAATATTGTTGCTAAGCTACATTTACTAAGCTACAATACAGTAGCTTAATAATTATCTTGTAATTACATGATGGAGTTGGGGGATGGTCCCGCTTTAAAATAACTACTAACTTATAAATGCTTTATATAGCACATAGTCTTCATAAGCATGGCATAAACCCAAACTATCTATAAGCTTGTCATACTGTGTAAAGGGTGTTTAAAGGGTGACATAACATCTCATTGTGTAGGGTGCATTGCCAAATAAGACACAACCCATTTTAAACGGAACTCTAAAGACAAAAGAGCAAGGTAAATCATGCATGCCTCCAAAGTTATTAATTAGCCACGGTTAACCAGGTCAGTAGGGGTTGTTAATAACCATCCCTATACAGTAACACATTTTATTTGAAATGGTTTAGATGTTTAATGCATTTGAATGTGGTCATCAAGAGAAGAGCTGTCAACCTTCACTTCATAGAGTATGTCCATGACTTGAATATCTTGAAGACTGGACACGTTCCATGGACAATAGCTCTACTCGATAGGGTAGACATCTAGACTATTCCCAACGTCAGCTGCAGTTTTCAACATTGTACAATCAGAAAAACGCCAAGTAATTTGTCACCAAATGCCCTAATAAGGAAGCATCACCAAACCAGATGAGATATCTTCATAAAGACAAACCAAGCATGAAGCAGAGCCAACATCTAGGATTCCACAATACTCACAGAATATTCATTTAACTTAACCATTCAACAAACTTATTTTTAGAAGAGCCAAACTCATGCCAACCTTAAATAAAAAGCAGGAAATATGTCACTGTAATTGTGCCTAATGCTTTCATCAGTACAGATGCATGGGAAAGTAAGCATTTTCTTCACCCAGTGGTACTCACCTTTCATAGTAAAGACAGTCTGATGGTTCGAATGTTTAGCCAGATATTGGCCTGTTGGTGTCTAGGTTTTACTATATAACGTGCATGGAGGGGCGGGGGATCTCGGAAACTCCAAACTTTAGTTCAGCCTTCAATGAGCTTCTCGTTTACTTTGCTCTGCACCCTCTTCTATCCCCCCTCCTCTAGTCCCATTCAGAAACCCCCACACACTCTCTCTCTCTCACACACACACCCACACGCTCCATGCAGCACACTAGAGGTCTGTGCCGTCTCAGTGTGGTGGGCCGATTGCATAACCTTCGACACACATTCTCACAGGGTCTCTCTTTCAGCCTATACACTCTATACCTYTACACTAGAAATGAGGGTACAGTATCGTTCCCTGGGGTACAAAAATATCAAAATACACATAATGTACCTTCAGAGGTACACATAATGATCTCACATGGTACTGTTCGATACCTTTTAGGGTACATACAGAGTATAATGGTAAATGTTTGTACCCCATATTTTGAATATAAAGGTACAATCACACTCACTTACAAAAAATGGGTACAATGTGAAGGTACATTTCTGTTTCCCAGGGAACAAACTAATTTAGTGTATCCTCAATATACTTAAGAATACCCAACATAAAGTGCAATTAGGATTTTTTTGCCACCTGAAGGGAACGAATGGCGTTGTCACTGAGGTGGTACCCGAAAAAAGGCAAAWTTGTGCCATTATTATTATCATCATAATATCATATATGCTCTACTGCAGGTTGATTAATGAATGTGTTTTTGCATATACATTGATTGAATTATTGATTGATTAATCTTATGCTACACAAAGATAAATAATATACATTTCTCAACTCATCCAATCAGTTAGTTTGATTTTTTACACCCTTTACTGAAATGGTTGTTCCAGTTTAGACCTTTACAGGCTTTGTGAAGGCAGGTTGTGGGTGAATAAAAATTCCAACTGTTGGATATCCTACCTCTGCCTGGAATACAATAGGAATAATTACAAATCACTTCGCAAGCCAGCATAATGTGACTTGCAGGCAGGGWTGCACATTTCTTGTAACGTACACAAACATACCGGGCTTTCCAGAAATCCCGGTTGGAAAAGTCCTTGAAACAGGAGAGAATAAGCAGGAATGCCTTCCAGCAGGATTTTTTGAAAATCTGTGAATTTAACAAGCCTACTTGCAGGCCTGATGTGCCCTGTAACCTGTGAATTTCAGGATGTTGTATTAGCGTAAATCTAGACCTCATATTAAGCCTTAAGAAATATTTTATATATTTTATAATTTCATTCTAATGATAAAATGATGTATGCCCAGAACTCATTTGATGAAGACCACAGAATGAACATGAACAAACTAAAGAAAATGTCTCCGTCACTAACAAATACGGTCATGGGTGGTAACTCTTCGATGCACTCGAAAAGGCAAGGCACACTGGGAAATTATATCGGAGGCATGGCTTAGTGGGAGAGTGGCTTTCAGATTGTTATTTCAAATCAAATCAAATTTTATTTGTCACATACACATGGTTAGCAGATGTTAATGCGAGTGTAGCGAAATGCTTGTGCTTCCAGTTCCGACAATGCAGTAATAACCAACGAGTAATCTAGCCTATCAATTCCACAACTACTACCTTATACACACACGTGTAAAGGGATAAAGAATATGTACATAAAGATATATGAATGAGTGATGGTACAGAACGGCATAGGCAAGATGCAGTAGATGGTATCGAGTACAGTATAAACATATGAGATGAGTATTGTAGGGTATGTAAACATAAAAGTGCATAGTTTAAAGTGGCTAGTGATACATGTATTACATAAAGATGGCAAGATGCAGTAGATGATAGAGTACAGTATATACATATACATTATATTAAGTGGCATTGTTTAAAGTGGCTAGTGATACATTTTTGATCAATTTCCATCAATTTCCATTATTAAAGTGAGCTGGAGTTGAGTCAGTATGTTGGCAGCAGCCACTCAATGTTAGTAGTGGCTGTTTAACAGTCTGATGGCCTTGAGATAGAAGCTGTTTTTCAGTCTCTCGGTCTCTGCTTTGATACACCTGTACTGACCTCGCCTTCTGGATGATAGCGGGGTGAACAGGCAGTGGCTCGGGTGGTTGTTGTCCTTGATGATCTTTATGGCCTTCCTGTGACATCGGGTGGTGTAAGTGTCCTGGAGGGCAGGTAGTTTGCCCCCAGTGATGCGTTGTGCAGACCTCACTACCCTCTGGAGAGCCTTCCGGTTGTGGGCGGAGCAGTTGCCGTACCAGGCGGTGATGCAGCCCGACAGGATGCTCTCCATCGTGCATCTGTAGAAGTGGCCACCGTTTAGTGGAAGTGTTGTACCAGTTTAACTGGTCTATGGTGGAGGTACATTTTTGTCACTGTGGTTGTACTGTATAAAGGCAAAAAAGCACGCTGCATATGGGAGGGCATATCCCGCTCAGCACAGTCAAACGCCTGTCTTTGTCCTGGCACCCAATTGGTGGAAGCAGCTTCCCCTGAAGCTATAGGACAGCAGAGTCCCTGCCCAACTTCTGAAAGCATATAAAACCCTACCTCTTCAAAGATTATTTTAAATAATCCCCCTCTTCACCTTGACCCCCCACCCCAAAAGATGTTTTACAAAAAAAAAGAAATCTGAACCAACACTGCCCCCCCCTTCTAGCTCTGACTTTGCTGATAACCACTTTATAGAGGAAAGTGTACTTACTAAGCCTGTGATACAGTGCATAAAAACTCAGTACTTTGTTGAAGCACTTTTGGCAGCGATTACAGACTTGAGTCTTCTTGGCACACCTGCATTTGGGGAGTTTCTCCCATTCTTCTCTGCAGATCCTCTCAAGCTCTGTCAGGTTGGATGGGGAGCGTGGCTGCACAGTTATTTTCAGGTCTCTCCAGAGATGTTCGATTGGGTTCAAGGCCAGGCTCTGACTGGGCCACTCAAGGACATTCAGAGACCTGTCCCGAAGCCACTGGCTGTGTGCTTAGGGTCATTGTCCTGCTGGAAGGTGAACCTTCGCCCCAGTCTAGAGCACTCTGGAGCAGGTTTTCATCAACGATCTCTCTGTACTTTGCTCCATTCATCTTTGCCTCGATCCTGACTAATCTCCCAGTCCCTGCCGCTGAGAAACATCCCCACATCATGATGCTGCCACCACCATGCTTCATCTTAGGGATGGTGCCAGGTTTCCTCCAGACGTGACGCTTGGCATTCAGGCCAAAGAGTTCAATCTTGGTTTCATCAGACCAGAGAACCTTGTTTCTCATGGTCTGAGAGTCATATAGGTGCCTTGTGGCAAACTCCAAGCGGGCTGTGCTTTTTACTGAGGAGTGGCTTCTGTCGGGCCACTCTACCATAAATGCCTGATTGTTGGGGTGCTGCAGAGATGGAAGATTCTCCCATCTCCACAGAGGAACTCTGGAGCTTTGTCAGAGTGACCATCGAGTTCTTGGTCACCTCCCTGACCAAGGCCCTTCTCCCCCGATTGCTCAGTTTGGCCGGGCAGCCATCTCTAGGAAGAGTCTTGGTGGTTCCAAACTTCTTTAATTTAAGAATAATGGAGGCCACGGTGTTCTTGTGGACCTTCAATGCTGCAGAATTGTTTTGGTACCCTTCCCCAGATCTGTGCCTCGACACAATCCTGTCACGGAGATCTATGGACAATTCTTTCGACCTCATGGCTCGGTTTTTGCTCTGACATGCATTGTCAACTGTGGGACCTTATATAGACAGGTGTGTGCKTTTCAAAATCATGTCCAATGGTAGACTCCAATCAAGTTGTAGAAACATCTCAAGGATGATCAATGGAAACAGGATGCACCTGAGCTCAATTTCGAGTCTCATAGCAAAAGGGCTGAATACTTATGTAAATAAGGTTTTTCTGTTTTTAATTTTTTAATACATTTGCAAARATTTTGAAAATCCTTTTTTGTTTTGTCATTATAGGGTATTCTGTGTTGATTGATGAGGAAACATTTTATTTAATATATTTTAGAATAAGGCTGTAATGTAACAAAATGTGAGTCTGAATACTTTCCMATGGCACTGTTTGTGGTTGTCCCACCTAGCTATCTTAAGATGAATGCACTAACTGTAAATCGCTCTGGATAAGAGCGTCTGCTAAATGACTAAAATGTGAATGTAAATGTACCTGTGGAGAAAGCTACTATCTGGGGTACAATTATGTACCTATTAGAAAAAGTACAAAGGAGGCCCTTACAGGGTACCACCTCAGTGACAAGCAGTTGTACCCGTTTAGTAACAAATGTAAACCTTTTTTTTCTGAGAGTGTAGAGAGAGTGTAGAGAGAGTGTAGAGAGAGAGAGAGTGAGTGATCTAACTATATATACTGAACAAAAATAGAACGGAACATGTAACAATTTAAAAGATATTACTGAGTTACAGTTCATTGAAATAAATGAATTAGGCCCTAATCTATGGATTTCACATGACTGGGCAGGCTGCTTTTTTTTACAACACAGAAATACTCCTCAGTTTCATCAGCTGTCCAGTTGGCTGGTCTCAGATGATCCCGCAGGTGAAAAGCCGGATGTGGCCGGATAAGCCGGATAAGAAAAAACATGTTTTATTATGTGTGTGTGTGTGTGTGTGTGCTTGAGAGAGTTATGATACATGGAGGGAATTATTGGCTAGTTTGGTTCATCAGGCTGACACCCAGTCCTCTTATTGAGGGATGATGTGGTTTTGGCAACGTGAAGATAAGAATTCCGGAGTATGGTGTCTGTTAGGAACTGTACTACGTGAGGTGCCGCATTGGGGAAGGTGAAGGTTATTGCAGTGTCTCGTGTTATATACTGATGGATGGATTTCAGAATTAACCTGGAAGAATCCATTGAAGGGTTTATGGAAACTGTCTGAGAGGTATGAGTTTTTGTAGATGAAAATGCATAATTGGCGTACATTAATGTCATAAATAGACAAGATATTGCGTTTCTTAAACAAAGGTGCAGATGGAGCCAGTTAATTAGAGGAGGTGGCTAGTCTAGCAAATGTKTTTTGTATGATGAGTAATTGTGTAGGTAGGAGGCATATGTACTGGAATAACAAATGTCCCATTATCAACCCTGTGACACACCACAGGACATCTTGGCCCTGGTAGATGCACAGCCGTTTGCATGAACAAATTGTTCTCTATCATAAACAACCAATTATACTGTATTTTTAATCATGAAAACGGTAATCAAGGAAAGGGAGATATCTGGTCAGTTGTACAACTGATTGCATTCAACTGAAATGTGTCTTTCACATTTAATCCAACCTCTCTGAATCAGTGAGTGTCATGAGGCGCAAGTGCGRGAGACGATGGTGACAGGTGTGCGGGATAATCAGCAGCCTGATGACCTAGAGGCCGGAGAGGGAGTATATATGACAGTTGGTAAGGGCTGTAAAGTTGCAAAAGAGACATTTCTGTGGGGTAGTTTTTATGAAAACCATATTGGTGTTCATATAGACTACAGTGTTYATTTAAATGTTTCGACATTCTCTTATACACCAATTTTGGGGGGATTTTAGAAAAACATGGTAGTACAGATATTGAGTGATAATTTGTAAAAGATCTTGGATCCCCAGATTTATAGAGGTTGATCATTTTGGAAAATGTTTTAATCTTTAGGAACAATACCAGTTTGCATAGATTTGGTGAAGATATACGTTAGAGGCTCAGTAATCGAGGAAGACACTGATTTCACCAAAGAGGCATCAATCTCATCATGACCTGCTGCTGATATCATTAAGTTTCCAGTTACCTCCATCACCTCCATTACATCTGGAAGATCAAACTGAAAGAAAATGTCCCTTAATGTAATCCAAGGGATTTCTAGCAGTTTTCTAAATTTTCTTTGACAGAGAGTAACACACATTCGCAAAAAATGTATTCAATTCACATTGAATAACATCACGTTCACTATAGGTCTTATTTTCAACAATACATTGAGATGGGATAGTTGTAGATGCCTTTTTCTTCTTCAACAGTTGATTGAGGATTTTCCCAGTTGCCATCATATTATTTAAGGATTCTTGGAATTTGTGAGTAAAATATATTTTGGGGGATATGTGAAGCAGATTAATAAATTTGTTCTTACACTGAATATTAATTTATCCAGCAACAGCTCTGGTGGACATTCCTGCAGTTAGCGTGCCAGTTGCACGCTCCCTAAAAACTTGAGACATCTGTGGCATCTGTGTTGTGTGACAAACTGCACATTTTAGAGTGGTCTTTTATTGGCCCCAGCACAAGGTGCACCTGTGTAATGATCATGCTGTTTAATCTGCTTCTTGATATGCCACACCTGTTAGGTGGATGGATTATCTTGGCAAAAGAGAAATACTCACTAACAGGGATGTAAACTAATTTGCGCATAACATTTTAGAGACATTATTTTTTTGTGCGTGTGGAACGTTTCTGGGATCTTTAATTTCAGCTCATGAAACATGGGAGCAACACTTTACATGTGGCTTTTATATTTTTGTTCAGTATAGATACAGTACAGACCGACATTTCTGTACATATGTTGGATCTTAATTTGACCACCCTGTTGCAGGTAGTTAACATGTGTAGTGTATTTGAGGTTTAAAAACTATTCTGAAGTTAATTTTCCCTTACAAAAAATGTATCAACCCCTACAAAAATGTCCATTAATTATAATTCACATAATAATTAACATTCCCTGTTGCTACAGGTTATTTTCCTGCTGTAGAAAACTGGCTCAAATTAAGATCCTACATGTGTAGCCACACTTACGCACGCGTGCGCTCTCTCTCTCTCTCTCTCTCACACACACACACACACACACACACACACACACACACACCTGTCTCTTATACACATCTAGATGTGTATAAGAGACAGCTCTACACCGACTGATTGTAATTAAAACATCACTCCTGCTTAGTGAAGCCCCTGCTCCCAAACACATCCCTGATTCAGCTCCCAGAAAATAGTCTTTATTCCCCCGACCGGATCCCTTCCTCACAGGCCCAGCACACCATTCACAACATTTTCCCACCGCAGGGGGCTAGAGTGGCCCAGTTCAGAGCATTTGTTTGAAAGTCGTGGGTCTTAACAATCTAGAAGCCTTTTCTGAGGCTGATGTGTTTTGGTCTTTTGTGCTTTGCAGGTTATTTTGGGGTCAGCGTGTTTTTTCCTTTCTTTCTACCCCCATTTTCGTTTTCCTTTTCAAATTGTATTATTATTCTAGTCAAAGACATAGAAGTTTGCTTTCCCACAACCTGTAGTTGTTTGACTTTGTTGTACTTGTTGTATTCAGGGTCTTGCAGTGACCGTAAATTAGAGATACAGATTGGCTTTGTCAGATAGCTATCTATCAATGTGGAACCAACAAATGATCTATCCGCATAATATATTTTACTGTACTTCTTTACTACGTCTATTCTAATGATCACTCACAGTGCTTTACACTGTATTCCACCACCAAACTGCTTCTAGTTCATAATGTATGCATAGAGATTCTTGACCTGTATATAATTTGCAACAGAACTGACTAACAGACAGAACTGAATAGTAGACAGTCTATAGCTCTGTACAGAAGACAGCAAGGACAGCAACTTACATAACCAATACTGTTGTCTATGAAATTGTGTTTACCCGATACAACAACCCATTTAACCTGCCAAAAGGGTGGGATGATGTTTCATCAGTAGTTGTAACCTTTGGCAGAGTTCTCCTAATGCCTGCTTCTTGTAGTAGTTTGACATTGGATCTTTCATCTTCTCATTTCACTGTGTGCTGGGTCACCATGACTCAGTCCTTATACAAGGACCTAGTGAGCTTCTTCAAGTTTTGTATTGGCGGATTGCAACCCACTGACAGATGCATACACCGCCACCTACTGTACTGGAGTGTGAAGCCAGTCACAACCTACCAGTATATTCTCCTAGCTAACCCTGAATTTCTAATCAAATAAAATAATTCCCTACAAATCTCACGACTCCCATCACCCCCACCCAAAATAACCTGTTAATTAAACAACCTCTCCCTTACTACATCAATCATTTCACAAAACAATAATACATGTTCAACTGTTTCCTGTACCATACCGCCATTACACATCCCAGTACCATTCAATCCTGTATGCCCTAACCCCATCCTATACAACGTCACTTCCCCCCGTCGGTTCCCATTATATGACACTATTTCCCGTACAGATTTGAACTAATAATCCCAACAGGATACATRTATAAGTACAGTTGAGAGGATTGTTGGTTTGACCATGGGTATGCCCAGATTGATCAAATAGAATGACCATCCCACTGGGCACATACGTCAGTTCAACAGTTTAATAACTTATTTACATTTAATTGAGTTGTAAACTAATGTGAATTCAACATGAAATCAACAAATATTTGAACCATGTCATTGGAATTAGATTAAAAGTGGGGTAAAAAAAAAGAAGAATGATATTGAAATTCCTTTCAACGGCATCACATTAAATATTTTGGTTGAAATGACGTGGAAAAAATGTTGATTCAACCACTTTGTGCTTAACGGGATAATATCAAATACTCCATCCACTACCTCAAGTGTATATGTCACGGCCGTCGTAAGGAGGAGACCAAGGCACAGCATGCGTACATTCTATTTATTTAAATGAATGAACACTGAACAAACTGACCCGTGAATTAATACAATTGAGTGCTGAACAGGCAACTACACATAGACAAGAACCCACGAAACCAAAAGGGAAGATGGCAACCTAAATAGGATCCCCAATCAGAGACAACGATAAACAGCTGCCTCTGATTGGGAACCAATTCAGGCCACCATAGACCTACAATTACCTAGACTTACAAAACCCCTAGATCTACAAAAACTCTAGACAAAACAAGCATACCCACCCTCGTCACACCCTGACCTAACCAAAATAATAAAGAAAACATAGATAACTAAGGTCAGGGCGTGACAGTATATGATCAGTACAATTTTGTTTTAAAGGTCGACTTAGACATGATAAAAGGAGTCAAGACAATGTTAGATGTACAAAATTAAAGCAAAACAACTGCTTCAGGTCACCATAGTTCAGTCGTTCAGTGCTGTTTGCCAGTAAAGCTTAATTCAATTTGCCCGCACATTCCATTCTTTAAAATATGTGTCAAGACCTTAATTGTCACACTTGGTGAAAAAAGCACAAAGAGAAAAAGGTGCCAACAACATTTCCTTTCAGTTTCCTGCTGTTCTTCACTGTACTGCGACAGGTTGCTGATCAGAGTGTGGATGCATCCCAAATGACAACCTATTCCCTTTGTAGTGCACTACTTTTGACAAGGGCCCATAGGACTCCAATAGGGCTCTGGTCAAAAGTAGTGAATAGGCTGCTAATTAGGACTCACCCTGTGTCTGTCTGTCAGGCTGAAGACGCTGCCCTGTCCTTCCTTATTACAATCAGCCTGTCTCGTTCATAACAACCATGCTGTTCATTAGGAGGTTTAAGCATGCAGATCGAGGTCTCCTGTTGTGAGGGCAGGTCGTTTGGGCCTGAACTGTGGTCTGACTGAGACACAGTGGGAAGGTTTGTCCATAAATATTCCCATAGTGCCCTGCTTTATCTTAATTGGACCAATGCGTTGCACTAAGAGGCCATGATGACACATCTAAATGGTTGATGGATGTAAAGTCAGTGGTTGAAAAGCATGTAGTATTATCATGAGTACTCCACACATTTAAAACAATTGGAAATTCAGTGGCTCAGCTGGGCATTGAGGAATATGTAAAACTATGTCAAGTATGGGGACATGTATTACAGAGATATACACTGAGTTTACAAGACATTAGGAACAACCTCTTAATATTGAGTTGCACCCCTTTTTGCCCCTCAGAACAGCCTCAATTTGTTGGGGGTATGCTTCTACACCTGCATTGCTTGCTGTTTGGGGTTTTAGGCTGGGTTTCTGTACAGCACTTCGAGATATTAGCTGATGTACGAAGGGCTATATAAAATAAACTTGATTTGATTTGATATGGACTCTACAAGGTGTCGAAAGCGTCCCACAGGGATTCTGGCCCGTGTTGACTCCAATGCTTCCAACAGTTGTGTCAAGTTGGCTGGATGCCCTTTGGGTGGTGGATGATTCTTGATACACACGGGAAACTGTTGAGTGTGAAAAACCCAGCAGCGTTGCAGTTCTTGACACACTCAAACCAGCGCACCTGGCACCTACTACCAAAGGCACTGACATATTTTGTCTTGCCCATTCACCTTCTGAATGGCACGCATACGCAATCCATGTCTCAATTGTCTCAAGGCTTCAAAATCCTTCTTTAATCTGTCTTCTCCCCTTCATCTACACTGATTGAAGTGGATTTAACAAGTCACATCATTAAGGGATCATAGCCTTCACCTGGTCAGTCTATGTCATATAAAGAGCAGGTGTTCCTAATGTTTTGTACACTCAGTATAATAGGACATTCTTTTCTATTGAATTGTTGTTTCTACCCTATAGGTTAGTGTGTCAGATAAACATTGATTGGTTAGGGTTAGTGGTTAGGTAACCTGGCCTGAGTGCCTGTCTGTTTCTACTCGCTTGCCAACTACTTGTCACACTAGACCAGAGTTCCCACTTAGAAGTCAGCTTGACGTGCATTTATTGATTGATAAACAAACACTAGGAGCAGGAATGTCTTAACAGTGTTATGAGACTATTGTTACATATCAGAATACTTCAGCATATTTGGGATACTTCAGCAGTCTCCGGTTATTATACTTTTAAAAATGTGTTAAATACAACTAAGGTGCAATAGGGATTGATTTCTCAAACAGTTTTTTCGTGTCAACTGGTCAATGGTTTTCATTCATTGTCATGTAGAGCCCCCTAGTGGTCTTTTGATGAGGGGTACTGCCTCACAAAATGACAGAATTAACCCAAAGAAATGTAGGCTACTACAGTATGGTTCCACACAAAGAAATGAAACATGTTCAGTGAATTTGTCAAGGGTACAGGAATACATGGAGTTATATTGCCAGGCTTAATATTCATCTAGAAATGGGTATTCAGGATGGTCACTCCACCTGTGGGAAAAAGAAAAACACACTGTATCAACACCTAAATATAAAAACTGACTCAATATTGTAGCTACTAAAGTGCAATACTTACATTAAAAGCTCCACAAAACGGATGTCTTTGTTCAGTCCTTCAATTGCTTTCATTTCATCCTCAGTGAGTGAAAAGTCAAATATCTATAACAAAGTACAAAAAGGGGGTATAACTGAAATAGGTCACCATGCAGTGTACAAAACATTAGGAACAGCTTCCTCATATTGAGTTGCACCCCCTTTTGCCCTCAGAATAGCCTCAATTTGTCAGGGCATGGACTCTACAAGGTGTCGAAAGCGTTCCACAGGGATGCTGGTCAATGTTGACTCCAATGTTTCCCACAGTTGTGTCAAGTTGGCTGGATGTCCTTTGGTTGGTGGACCATTCTTAATACACAAGGGAAACTTTTGAGCGTGGCACCTACTACCATACCCCGTTCAAAGGGACTTCAAAGTGGATTTAAAAAGGGATTAAGGGACCATAGCTTTCACCTTGATTCACCTGGTCAGTCCATGTCATGGAAAGAGCAGGCGTTCCTAATGTTTTGTACACTCAGTGTATATTAGTGGTTGTTGACTATGTTTAATTCAGTTGAACCTGAAAGTTGTCCTTGATCCTGTGAGCGCTGAAGCTTTTGGGGATGACCACCACTCCTCTCTGGACATTGAATCGCAGGGCCACCTGAGCACTGTTCTTTCTGTACTTCTTTGCTATGGAGACCAGGACCTCATCCTCCAACAAAGGAGGGCATTTCAGGTTCACCCAGGAGGCGTCCCTTGAAGTGCCTAAGGGGCTGTAGCCTACGATCACAATGTTATTCTGACGGCAGTACTCAAGCAGCTTGGGCTGAGTGAAGTATGGATGGCACTCGACCTGTATTGAAAATATATATAGCACTTATTAGTTATGTGCACAAATCTCAAATGAGGTTTTGCAAATGTAATTGCATAAGCATCTCAGCATTGAGAGAGAGTTTGCCCCACCTGGTTGGACACAGGTCTGTGTTTGAGGCCAGGCTTTCTCAGTAGAAGCTCCAGCTGTCTCCTGTTGAAGTTGGAGACTCCCAGAGATTTGACCAGCCCTGCATCTTTGCAGGCCTCTAAAGCCTGTTGGAAGAGAGGAGACTTTAAAATATGTCCTTCATACTGATTTACCAGAATGAGAGAGACATACCCCAGAGAAAAACACAACACAAATTCTAGAGACTGGAGAACTTTGGAAAGAGGTTGACTGACTATTTATGGCGTTGTCCTTGACACAGAGATTAGAGCCAAGGCCATTGCAATTGAATTTATATTTGTGCCCAGAATATTTACTCTGGGTTTTGTATATAGGCTAGTGCCTATGCTGTTATAATACTCTGTAGTACATTGTTTTTCTTATATTGTTCATTATAACCACCCCATAAGTATGCTGATAGTTGAGATTCCTTCAGCTATTCTAAACACAATTGATTCTGATAATGAGACGATGATGCAGTTGGCTATGGGCCGGGAAGACAGAACTCACCTCCCATGTTGCACATAGGTCTGTCTCATGGTAAATATACCGCCCATCCTCATATTTAGGATAAAACTCTACACCAGGCTGAAATTGAGATACCGTGATAAGAATGAATGACACATTTGAAACATTTTGAGTTGACTTAAAAATAGTTCATGATAACTTTTTAGAATTGGTCTTTTACATTGGCCTTGAAGTGGTGGGTGCAATTTCAAACTGACGTCTGTAGACTACAGTAGTTACAATCTGTTAACCTTGAATGCAGTGGGCATCTCGATGATGTATAGATCCACATAGTCCAGTTTCAGGGCCTTCAGTGTCCTCTCTAAGGCAGGCCTGACGAGCTCTGGGGGGTGGAAGGTGTTCCATAGCTGAGACAGGTAGAAGGAGATTGCTATGACCAACCGCTCTTAGCCTGTCAGACCTGGGTTCAAATACTATTTGATATCATTTCAAATACTTTAGCGTTGCTTGATTGCAATAGAACCAATGGAAAAGACCCCAAAATACAAAACAAATACAAAAGGTATGTAGTCTTTGTCCAGTTTACCGGACAAAGATTATCACCTATTCCTGGACAAAAATGCACTTTCAATTGGGAATCTTCATTGAACATGCTTCTAGTTTTGAATCAAGGACTAGGCATCTGTACCAGTGTAACCGGCCCTTAAAATAAAGGCCTACTATGGTTCTGTGATAGAAAGTTAAGTGATGTTGAAGTGTGTAAATCAACCAGCAATAAAACAACTTCACCTTTCCACAGTAAAAGATGTCTTCTCTTTTGACGGTTCCATCCTCAATTTTATCTCTTATGGCTTGGCCTACTTCGTGCTCATTGAAATACACCAAAGCCCCATCAAAGTGTCTGTACCCCACATCTATTGCATGCTTCACACTGTTTAACGCTGTGCCTCTGGGTGTCTGTCAAAAAACAGAGTTAAGAGAGTGAACTTACATGAAAGAAATAAGTCAATTTATTTCTTAAACTTAGAGACATTAGTAAGGCCTACTTAGTTTTTTACTAGTTAATGTTTAACCAGTCAATCACAGCACTAAACATGGACTTTGTGCTCATATGCACATGGACTCATTTGATCTTTGAACGCTTTCTAGTTCTAGTCAAAACGCTTTCTAGTTTACAGGTGGTTGACCTCGTCCCCAGGCTAAACGTGTCTGGGACTGAGATTAACAGGTGGCCTGCCTGTCAGTGAAAAATCCTAATTATGTTATCCAAATCAGACTGTCAGGTATACTCTTGAAACATGTGAAATTAAAATATTGCTATTCTTGAATACTCCACCAACAATGTAATGTGAAGTTTTTGTGCAGGAGTACATTTTGTCAAATCTTTTTTCCCACATGCACCTGGTGTTCAAACTGCTCTTTAAAAAAAAAAAGGTTTCCCTTACCGTTCGTGGGTCTCCATAAGTCCCCAGTCCAAATAGGGGAATCCGGTTCCCATCACTGAGGGGAACACTGTGTTTCTCAGCAGTCAAGTTCATCTCTGAGTCTGTCTGGACTATGGGAGAAGTGAGGCTATGGCTTCTTTATGTAGTAAACTTAATGGCTAATGTATTACTGAGCTACCTTTGATCCAGAGTGCAAAATTACCCGTCCAGCGGACAGTGCTCTGCTCTCTGTGTCACAGTACAAAATGTGGTCACGACTTCTACCGAAGTCGGGTCCCTCTCCTTGTTCGGGCAGCGTTCGACGTTACCGACACGTTACCGACGCATTACAAATGGACCAGAAAACCCAGGGCAGATGGACTGCCCCCTCTCATTGAAGCCATAAAGTTCAAGGCCGACTAGGGTAGTACAGGATGATGTTTTCAGAAAGCAGGATCCCCAATTATAGTGATACAGTGGGGAGAAGAAGTATTTGATACATGGACGATTTTGCAGGTTTTCCTACTTACAAAGCATGTAGAGGTCTGTACTTTTTATCATAGGTACACTTCAACTGTGAGAGACGGAATCTAAAACAAAAATCCAGAAAATCACATTGTATGATTTTTAAGTAATTAATTTGCATTTTATGGCATGGACATAAGTATTGATCACCTACCAACCAGTAAGAATTCGGCTCTCACAGACCTGTTAGTTTTTCTTTAAGAAGCCCTCCTGTTCTCCACTCATTACCTGTATAACTGCACCTGTTTGAACTCGTTACCTGTATAAAGACAACTGTCCACACACTCAATCAAACAGACTCCAACCTCTCCACAATGGCCAAGACCAGAGAGCTGTGTAAGGACATCAGGGATAACATTGTAGACCTGCACAAGGCTGGGATGGGCTACAGGACAATAGGCAAGAGCTTGGTTAGAAGGCAACAACTGTTGGCACAATTATTAGAAAATGGAAGAAGTTCAAGATGACGGTCAATCACCCTCGTCTGGGGCTCCATGCAAGATCTCACCTCGTGGGGCATCAATGATCATGAGGAAGGTGAGGATCAGCCCAGAACTACACGGCAGGACCTGGTCAATGACCTGAAGAGAGCTGGGGACCACAGTCTCAAAGAAAACCATTAGTAACACACTACGCCGTCATGGATTAAATTCCAGCAGCGCACGCAAGTCCCCCTGCTCAAGCCAGCGCATGTCCAGGCCCGTCTTGAAGTTTGCAATGACCATCTGGATGATCCAGAGGAGGAATGGGAGAAGGTATGTGGTCTGATGAGACAAAAATTTAGCTTTTTGGTGTAAACTCCACTCGCCGTGTTTGGAGGAAGAAGAAGGATGAGTACAACCCAAGAACACCATCCCAACCGTGAAGCATGGAGGTGGAAACATCATTCTTTGGGGGATGCTTTTCTGCAAAGGGTACAGGACACTGCCACCGTATTGAGGAGGATGGATGGGGCCATGTATCGCGAGATCTTGGCCATCAACCTCCTTCCTCAGTAAGAGCATTGAAGATGGGTTGTGGCTGGGTATTCCAGCATGACAACGACCGAAACACACAGCCAGGGCAACTAAGGAGTGGCTCCGTAAGAAGCATCTCAAGGTCCTGGAGTGGCCTAGCCAGTCTCCAGACCTGAACCCAATAGAAAATCATTGAGGGAGCTGAAAGTCCGTATTGCCCAGCGACAGCCCCGAGACCTGAAGGATCTGGAGAAGGTCTGTTGGAGAGTGGGCCAAAAATCCCTGCTGCAGTGTGTGCAAACCTGTCAAGAACTACAGGAAACGTATGATCTCTGTAATTGCAAACAAAGGTTTCTGTAGCCAAATATTAAGTTCTGCTTTTCTGATGTATCAAATACTTATGTCATGCAATAAAATGCAAATTAATTACTTAAAAATCATACAATGAGATTTTCTGGATTTTTGTTTTAGATTCCGTCTCTCACAGTTGATGTATACCTATGATAAAAATGACAGACCTCTACATGCTTTGTAAGTAGGAAAACCTGCAAAATCGGCAGTGTATCAAATACTTGTTCTCCCCACTGTATATTCAACGTTTTTTCTTTATTTGTACTATTTTCTACATTGTAGAATAATAGTAGACATCAAAACTATGAAATAATACATTTGGAATCAAAAAATATTCTTCAAAGTAGCCACCCTTTGCCTTGATGACAGCTTTGCACACTTTTGGCATTCTCTGAACCAGCTTCATGAGGTAGTCACCTGGAATGCATTTCAATTAACAGGTGTGCCTTGTTAAAGTTAATTTGTGGAATTTCTTTCCTTCTTAATGCGTTTGAGCCAATCAGTTGTGAAAAGGTAGGAGTGGTATACAGAAGATGGTCTTTTACCAAATAGGGCTAAGTCCATATTATGGCAAGAAAAGCTCAAATAAGGAAAAAGTATCGACAGTCCATCATTACTTTAAGACATGAAGGTCAGTCAATCCGTGATGAAACTGGCTCTCATCATCACAGGAAAGGACCATCACAGGAAAGGAACACCCAGAGTTACCTCTGCTGCAGAGGATAAGTTCATCAGAGTTACCAGCCTCAGAAATTGCAGCACAAATAAATGCTTCACAGAGTTCAAGTAACACACATCTCAACATAAACTGTTCAGAGGAGACTGCGTGAATCAGGCCTTCATGGTCAAATTGCTGCAAATAGAAGGACAACAATAATAAGAAGAGGCTTGCCTGGGCCAAGAAACACGAGCAATGGACATTAGACCAGTGGAAATCTGTCCTTTGGTTTGATGAGTCCAAATTTGAGATTTTGGTTCCAACCGCTGTGTCTTTGTGAGACGCAGAGTAGGTGAACAGATGATCTCCGCATGTGTGGTTCCCACCGTGAAGCATGGAGGAGGAGGTGTTAAGTGTGCAGGGGTGCTTGTTGGTGACACTATCTGTGGTATTTAGAATTCAAGGCACACTTAACCAGCATGGCTACCACAGCATTCTGCAGCGATACGCCATCCCATCTGGTTTGCGTTTAGTGGGACTATCATTTGTTTTTCAACAGGACAATGACAACTCACACCTCCAGGCTGTGTAAGGGCTATTTTACCAAGAAGGAGAGTGATTGAGTGCTGCATCAGAAGACCTGGCCTCCGCAATCACCCGACCTCAACCCAATTGAGATGATTTGGGATGAGTTGGACCACAGAGTGAAGGAAAAGCAGCCAATAAGTGCTCAGCATATGTGGGAACTCCTTCAAGGCTGTTGGAAAGGCTTTCCAGGTGAAGCTGGTTGAGAGAATGCCAAGATTATGCAAAGCTCTCATCAAGGCAAAGGATGGCTACTTTGAAGATTCTCAAATATAAAATATATTTTGATTTGTGTAACACTTTTTTTTTTTGTTACTACATTTTTCCATATGTGTTATTTCATAGTTTTGATGTCTTCACTATTATTCTAGAAAATAGTAAAAATAAAGAAAACCCTTGAATAAGTAGGTGTCCCCAAACCTTTGACTGGTACTGTGTATATACACTGCTCAAAAAAATTAAGGGAACACTTAAACAACACAATGTAACTCCAAGTCAATCACACTTCTGTGAAATCAAACTGTCCACTTAGGAAGCAACACTGATTGACAATAAATTCCACATGCTGTTGTGCAAATGGAATAGACAAAAGGTGGAAATTATAGGCAATTAGCAAGACACCCCCAATATAGGAAGTGGTTCTGCAGGTGGTGACCACGACCATTTCTCAGTTCCTATGCTTCCTGGCTGATGTTTTGGTCACTTTTGAATGTTGGCGGTGCTTTCACTCTCAGTGGTAGCATGAGACGCGAGTCTACAACCCACACAAGTGGCTCAGGTAGTGCAGCTCATCCAGGAGGCACATCAATGCGAGCTGTGGCAAGAAGGTTTGCTGTGTCTGTCAGCGTAGTGTCCAGAGCATGGAGGCGCTACCAGGAGACAGGCCAGTACATCAGGAGACGTGGAGGAGGCCGTAGGAGGGCAACAAACCCAGCAGCAGGACCGCTACCTCCGCCTTTGTGCAAGGAGGAGCAGGTGGAGCACTGCCAGAGCCCTGCAAAATGACCTCCAGCAGGCCACAAATGTGCATGTGTCTGCTCAAACGGTCAGAAACAGACTCCATGAGGGTGGTATGAGGGCCCGACGTCCACAGGTGGGGGTTGTGCTTACAGCCCAACACCGTGCAGGACGTTTGGCATTTGCCAGAGAACACCAAGATTGGCAAATTCGCCACTGGCGCCCTGTGCTCTTCACAGATGAAAGCAGGTTCACACTGAGCACATGAGCACATGTGACAGACGTGAAGAGTCTGGAGACGCCGTGGAGAACGTTCTGCTGCCTGCAACATCCTACACATGACCGTTTGGCGGTGGGTCAGTCATGGTGTGGGGTGGCATTTCTTTGGGGGCCGCACAGCCCTCCATGTGCTCGCTAGAGGTAGCCTGACTGCCATTAGGTACCGAGATGAGATCCTCAGAGCCCTTGAGAGACCATATGCTGGTGCGGTTGGCCCTGGGTTCCTCCTAATGCAAGAACATGCTAGACCTCATGTGGCTGGAGTGTGTCAGCAGTTCCTGCAAGAGGAAGGCATTGATGCTATGGACTGGCCCGCCCGTTCCCAGACCTGAATCCAATTGAGCACATCTGGGACATCATGTCTCGCTCCATCCAACCAACGCCACGTTGCACCACAGACTGTCCAGGTTGGCGGATGCTTTAGTCCAGTCTGGGAGGAGACCCCTCAGGAGACATCCGCCACCTCATCAGGAGCATGCCCAAGCGTTGTAGGGAGGTCATACAGGCACGTGAGGCCAACACACACTACTGAGCCTCATTTTGACTTGTTTAAGGACATTGCATCAAAGTTGGATCAGCCTGTAGTGTGGTTTTCCACTTTAATTTTGAGTGTGACTCCAAATCCAGACCTCCATGGGTTGATAAATTTGATWTCCATTGATCATTTTTGTGTGATTTTGTTGTCAGCACATTCAACTATGTAAAGAAAAAAGTATTTAATAAGAATATTTCATTCATTCAGATCTAGGATGTGTTATTTTAGTGTTCCCTTGTGTCCTTAAACTAGTTATAAAAAATGTGCATACTGAAGAAATTAGAAGGATAATTTAGTTGCTACGGTAGCCTGCAGTACCTTGAGGCCGTGTCTGAAATCTGTCTTGCCTACTACTAAAAATACTAATGTGCACTAATAGTATTACATACTATTTAGAATGTCCTGTTTATTAAAAACCTTTGCAGAAAGCAACAAATATCAAGATAGCCCTTCTACTCATCCATACCAAGAAGGTATCATCTAATGCGCATTTTTATATTCTGATTATCAGCTGTTCTCAACCACAAAAGATGATTCCCTTCCTCATTAGTGTGCAGCGAATTCTACTTGATAAAAAGACTAAATGAGTATGACATCTTTGCATTTAAGGCATACTCAATTTTCTAAATACATACACTTCTCCTTAATGCAACCGCTGTGTCAGATTTCAAAAAAGCTTTACGGAAAAAGCAAATCATGCAATAATCTGAGTACAGCTTTCAGACAACAAAGCAGCCCAAAAGATATCTGCCATATTGGGTAGTCAACATTAGTAATAAATAGCATTATAAATATTCACTTACCTTTGATGATCTTCATCAGAATGCACTCCCAGGAATCCCAGTTCCACATTAAATGTTTGATTTGTTCGATAATGTCCATCATTTTTGTCCAAAGAGCTACTTTTGTTAGCACGTTTGGTAAACAAATCCAAAGTCATGAAGCGCGTTCCCTAGTCGAAATGTCAAAAAGTTCCGTTACTGTCCGTAGAAACATGTCAAACGATGTATTGAATCAATCTTTAGGATGTTTTTAACATAAAACTTTAATAATATTCCAACCGGAGAATTCCTTTGTCTTCAAAAAAGCAAAGGAACGCAGCTACCTCTCATGTGAAATGCGCATGACCAGCGCCTGACTGCTGGCAGACCTCTGACTCATTCCTCTCTCATTCGGTCCCACTTCACAGTAGAATCCTCAAACAAGTTTCTAAAGACGGTTGACATCTAGTGGAAGCCTTAGGAAGTGCAACATAACCAATATCCCACTGTGTATTCAATATAAGGGCTTGGTTGAAAATCGACCAACCTCAGATTTCCCACTTCCTGTTTGGATTTCTTCTCAGGTTTTTGCCTGCCATATGAGTTCTGTTATACTCACAGACATTATTCAAACAGTTTTAGAAACTTCAGAGTGTTTTCTATCCAATACTAATAATAATATGCATATATTAGCAACTGGGACTGAGGAGCAGGCAGTTTACTCTGGGCACCTCTGGGCATCTTTCATCTAAGCTACTCAATACTGCCCCTGCAGCCATAAGAAGTTAAAGCTGCCACTTGAGAATCTGGTCAATCTAATGGATCATTTGTGCTAATATCCAGAGCTTCAAATGCAACATTGAGTCTTTACATAGGAATGAATGATGTGACATCATTGACAGCCTTGTCCATAGAGTCAATGTAGGGGTGATGTTACATGTTTCTACATTTTAGTAATTTAGCAGACACTCTTATCCAGAGTGATATACAAGAGAAATTAGGGTTAAGTGCCTTGCTCAAGGGCACATTAACAGATTTTTCACCTAGTCTGCTCAGGGATTTGAACCAGCAACCTTTCGGTTACAGGCCCAACGCTCGTGTTCCAAGCTCGTAGTTCACTTTTGATTATTTATTTGAACTAAAAATACAATTTTACACTTTAGGGTTTAGATTCACTCAATATTATTATTATTCATATAATTTTTGTTTGAATTATTGAGGTCAACATCTGAATGTGTATTTTAATAGGATTGCTGTCACAGGACCATCCCTATGACCAAAATAAAAACAAAAGACCCTCCCCATAATGAACAGCCCCTAAATTAATTACATTTAAAACAGTGAACATTTCCCTCCCATCACAGCGCTTTACTGCACCTTACCTCACCCATCTCAGATACCGCAGCTTGCATGCCGAGGAGCAGGCTGGGAAAAATATACAAGCGGCACTCGCCTAGAAACGCTAGCCTTGCCGTCATGTGGGTGCTAACAAGCTAGCAAGCAAGCTAGGTAGTGCTACAGTAGGTATCAACAGCCATTGTCAGCCAATCCAGTAGGTGACCGCAGCTGTGCTGCAGCAAGGCAAATTGGTGCTGTGATGTCGTTGCGGCAACGGCAAAAACACCCTCTAGTGACTTCTAGCGACAAATCAAGAAGCTAATATAGCGGATCTCAATGAAAAATTGTTGGCAACAGTGGTCCCCCTGTACACTTCACTTCCCTTCATTGGCTTGTTTTTAAAATGTATGGACAGCCAGGGGCACACTCACACACTCATTATTTACAAAAGATGCATTTGTGTTTAGTGAGTCCACCAGGGCAGAGGCAGTAGGGATGACCACGTGTTCTCTTGATATGTGCTTGAATTTGACCATTTTCCTGTCCTGCTAAGCATTCAAAATGTAACTAGAACTTTTGGTTGTCAGGGAAAATGTATGAACTAAAAAGTACAATATTTTCTTTAGGAATGTAGTGAAGTAAAAGTAAAAGTTGTCAAATATAAATAGTAAAGTAAAGATACCCCAAAAATCTACTTAAGAAGTACTTTAAAGTATTTTAAATTAAGTACTTTACACCACTGGGAATAGGTATAAATATGAACACTCGAACAAAAACAACAAAACGACAAACGAACAGTTCTGCAAGGTGCAACAAACACTAAACAGAAAATAACCACCCACAACTAAAAGTGGGAAAACAGGCTACCTAAGTATGGTTCTCAATCAGAGACGATAGACAGCTGCCTCTGATTGGGAACCATACCAGGCCTTAACATAGAAATACAAAACCTAGACATACAAACATAGAATGCCCACCCACATCACACCCTGACCAAACAAAAAATAGAAACATACAAAGCAATCTACGGTCAGGGCGTGACAATAGGCATCTGGATCAAATTAATTTCATTCAAACATGCTGTTGTGCAGCTCAGGTGTATAACCTGCAAACAATCATAGAAAAAGCTCATATATTCGTTGTGTGTCTGCAAACATAGACATTTTATGGAGAAAAAAACATTTTCCTTCATAAATCTACACACAATACCCCATAATGACATCACAATACCTCGTAATAAAGCAAAAATTGGTTTGTAGAATTTTTTGCTGATTTATTACAAATAAAAAACTGAAATCACATTTACATAAGTATTCATACCCTTTACTCAGTACTTTGTTAAAGCACCTTTGACAGCGATTACAGCCTCAAGTCTTTTTGGGTATGATGCTACAAGCTTGGCACACCTGTATTTGTGGAGTTTCTCCCATTCTTCTCTGCAGAGCCCATCAAGCTCTGTCAGGTTGGATGGGGAGCATCGCTGCACAGCTGTTTTCAAGTCTCTCCAGAGATGTTAGATCAGGTTCAAGTCCGGGCTCTGGTTGGGTCACTCAAGGACATTCAGAGACTCATTCCGAAGCCACTCCTGAATTGTCTTGGCTGTGTGCTTAGGGTCGTTGTCCTGTTGGACGGTGTACCTTCGCTCCAGTCTGAGGCATTTCATCAAGGATCTCTCTGTACTTTGCTCCGTTCATGTAGCGTCATACGCAAGAAGACTCAAGGCTGTAATCACTACCAAAGGTGCTTCAACAAAGTACTGAGTCTGAATACCTGTGTAAAATATGATTTTTCAGATTTTTTAATACATTAAAGAAATATATAAAATCTGTTTTTGCTCTGTCGTTAAGGGATATTGTGTGTAGATTGATGAGAGAAAAAAACAATTTAATCAATTTAAAATAAGGCTGTAACGTAACAAAATGTGGAAAAAGTCAAGGGGTCTGAATACTTTCCGAATGCATTGTACAAAATACCGATTTACGATGTATTTGACACATAATTGGTCTAGCCAAGGGGTGTCAAACTCATTCCATGGAGGGCCTAGAGTCTGCAGGTTTTTTAGTTTTTCCTATCATTTAAGACCTAGACAACCAGGTGAGGGGAGTTCTTTACTAATTAGTGACCTTAATTCATCAATGAAGTACAAGGGATGAGCGAAAACCCGCAGACTCTCGGCCCTCCGTGGAATGAGTTTAACACGTGGTCTAGCCTATACTCAAAAACTAAACAAATTATAGTCATCACCTTTGAGTGTGGATTGTATTTGTAACGTTCGTTCTCCTCCTCGTCTGAGGAGGAGCAAGGATCGGACCAATATGCAGCGAGGTATGAAGACATAATGATTTATTTAAAGAAAAAACGAACACGAAGCACACTTGATAAATACAAAAACAACAAAACGACGTTAACAGACCTGAACTTGAGAAAATAAAACAATGAACGCACGAACAGGAAAGAACGAACGAAACGAAACAGTACCGTGTGGTGCAACAAACACAGACACAGCAACAATCACCCACAAACAAACAGTGAGAACAGCCTACCTTAATATGGTTCTCAATTAGAGGAAACGTAAAACACCTGCCCCTAATTGAGAACCATATCAGGCTAATACATTGAACCCAACATAGAAACACATAACATAGAATGCCCACCCAGCTCACGTCCTGACCATACTAAACAAAGACAAAATAAAGGAAATAAGGTCAGGAACGTGACAGTATTATTATGCATACTGGATGGACTGGTTACCTTTATGCTACGCTCTAAACATTCTATCCATGAGTCTGGGAGAGAACGTATAGGCCTAGGTGATGGTTCATTGTTTGTGCAGGGCGGCTTACAATTTTAGTGAATTTGTATTTGACTTTGAATAGCCTAGTAATAGTAGGGCATTTTTTWAACATTTTCATAATGAATAGGCTGACACGTTACCTGTAGCTACGGAATATCTCACCACCATTCCATCTCCTCCCTTTCCTTCATTTCTTTCTGGAGCACGCAGAGATAGGGGTTGCCAACAGTTTAATTAAATATGTTTTGTTGTGAAAACATGTTACTATCGATGTTCACGGACAGACTTCGTTTGGTTTCCCAAATTAAGCACTTTATAGCTGCAGGAACTTGGTTCAAACAGTGCTTGAACCGAAGTAGCCTACTAGGCATGAAAAACGAACTGGCGGGAAAGCGGCCTCCATTCGCTATTCGAGTGCATAAGGATGACATTTATTTGTTTCCCTGCTCCTGTTTCTGCCCATTTGATAATGGAAACCAATTTGACATATTAGTAAAGAAAGTATTAAATTGAGAATAGTTTGATGGGTGAAAATACGATCACTTGATGAGAGAACAGCATGTGCAGATTAGATTGCAAGATTATCTGCATGTCCACAATGACACTTTCTCTGATTTGTCTTTTCTGTCTGCATTCTGTCTCCGCCCCCTTTTGTGATAGTACAGTCTCATTATCCTTAGCATCTGTACTCACATGCATGTCGGACATTTGCACTTCAAATCATTCACATTGTGCGGCTATCTGTCACGTTCATCATATGAATCGGACCAAGGTGCAGCGTGGTATGCGTACATTCTTCTTTATTAAAGAAAGAACACTGAACAAACTAACAAAACAACAAAACGAACGAAACGTGAAGCTATATGAAATAGTGCAGACAGGCAACTAAACATAGAATAAGAACCCACAAACACCAAAGGGAAATGGCTACCTAAATATGATCCCCAATCAGAGACAACGACAAACAGCTGCCTCTGATTGGGAACCATATCAGGCCACCATAAACATACAAATACCTAGACCTACAAAACCCTAGAAAATATAAACCAAACCCCCCTAGACAAAACAAAAACTAGCGTATCCACCCTAGTCACGCTGACCTACCAAAATATAAAGAAAACAGTGTCACGCCTGACCTGAGATATTCTATTCAAGTGACCCCGCTAATGTTAGCCCCTCCTCTAATAGTTTTCTGCGCAATTTCCTGTATTACACTTACTCAGTATGGCATCTCTAATCTGATTGTACTCATCTCCTGCAGTCACAGTCTAAGACGAGTAACAAATTGCTTAACTGTCTTACCAGTTTTCAGTGTCAGTTGCTGTGCGAATGCTGTGTTCACCTGTGGCACGAAGTATGCTTTTAACGCAGCCAATCAAATCAAATTTTATTGGTCACATAAACGTGTTTAGCAGATGTTATTGCGGGTGTAGCGAAAATGTTTGTGTTTCTAGCTCCGAATTGCAGTAATATCTAACAATTTACCCAACACTCACAAATCTAAGTAAATGTCACGATCGTCAACGGGACTGAGAGAGGCCAAGGCGCAGCGCGTGGAAGTACATCTTCTTTTATTTTAAAAGAAGGAAAAAACAAAACAACAAACAGAACAGACGACGTGAAGCTATACAAAAATCAGTGCTGACACAAAACACTTCGACAATTACCCACAATACATGATGCCTATGGCACCTTAAATATGGCTCCCAATCAGAGACAACGACAAACAGCTGCTCTGATTGGGAACCATATCAGGCCACCATAACATACAAATACCTAGACCTACAAAACCCTAGACATACAAAACCCCTAGACAATACAAAAACTAGCGTATCCACCCTAGTCACACGCTGACCTAACCAAATATAAAGAAAACAGTGTCACGCCCTGACCTGAGATATCTCTATCTCAAGTGACCCCGCTAATGTTAGCCCCTCCTCTAATAGTTTTCTGCGCACATTTCTGTATTAACCTTGCTCAGTATGGCATCTCTAATCTGATTGTACTCATCTCCTGCAGTCACAGTCTAAGACGAGTAACAAATTGCTTAACTGTCTTACCAGTTTTCAGTGTCAGTTGCTGTGCGAATGCTGTGTTCACCTGTGGCACGAAGTATGCTTTTAACGCAGCCAATCAAATCAAATTTTTTGGTCACATAAACGTGTTTAGCAGATGTTATTGCGGGTGTAGCGAAATGTTTGTGTTTCTAGCTCCGACATTGCAGTAATATCTAACAATTTACCCAACACTCACAAATCTAAGTAAATGTCACGATCGTCAACGGGACTGAGAGAGGACCAAGGCGCAGCGCGTGGAAAGTACATCTTCTTTTATTTTAAAGAAGGAAAAAACAAAACAACAAACAGAACAGACGACGTGAAGCTATACAAAAATCAGTGCTGACACAAAACACTTCGACAATTACCACCAATACATGATGCTATGGCCACCTTAATATGGCTCCCAATCAGAGACAAATGAAAAACATCTGTCTCTGATTGAGAACCACTCAGGCAACCATAGACATAGCTAGACACATTCACTCACACAAACCCAATACTCTAACAAAATCCCCTAGACACTAAAACCACCAGCAAAGACAAAACACAAACATACCCCATGTCACACCTGACCTAACTAAAATAATAAAGAAAACAAAGAATACTAAGGCCAGGGTGTGACAGTACCCCCCCCAAAGGTGCGGACTCCGACCGCACAAACTGACATAGAAGGGGAGGGTCCGGGGTGGGCCCATCATGGCGGCGGCTGCGCGGGTGCGGGACGTGGCCCCCACTCCACCATTGTCAATACCCGCTTTGGTAGCCTCCTCCAATGGCACCCTCAAATACCCCACCTAAAATAATAGGCCTCAGCAGGACAAGGGGCAGCACGGGACAAGGGGCAGCACCGGGACAAGGGGCAGCACGGGACAAGGGGCAGCTCCGGACTGAAGGACGGCAGCTCCGGACTGAGGGGCGGATCCTGGCTGGCTGGCTCTGGCGGATCCTGGCTGGCTGGCGGCTCTGGCTGGTCATGGCTGGCTGACGGCTCTGGCTGGTCATGGCTGGCTGACGGTCTGCTGGTCAGGCTGGCTGACGGTCTGGCTGTCATGGCTGGTGACGGCTCTGGTGTCATGGCTGGCTGACGCTCTGGCTGGTCATGGCTGGCTGACGGCTCTGGCTGGTCATGGCTGGCTGACGGCTCTGGCTGGTCATGGTGCTGACGGCTTGGCATCTGGTCTGACGGCTCTGGCAGATCCTGGCTGGCTGACGGCTCTGGCAGATCCTGTCTGGTTGGGGCTCTGGCAGATCCTGTCTGGTTGGCGGCTCTGGCAGATCCTGTCTGGTTGGCGGCTCTGGCAGATCCTGTCTGGTTGGCGGTCTGGCAGATCCTGACTGACGAATGGCTCTAGCGGCTCCTGACTGACTAACGGCTCTGACGGCTCGGGAAGCGGCGGTCTAATGGCTCTGTGCAGACGGATGGCTCAGATGGCGCTGGGTAGACGGATGGCTCAGATGGCGCTGGGTAGACGGATGGCTCAGATGGCGCTGGTAGACGTGTGGCTCAGATGGCGCTGGGTAGACGGATGGCTCAGATGGCGCTGGGTAGACGGATGGCTCAGATGGCGT
This sequence comes from Salvelinus sp. IW2-2015, assembly GCF_002910315.2. Lineage (NCBI taxonomy): Eukaryota > Metazoa > Chordata > Actinopteri > Salmoniformes > Salmonidae > Salvelinus > Salvelinus sp. IW2-2015. Next base: position 56,937,217 of record NC_036842.1, read on the forward strand.
GGGTAGACGGATGGCTCTGGCTGTCCTGTCTGGCGGAAGGCTCTGGCTGATCCTGTCTGGCGGAAAGCTCTAGCGGCTCCTGTCTGGCGGATGGCTCTAAAGGCTCATGGCAGACGGGCGGCTTTGAAGGCTCAGTCCAGACGGGCAGTTCATGCGGCGCTTGGCAGACGGACAGTTCAGACGCCGCTGGGCAGACGGCAGACTCTGGCCGGCTGAAACGCACTATAGGCCTGGTGCGTGGCGCCGGAACTGGAGGTACGCGGCTAAGGACACGCACCTTTAGGCTAGTGCGGGGAGCAGCAACAGGACGCACGGACTCTGGGGACACACAGGAGGCTTGGTGCGTGGTGTAGGCACTGGTGGTAATGGGCTGGAGACACGCACCACAGGGAGAGTGCGTGGAGGAGGAACAGGGCTCTGAAGACGCACTGGAAGCCTGGTGCGTGGTGTAGGCACTGGTGGTACTGGGCTGGGGCGGGGAGGTGGCGCCGGAAATACCGGACCGTGCAGGCGTACTGGCTCCCTTGAGCACTGAGCCTGCCCAACCTTACTGGTTGTATGCTCCCCGTCGCCCGACCAGTGGGTAGGTGGAATAACCGCACCGGCCTATGTAGGCGAACCGGGGACACCATACGTAAGGCTGGTGCCATGTAAGCCGGCCCGAGGAGACGCACTGGTGACCAGACGCGTTGAGCCGGCTTCATGGCACTGGCTCAATGCCCAATCTAGCCCTACAGTGCGGGGAGGTGGAATAACCCGCACCGGGCTTGAACAGTACAGGAGACACCGTGCGCTCTACTGCGTAACACGGTGTCCGCCCGTACTCCTCGCTCTCCCTTACGGTTAGCCTGGGAAGTGGGAGCAGGTCTCCTACCTGCCCTCGGCCCACTACCTCTTAGCCCCCCCCCAAGAAATTTTTGGGTAGTACTCACGGGCTTCCAGCCTTGCCTCCGTGCTGCCTCCTCATATCGCCCGCTCTCTGCTTTCGCTGCCTCCAGCTCAGCTTTGGGCGGCGATATTCTCCTGGTTGAGCCCAAGGTCCCTTACCATCCAATTCGTCCTCCATGTCCAGAAATCCTGTGTAGGTGGGTCCTGTTGCCGTTTCACCGCTGCTTGGTCCTTTGGTGGGGAATTCTGTCACGATCGTCAACGGGACTGAGAGAGGACCAAGGCGCAGCGCGTGGAAAGTACATCTTCTTTTATTTTAAAGAGGAAAAAAAACAACAAACAGAACAGACGACCGTGAAGCTATAAAAAAATCAGTGCTGACACAAAACACTTCGACATAGACAATTACCCACCAATACATGATGCCTATGGCCACCTTAAATATGGCTCCATGCAGAGACAAATGAAAAACATCTGTCTCTGATTGAGAACCACTCAGGCAACCATAGACATAGCTAGACACATTCACTCAACACAAACCCATACACTCTAACAAAATCCCCCTAGACACTACAACCACCCAAGACAAGACAAAAACACAAACATACCCCATGTCACACCCTGACCTAACTAAAATAATAAAGAAAACAAAGAATACTAAGGCCAGGGTGTGACAGTAAAGGAATGGAATTTAGAATATATAAATACTGTATGTAGACGAGCAATGTCAGAGCGGCATATACTAAGATGCAGTAGAATAGAATACAGTATAAACATATTAGATGAGTAATTCCAAATATGTAAACATTATTAAAATGACTAGTGTTCCATTTATTAAAGTGGCCAGTGATTTCAAGTCTATGTACAGTGATGCTAGTGATGGCTATTTAACAGTCTGATGGCCTTGAGATAGAAGCTGTTTTTCAGTCTCTCGGTCCCAGCTTTGATGCACCTGTACTGACCTAGCCTTCTGGATGATAGCGGGGTGAACAGGAYGTGGCTCAGATGGTTGTTGTCCTTGAGGATCTTTTTGGCCTTCTTGTGACATTGTGTGCTGTAGGTGTCCCGGAGGGCAGGTAGTTTGCCCCCGGTGATGCGTTGTGTAGACCGCACCACCCTCTGGAGAGCCCTGTGATTGTGGGTGGTGAAGCTGCCATACGAAGCGGTGATACAGCCCGACAGGATGCTCTCAATTGTGCATCTGTAAAGGTTTGTGAGTGTTTTAGATGGCAAGCCAAATTTCTTCAGCCTCCTGAGGTTGAAGAGGCGCTGTTGCACCTTCTTCACCACACTGTCTGTGTGGGTGGACAATATCAGTTTGTCAATGATGTGTACACCGATGATCTTGAAGTTTTCCACCTTCTCCACTGCTGCTCGGTCGATGTGGATAGGGGCGTGCTCCCTTTGCTGTTTCCTGAAGTCCACAATCAGCTACTTTGTTTCGTTGACTTTGAGTGAGAGATCATTTTCCTGGCATCACACTCCCAGAGCCTTCACCTCCTCCTTGTAGGCTGTCTTGTCATTGTTGGTAATCAAGCCTACTACTGTTGTGTCATCTTCAAACTTGATGATTGAGTTGGAGCTGTGTGTGGCCATGCAGTCATGGGTGAACAGGGAGTACAGGAGGGGACTGAGCACGCACCCTTGTGGGGTCCCAGTGTTAAGGGTCAGCGAAGTGGGGGTGTTTTTTCAAACCTTCACCACCTGGGGATGGCCTGTCAGGAAGTCCAGTACCCAGTGGCACAGGGTGGGGTTCAGACCCAGGGCCTCAAGCTTAATGATGTGCTTGGAGGGTAGCATGGTGTTGAATGTTGAGCTATAGTCAATGAACAGCATTTTTACATAGGTATTCCTCTTGTCCAGATGGGATAGTGCAGTGTGATGGTGATTGCATCATCTGGATCCTTTAGGGCGGTAAGCAAATTGAAGTGGGTCTAGGGTGACAGGTAAGGTGGAGGTGATATGATCCTTGACCAGTCTCTCATAGCACTTCATGATGACAGAAGTGAGTGCTATGGGGTGATAGTTGTTTAGTTCAGCTACTTTTGCTTTCTTGGGTACAGGAACAATGGTGGCCATCTTGAAGCATTTGGGGACAGCAGACTGGGGTAGGGAGAGATTGAATATGTCCATAAACACACCAGCCAACTGGTCTGCACATGCTCTGAGGACGCGTCTAAGGATGTCGTCTGGGCCGGCAGCCTTGCGAGGATTAACACGCTTAAATGTCTTACTCACGTCGGCCACGGAGAAGGAGAGCCCACAGTCCTTGGTAGTGGGCCGCGTCGGTGGCACTGTATTATCCTCAAAGCTGGTGAATAAGGTGTTTTGCTTGTCCGGAAGCAAGACGTCGGTGTCCGCGACGTGGCTGGTTTTCCTTTTGTAGTCCGTGATTGTCTGTAGACCCTGCCGCATACAGCTTGTGTCTGAGCCGTTGAATTACAAATCCACTTTGTCTCTATACTGACGATTGCCTGTTTGATTGCCTTGCGGAGGGAATAACTACACTGTTTGTATTCTGCCATATTCCCAGTCACCTTGCCATGGTTAAATGCGGTGGTTCGCGCTTTCAGTTTTGCACGAATGCTCCAATCTATCCCCAGTTTCTGGTTAGGATAGGTTTTAATAGTCAGTGGGTACAACTCCTATACACTTCCTGATCAACTCKGTCACCGTATCAGCCACAGCCCTGACGTAGTCCGTTTGTTCTCCAGTGTCTGCGAATGTGGAGAAAATGTCCTGCACATCTGTCCCGGCATGACGTAGAAGCAAAGCTCTCCTCCATTGTTTTGTAACTGCATCAATGTCACTGTATAGTATTAATCCTTTACCTACCGCAAACAGCTCAAACGTCATCAACCACCTGGTCCAGCGTGGACCTAGCGTAGCAGGCTCACCGTAGCAGTCAAATTTCTGATTTTAGATTTAACTGTCGTTTTCAACATTATCCTCATCGTCGTTGTTACAACTTGTCCTATGTTAGGATATTATACTGAATTGAATCAACCAGTAAACATCAACATGTCTTTACTCCATGACTGTCGTTGTAACGACCTCGCATTCTTTACTGACGTGGTGACGTCCTATATCAATCAGTATGTCGCATCAACACACGACAATATTCAGTGTGCGAAATTAGGGTATTTATATCCTATTATTGTAGGCTTTACTAGTCTCCCTATTATAATTCTATTGTACACTACTTCCAACATTCCCATTGACGAACTGAATGTGGCAACTTTTGGAATGAATCTAAGCACTGTTGTTTTCATTTGTGCCTAAAGGCTCTTCAACCCTATTTTAGGTAGGATTCATGAATACTTCCCTAAACATAAATTATGTGTAAAATCAGAGTGTTTTTAAATCTACCCATGTGTTCTGAAATGGAGACAAATATGCGTATGTTTTGATGGCTATCTGTCCTGAATCTCCATGTTCTGAACACATTCTCTGTAGGCTACATTCTAGTCTTGTGCCGATCAAATAAACATTTAAGGAACACAGTATTTAAACGGAATGAAATGAACAGAACAACGAATTGAACAAAACCTTCAGGATTAAATTAGTCAGCCACCCAGTGGCCAGCTCTGTGGGTGTGTATTCTGGGATTGAAGTTCAGTGTACGCAAGGGAGCAACACCCTCAGAGCTTGTTACGCACCTGCATAAGGTACGTCTGAATACCAACTACTGAGAAGTTCTAAAATCAAAATGTGTAAAAAAGGCAATGATTTTTTWATGTATTTACTGGCCCCTATGAGTACAGAGATCAGCCTGCAAATGTTTTGATTGGCATGTGCACTGCAGTCATGACTTTACCCTGAAAGGATTGTTGAAATCCCACAGATTGTGACTTCTCCATTTATTTTCTATCCCCTAAAGAGCCTGAATAAGGATCAAGAAAGCGGTCTGAAGAAGCAGGAGGAGGATATTGGCTGTCCGGACACCTGGATCACGTGATCAACTTKACAAAATGGGCAACAGCTAGGAATGGCGCACAGCTTTCCTGTACTGCAAACGTTTGGTCAGGCCCCCTTCCCGGACTCTCCCTCAGCCTTTAGCCCTACAGGCTTCCCCTATCCCTAAAGCCTGACAGGAGCCCATGTTCTAAAGCCTATATGAAATGCAGAACACATGCATTGTGTTTTCTCAGTTTCAAAAAAGTATTAATAACATCCCTTCTGTCGCAGATTTAGTTTCAGATCAGAAACCTCCTGTGGGCTGAATGCAATACCTTGTTTGTACCGCAGAGCACCTTGCATTTCCAGTGTCGTTCAGGTTTCTGGGCCTCAAATGTCGATCTGGATAAGTGATAAAGCACAACGAGAGAGGCTACACTGAAATCGTACAATTCTATTTCATTTTGAAATTAAACTTGGAGTGTTTTATGTTGGGGGGGATGTGCAGACAGGTAACAATAGTAGAAGTAGTTGTTCTTGTAGTGGTAGTAAATTAGTAGTTGCAGTGTGCACTGGTGTTGGTGGTGTTGGTGGTAGTAGTAGTATAGTGATAAATTAGTAATAGTGGATGTGTTTGGTATGACACAGTCTGTTCTTGAAATAAAAGATGGCTACTAGGTCTGTGTGTTAGCTCTTCTGTTATGCTTGTTATGGTAAAGCGGTCTCTCTCTTCCTGTTCCCTCAGGTCACCAGCTGCGCAGCTTCCAGGGCATCCCTCATCAACTCCCACATCCTGGGCAGGGACCCTCAGGCTCCCACAACAGCCTGCCCCCAGGCCTCTCCTAGCCCCAGACCTGCTTGGCCATCCACAACCACAACACCATGGCTCGGCTCCAGATGCAGGTGGAGAAACTAACCCAGCAGCCCCACTGGTAGTCCCAGCCCCTACCCTGGGCCTGGTATCAGAGAATGCGGCTCCAGAGACCCCCTTCCAGGGGGGCTCTCCCTCGTAGAGCCCCCCCCCCCATGCCCCAGCAGAGACAGAGGTTCATGGCCCCCCTGCAAACCATCAAACCGTCCAACCAGCACCCTGGGTATCTGCCCCAGGTGAAAGAAGAACGTGTGTGTGTGTGTGTGTGTGTGTGTGTGTATGCGTCAGTATGAATGACAGGGATAATTAACAGACGCTGACAGTGGATGATGTCGTCGCAAATGCAGCAGAGAACCTTCAAATCCAGGCCAATTTATACCTTGACTTGTCAAGATCAGTTTGAATCATAACGTACCATTATTAATAAAAAAGACATAAAAAAGGGACTTAATCTCCAATTGCAGCTTCTCACATGTGATACAGAACAGACCCAAAGCCTCCAGAGATGATGATAGATATGTCTGGTCTACAGTGTTTAGTCTGGGGCTGAGGCTGTTTTATTCTAGCTCTGAAATACAGGCAGATCAAGAGGACAATCCACTGGCCTGGTGATTTCAGACAGGAGTTGCTGGCTGATGTGCCACATGGCTGATGTGAACAAGCTGTTGAAGTGGAGCCTTGAAGCGCTGTTCTTTATAACAGAGCCACTTTATAGATCATTAATACACTAGGCCTTGTGTTTGTCTTTATAACGTGTTATCACTGGTTTGTATTATATATATAAATATGTGTGTGTGTCAGGAGGGAATGGTTGTGGTAAACTATTTTACTTCAGAGCAATGTCTAGTTTCATTATTTCATGAGTACATTTCTGACAAAACAGTGTGTCTCGTCTTCAGTTAAAATCCTTTTTGTGATATTGTCCGTGGAACTCAAAATTCCAGTTTCAATACATTTTTCATACCTTCCCCAAAGTAAAGACAGAGGAACTCTAGATCAATGTCTTAGTGAAACTGTTCCCCATTGACTGTTGCACCTGCAGGCTTGGGCCTAGACCAAACAAATGAGACTGTTTCAAAACAAAGTGCTTAAGCAAAGTGTTCTGGAACATTCAAAGTGGCCTGTTTGTGTTCCGTCTTCTGTTCTGCTTTGTGTTGTGAAAGCCAGTGGCTACTATCCCAGACATAACCAATCACAGATTGACAACGTACCATTTAATCTGTCTGTTACCACCACAGACTCCTAAAATAACCTCTCCCTCAACATCGACAAAATGAAGGAGCTGATTGTGGACTACAGGAAAGAACAAAGAGAACACGCCCCCATCCGCATCGAAGGGGCCGACGTGGTGAGGAAGGCGCAACAGCTCGAGAGCATCCTGTCGGGTAGTATCTCCGCCTAGTACGGCAACTACACCCGCAGAGCTCTCCCAGAAGGTGGTGCGGTAAGCCCAACGCATCACTGGGGGTACACTGCCTGCCCTCCAGGACATCTACAGCACTCAGTGTCACAGGAAGGCCAAGAAGATCATCAAGGACCTCAGCCACCTGAGCCACGGGCCTGTTCACCCTGCTACTATCTAGCAGGTGGAGACAGTACAGGTGCATCAAAGCTGGGACAGAGAGAATGAAATACAGCTTCTATCTCAAGGCCATCAGACTGTTAAATAGTCATCACTAGCCCGCCTCCGCCCAGTACCCTGCCCTGCACCTTAGTCACTGTCACTAGCTGGCTACCACCCGGTACTCTACCCTGCACCTTAGAGACTGCTGTCCTATGTACATAGTCATTGAACACTGGTCATTTTAATACTTTTCCACTCTGTTAATTGTTCTTAAATCGTTTCTGTAGTTTGGAAGAGAAAAGATTAYCATTCCTGCAACATTATTCTGTAGAAATTTAATTTGATCTCTGAAATGTTTTACTAATTGATTGCTCACCTTATATGTACATACTTCATTCTCAAAATAGCTCATCCTGTATAACTGCTGCTGTACATTCCTTTTTCCTACTTATATACAGTGGGGCAAAAAAGTATTTAGTCAGCCACCAATTGTGCAAGTTCTCCCACTTAAAAAGATGAGAGGCCTGTACTTTTCATCATAGGTACACTTCAACTATGACAGACAAAATGAGAAGAAAAAAATCCAGAAGATCACATTGTAGGATTTTTAATGAATTTATTTGCAAATTATGGTGGAAAATAAACTTTTGTTATTGACCAAATACTTATCTCAATACTTTGTTATATACCCTTTGTTGGCAATGACAGAGGTCAAACGTTTTCTGTAAGTCTTCACAAGGTTTTCACACACTGTTGCTGGTATTTTGGCCCATTCCTCCATGCAGATCTCCTCTAGAGCAATGATGTTTTGGGGCTGTTGCTGGGCAACACGGACTTTCACTCCCTCCAAAGATTTTCTATGGGGTTGAGATCTGGAGTCTGGCTAGGCCACTCCAGGACCTTGAAATGCTTCTTACGAAGCCACTCCTTCGTTGCCCGGGCGGTGTGTTTGGGATCATTGTCATGCTGAAAGACCCAGCCACGTTTCATCTTCAATGCCCTTGCTGATGGTAGGCTTTGTTACTTTGGTCCCAGCTCTCTGCAGGTCATTCACTAGGTCCCCCCGTGTGGTTCTTGGATTTTTGCTCACCGTTCTTGTGATCATTTTGACCCCACGGGGTGAGATCTTGCGTGGAGCCCCAGATCGAGGGATATTATCAGTGGTCTTGTATGTCTTCCATTTCCTAATAATTGCTCCCACAGTTAATTTCTTCAAAACAAGCTGCTTACCTATTGCAGATTCAGTCTTCCCAGCCTGGTGCAGGTCTACAATTTTGTTTCTGGTGTCCTTTGACAGCTCTTTGGTCTTGGCCATAGTGGAGTTTGGAGTGTGACTGTTTGAGGTTGTGGACAGGTGTCTTTTATACTGATAACAAGTTCAAACAGGTGCCATTAATACAGGTAACGAGTGGAGGACAGAGGAGCCTCTTGAAGAATTTACAGGTCTGTGACAGCCAGAGATCTTGCTTGTTTGTAGGTGACCAAATACTTATTTTCCACCATAATTTGCAAATAAATTCATTAAAAATCATACAATGTGATTTTCTGGAATTTTTTTTCTCATTTTGTCTGTCATAGTTGAAGTGTACCTATGATGAAAATTACAGGCCTCTCTCGTCTTTTTAAGTGGGAGAACTTGCACAATTGGTGGCTGACTAAATACTTTTTTGCCCCACTGTATGTAGAACATCTTTGTTCCTACTGTAAAGGGTTGCGTCAATCGAATCTGGTATCAGGATAAAATGTGATTCAGAATCACCGAATATACTTTAATTATATTTATTTAACACAAMTGATAAATGGTAAATGCAATTTTCGTATATACGGGTTCACTGTATCACCACGCAGGGTAAAGCAGAGAACTGACTGAAATAGTACAGACATCTTCTTTTATACTGTGACAGAGGTAGTTCCAACTTTAGAGTTGGCCTGTCACAGTAGAGGCTTAGCGTGGTTTAAACTTGCTAGCCTATCGGTGGTGCCCAGGCTGGTCCCAGCCCCACAGCACTCAGGATTCAGATGTCCAGAATGGTGTTTGTGAAGATTGAGCTCAGTTGTCGGTTTCTACACATTCCTCAGTTCCTGTTTTCTTGTTATTCAGCATTTTTCCATCTTGTCTCAACCTTGTGGTTTGCACAGTCGACACCCTAGATTAACAACAGCTTTTCTGCAGTCACGCTATGTTTTGTGATTAACATGTCCTATTTCTATAAGGCATATATTTTTGTTAAAAAGAGAACAAAACCATCCTTCACACTACGAGCTATCATCTACACAAGTTAGTCTGTCTGTCCAATTGCAATCTGAGCTCAATGACACTGTCACCTTTTTTGCATAAATCATTGATGGCCAGCTGCTGTTGACACCAAGAGGTTCGTTCGAGTGAGACAGAGTTGAATATGTTATAGTGAGTCATTATTTTTTTAATGACGCCATTATGTACCTAGTGTTAACATTTGTATTGTTTTGATATTCCAAGTGCAACCTCTCAATGTTGTATTCTTCCTCAGCAATGGCAGCTGAAGCTCCTCAAGCCATGATACTTAGTGTTGTTGATGCTAACCATACAAGGAAGAGAAACCTCAGCCTCCATCCAGCATCTGTTGATGACTTGATAAACATTTTGAAGGCCAAGTTCGAGTTTGACTACGACTTCCGCTTGCAGTATGAAGACACTGACTTTGATGGACAACTTACCTGCTTGATGGACATTGAGGAGTTGCCACAAAAGACAACAGTGCACCTTTTGGTGAAAGAAGGATATAGAAGTTCTACAGCTGACACAGAAAGAGTTTCAGATTTGTCTTCCCCAGGGCTCCTCGGTAGGTGGCCGCCAGACGTTTGTCCCGTGCCTACTTTTGCATTAGAGGTAGAGTTGAAGCTTAGAGAAGGAAATGCTGCCTTTGAATGGAAAATATCTTTGGTTGACCAAAAACATGTCATCTTAGAGAAAGTTGCTACTACTGTGTATAGTTTCAAGGCTTACCCAAATGACAGAGATAGGAAAGGCAGCTGAAGCTCTTGTTACGAAACACCCCTGTCGGAAAGAGGCAGGATCTGACACTGGGTGGAATGGATGGAAAAACAGCTTCAAATTCAAGATTCAAGATAGTCACCAACACTCCACCTGTAAAGGAGTTCCTTGATCTCTGGTCTGTTCTGCGCATGGAGTCGCAGGTAAAATTCCAACGCTGTTTTTACACAAATTTGACCTGCTTTAATATATTAGTTATACTGAATTAAATGATGATACTGTTTTCGAAACTTGTAATAGCTTCTAAATACTGTCATTTGTTGTCTGTCTATTCCAAATGTAGGTGTATGCAGATTTCCAGCAAATTACAAACAAGAACCTGACAAACATCTTCTATGCTGAGATTTACCGTCACACCCCTCGGTTGATGACCTTGTATAGACAGAGGGCATCGAAGACTGGAAGAACTACTGACGCTTTGGTTGACATTCTGAGGTGCCATGATCTACAGGTAAGACAGCGGAGCACTGCACATTGCAATGGAATCAGATCTTGGTCTAATGCAAATATCAACTACTTACTATTAAACCTTGAGGGGAGATTTCCCAGACACAGATTAAGCCTAGTCCTGGACTAAAATCATTTTATATGGAGATTCTCCATTGAGCTTGCTTTTTAGTCCAGGACTAGGCTTAATAAGTATTTAAAAAGGCACCTGAGAGGTGCAGTTAACTCTAATGAACTTATCCTATGCAGTAGAGGTAACTCTGGGTCTTCCTTTCCTGTTGAGGTCCTCATGAGAGCCAGTTTCATCATAGAGCTTGATGTTTTTTGTGACTGCACTTAAAGAATCTTTCAAAGTTCATGAAATTTTCCAGGTTGACTGACCTTCATTAAAGGGCTCCCGAGTAGCGCAGCAGTTTAAGGCACTGCATCTCAGTGCTAAAGGTGTCACTACAGACCCTGGTTCAATCCCAGGCTGAATCACAACCGGCTGTGATCAGGAGTTCCATAGGGCGGCGTACAATTGGCCCAGCGTCGTCCGGATTAAGGAAGGGTTTGGCCAGGTTAGGCCATCATTGTGAAATAAGAATTTGTTCTTAACTGACTTGCCTAGTTAAATAAATAAATAAATAAAACATGTCTTAATTAACTACAGTCCATTATTTATTTATTTGAACTGTTCTTGCCATAATATGGACTTAGCCCTATTTGGTAAAATCGCCATCTTCTGTGTACCACCCCTATCTTGTCACAACACAACTGATTGGCTTAAACGCGTTGAAAGGAAAGAAATTTCACAAATCAACTTTTGACAAATTGAAATGTATTCTAGGTGACTACCTCATGAAACTGGTTGAGAGAATGCCAAGTCTGCAAAGCTTTCATCAAGGCAAAGGGCGGCTACTTTAAAGAATCTCAAATATGAAATATATTTTGATTTATTTAACAGTTTTTTGGTTACTATATGATTCCATTTGTGTTATTTCATAGTTCTGATGTCTTTACTATAATTGTACGATGTAAGAACTAGTAAAAATTAATTAAAACCCTTGAATGAGTAGGTGTGTCCAAACTTTTGACTGGTACTGTACATACTCTAGATACAGACACATTACAGAGACGTACTGCCAAATTCTCTAAAAAAGACGTTGGAGACGGCTTACGGTAGAAGAATTAACATTCAATTGTCTGGAAACAGCTCTGGTGGGCATTCCTGCAGTCAGCATGCCAATTGCACGCTCCCTTAAAACTTTAGACATCTGTGGCATTGTGTTTTGTGACACATTTTAGAGTGGCCTTTTATTGTCCCCAGCACAAGGTGCACCTGTGTAATGATCAGCTTCTTGATATGGCACACCTGTCAGGTAGATGTATTATCTTGTCAAAGGATAAAATACTCACAAATTTGTGCACAAACTTGAGAGAAATAAGCTACAMGATATTGCAGTTAGTACCTGTGCATGTTGTTGTCCTTGTGTTAAAGGAAGATAAACTGTATTTCTCATATGTCATATATACAAGAATGATTGTATTGGTTCTTTAATTGTGTTGTGTCCTAATATAGTAGGCAACACCAATACATAGCAATTCTGTATGGGAGGGTAACTGGTAGGGTCTGAGGGAAGTTGGGTCTTATTGTCTGGATAAGGTTTCCAGGGTTCTTGTTCCGATATGCAGACTCTATCTAAAGATTCAATTCAACTGCTTACAATCCTTTAAAACATTGATCCTTTAAAACAACATGTTACAAACTGATACGTGGAAACATTAAATGTAGCTACAGTGGTGCTCAAATATAACAACCGCCTTGCATGATTCACTACTTCTAAAATAAGTTGAAATTGAAAAAWAAATACCTTGGTGTTCATAGATGTATTTGTTTGATTTAACTGCACAGGACCACAAAAAAAGGGAAACAAACATGTTTTACATCAAAGTCAGCAATTGCCTGGACTAAATTAATTAGGTTGGAGACAGGTGATTCTCATTTACTGTGTAATTTCTCTCACCTGCGGCGAGTTGCAGATGGGTTAAAAAAAATAACATTCAACCAGCTTTGAAAAAATTGAAAACAGAACATTCTGCTCCATTGTAAACTGAAGAGGGGCTGGTATACTTAAGTGCAAATATGTACCTGCTGCTGTTGTGAGTGAGGATAGCCAAGGCTGCCGTTGCTTGGCAGTGGTGCATTGTGGGAGAAGTGAGGCATTGGGTTGAATGCGTATCATGACACTAGGCGATACCCAAATGCAGACACAGAAGGCAGATGGTTGGAGTTTAAGATGTTTAATAAATCCAAAGAGAGACATTTGGAGACAGAGTCAGACAGAGCAATGCCATCAACAATCAATGTCATGTCTCTTAAAAAAAGAAAAATTGTCACGTACACAGATTAGCAAATGCTAAAGCAGATGCAGCGAAATGCTTTTGTTCTTAGCTCCAGCAGTGCAGTAAATGTCTAACAGTACAATACTAATACACAAATAATCCCTAGTAAAATAGCAAAGAAAAAATAAGACACAAGAGATTAAGAATGATCAGAATGAGCAATATCAGAATGAGGAATGACAGAGTCCGGGATATCAATACGTGATGTATATAGACAGTATGGACAATACAGTGGGGCAAAAAAGTATTTAGTCAGCCACCAATTGTGCAAGTTCTCCCACTTAAAAAGATGAGAGAGGCCTGTAATTTTCATCATTACAGGACGACTGATCCGTGTAAAGGAAAGAATGAATGGGGCCATGTATTGTGAGATTGAGTGAAAACCTCCTTCCATCAGCAAGGGCATTGAAGATGAAACGTGGCTGGGTCTTTCAGCATGACAATGATCCCAAACACACCGCCCGGGCAACGAAGGAGTGGCTTCGTAAGAAGCATTTCAAGGTCCTGGAGTGGCCTAGCCAGACTCCAGATCTCAACCCCATAGAAAATCTTTGGAGGGAGTTGAAAGTCCGTGTTGCCCAGCAACAGCCCCAAGAAACCATACAACAAAGACATCCATTGCTCTATAGAGGAGATCTTGCTGGATGGAGGAATGGGCCAAAATACCAGCAACAGTGTGTGAAAACCTTGTGAAGACTTACAGAAAACGTTTGACCTCTGTCATTGCCAACAAAGGGTATATAACAAAGTATTGAGATAAGTATTTGGTCAATAACAAAAGTTTATTTTCCACCATAATTTGCAAATAAATTCATAAAAAATCCTACAATGTGATCTTCTGGATTTTCTTTTCTCATTTTGTCTGTCATAGTTGAAGTGTACCTATGATGAAAATTACAGGCCTCTCATCTTTTTAAGTGGGAGAACTTGCTGTCACGCCCTGGCCTTAGTATTATTTGTTTTATTTATTATTTTAGTTAGGTCAGGGTGTGACATGGGTTATGTGTGTATTTTGGGGTATTATATGGTAGAGCGGGGTGTTGGTTGTAGTGTATGGGTTTGTGTTGAGTGTATGTATCTAGCTGTGTCTATGGGTGTGTGTAGTTTTCTAGGAAAGTCTATGGTGGRCTGAATGGGTTCTCAATTAGAGACAGCTGGTTTCTGTTGTCTCTAATTGGGAACCATATTTAAGGCTGCCATAGGCTTTAGCTGTTTGTGGGTCATTGTATATGTATATGTCGACGTAAGTAGTTTGTGTGTGCACTTGCGGTTTAGGTTTCACGATCGTTTGGTTAGTGTGTTAAGTGTTACGTGTTCATCTTCGTCGTTATAATTAAAGAAGATGTATTCAAGTCATGTTGCGCCTTGGTCCTCTCTTTCACGTCAACACGATCGTGACACTTGCACAATTGGTGGCTGACTAAATACTTTTTTGCCCCACTGTACCATGACTCAGTGACTGCAAAGAAAATATATCTGAGCRATTTTGCAGAACTAAGGAAGCCCCCCACTGACTCCAACCGAAGTAAACATGCCAGAGGCATTGTCTTTGCCATTAATAGTGACATTCGATGTAGTTTAGACTGTTGCTAGTCATCTGTCCCGCAATGTGTACTTGAGCTACTTCTGGTAGCGTTGAAACTAGGATAGAGTTAACATTAGATGTTTGGGTCAGTGGTGTAAAAAATGAATTTAAGCAAAATGATAAGCCATCGTGTACTGGTGTCTGGTTGCCAATGTCTTTCAAAATGTTCTTAAAATTCTGTACAACCCTTTTGAAGAAACAATGTTTGCCCTCAAACCGCATGGTCCAGAGGTGCACCAAGGGCCCAAAAGACTTAATAAGGTTGGGATAGTGCTCGACATAGTGATATTTAGGGCGAAGTCTATACTCATGGAAGAACTCTTTAAGAATTWAAWWTTTWWAAATTTTTCACCTTTATTAAACCAGGTAGGCTAGTTGAGAACAAGTTCTCATTTACAACTGCGACCTGGCCAAGATAAAGCAAAGCAGTGCGACACAAACAACAACACAGAGTTACACATGGAATAAACAAACATAAACACATAAACACAAAAAGTCTATATACAGTGTGTGCAACTGAGGTAGGATAAGGGAGGTAAGGTAATAAATAGGCACTAGTGGTGAAATAATTACAATATAGCAATTAAACTCTGGAGTGATGAATGTGCAAGTAGAGATACTAGGGTGCAAAGGAGAAAAATAAATAAAATAACAGTTTGGAGATGAGGTAGTTGGATGGGTTATTTACAGATGGTGTCACACCCTGGCCTTAGTTATCTTTGTTTTCATAATTATTTTAGTTAGGTCAGGGTGTGCCATGGGGAAGTATGTGTTTTGGGTTGTCTAGGGGTTTGTAGGTTTAATGGGGAYATGCCTTGTCTAGGTGTTTGTATGTCGATGGCTGCCTAGATTGGTTCTCAATTAGAGACAGCTGTGGTTTATTGTCTCTAGTTGGGAGCCATATTTAAGGCAGCCATGGGCATCATGTGTTTGTGGGTAATTGTCTATGTTGAACGTTTGTTGCTTGTCTGTGCACTTACGTTATTTAGCTTCACGGTCGTTTGTTGTTTTTGTTAGTTTGTGTATAGTGTTCGTTTTCGTGTTTTTCTCTCTTCCACAATAAAGAGATGTATTTTGCACACGCTGCGCCCTGGTCCAATCTCTCACAAGAAGACGATCGTGACAGATGGGCTATTTACAGATGGACTATGTACAGGTGCAGTGATCTGTGAGCTGCTCTGACAGCTGGTGCTTAAAGCTAGTGAGGGAGATATGAGTCTCCAGATTCAGTGATTTTTGCAGTTCGTTCCAGTCATTGGCAGCGGAGAACTGGAAGGAAAGGCGGCTGAAGGAAGAATTGGCTTTGGGGGTGACCAGTGAAATATACCTGCTGGAGCGCGTGCTACTGGTGGGTGCTGCTATGGTGACCAGTGAGCTGAGATAAGGTGGGGCTTTACCTAGCAAAGACTTATAGATGACCTGGAGCCAGTGAGTTTGGCGACGAATATGAAGCGAGGGCCAGCCAACGAGAGCATACAGGTCGCAGTGGTGGGTAGTATAAGGGGCTTTGGTGACAAAATGGATGGCACTGTGATAGACTGCATCCAATTTGCTGAGTAGAGTGTTGGAGGCTATTTTGTAAATGACATCGCCGAAGTCTAGGATCGGTAGGATGGTCAGTTTTACGAGGGTATGTTTGGCAGCATGAGTGAAGTATGCGTTGATGCGAAATAGAAAGCCGATTCTAGATTTTATTTTGGATTGGAGATGCTTAATGTGAGTCTGGAAGGAGAGTTTACAGTCTAACCAAACACCTCGGTATTTGTAGTTGTCCACATATTCTAAGTCAGAACCGTCCAGAGCGGTGATGCTGGACGGGCGGGCAGGTGTGGGCAGCGATCGGTTGAAGAGCATACATTTAGTTTTACTTGCATTTAAGAGCAGTTGGAGGCCACGGAAGGAGAGTTGTATGGCATTGAAGCTCGTCTGGAGGTTAGTTTACACAGTGTCCAAAGAAGGGCCAGGACAGAGAAAAGAGTCGGCCCGAGGATTGAACCCTTTGGCACCCCCATAGAGACTGCCAGAGGTCCGGACAACAGGCCCTCCGATTTGACAGACTGAACTCTGTCTGAGAAGTAGTTGGTGAACCAGGCGAGGCAGTCATTTGAGAAACCAAGGCTGTTGAGTCTGCCGATAAGAATGTGATGATTGACAGAGTCAAAAGCCTTGGCCAGGTCGATGAATACAGCTGCACAGTATTGTCTCTTATCGATGYCGGTTATGATATCGTTTAGGACCTTGAGCGTGGCTGAGGTGCACCTATGACCACCTCGGAAACCAGATTGCGTAGCTGAGAAGGTACGGTGGGATTCGAAATTGTCGGTGATCTGTTTGTTAACTTGGCTTTCGAAGACCTTAGAAGGCTTACCTCCACTGTCTGTGGTCATTAATTTTACACTGCAAATACTCAATGGTCTCATCTATAAATGCTGG
Source organism: Salvelinus sp. IW2-2015 (assembly GCF_002910315.2). Classification (NCBI taxonomy): domain Eukaryota; kingdom Metazoa; phylum Chordata; class Actinopteri; order Salmoniformes; family Salmonidae; genus Salvelinus; species Salvelinus sp. IW2-2015. Next base: position 56,954,321 of record NC_036842.1, read on the forward strand.
ACACAATGCCAATTCTACCACTTCTTTCAAGTCCATCAAAACTGCCCATGAACCATCAACCTCTGGGACTTCACTGCCCACTAACAATGGAAGTATTCTGAGGAGAGTGGCATTCTCATGTCCATTACTCCCTATTGTCCCTTTAGATGTGAATGTCTTGGGAATGGGCTGTGGTCTATCAACTTTGTCTGTGTGCTGATATGAGAACACTGCTATTTTCCTGTTTAAATAATCGAAAATGAAGTACTTAAGGCAAATCATCTCTTTAAGGCAAAGAGACAGCTCAACAAGCACAATAACTTCCAAAAGATCTGGTGGAAAAGTGATAAATTGGAAATACTGCAGTGACTCACGCAGCACACAATCTGCTTTCACACAAAACTGACTGCTCAGAGTAACACTTTGCATAACATTTCGTACATTAATGTCATGGTTGGCTTTAGTTCTCAGGCTAAACTATCCTTCTCTGACTTCATTGGACTGAAACTGTTTGTTGGTGGCCATACAGAATCTACAAACAAAGTATATAAGACTCTAGAAACCCTCCCAGTCCATGGGCAGCAAGATTGTCAGCCGAAATACAAAAGAGGGTTCCCTTGACATTCTGACCAATGGATTCAATGAAAACGCCATCTTGTTCAAGAGAACGAATGTCATGTAATAATGGTACAAGTACAGCCGCGCAACTATACTTTTGGAGGTCTGTCACTTTACACAGTATGGCAGGCTGTATAGTGTGTAAGGCTGTTCAATATTTACTGGGTAGATTGGCTAGGACACAGTATACTGCTGATAGTTTGTGAATTTTTCTGGATGTGTCAAGTGGGTTAGCGGTTTCTAGATCATCAATATAAAACTGCATTTAAAAAATAAAATAAAAAGCTAAATTTTGTTTCAGCTGATTCCTCAATTCACCAGTGTCATCATTGCCTGAAGCATCATCTGTTTCTGTGCTCTGGCTGGTATATTCTTCGTATAAGTCATCTGAGCTAGTGGCAGGGGCGTTATCAGTTTGTAGACAATGCCATTACTAAAATCTGACCCAACACTCACTTGGTGTGTCCTACTGTTGTGTGAATTAGATGACGAGTACACATTTGTGCGGTAATCACAACTATTAAATGGGCATGCCACCATCTCATGCTTCTTTAAATGTCCCCTAAAGTGACTGAAGAGTACAGATTCAAAGAAAGGTTGCTTGAATGTACTGTGGCAGACCAGGGGGGTTTGATCAAGACCTTTACACAGATCAGACACYGACAGTGTGATACCTCAGTTTCAAGAGTGTTTATTTKTAACAATAAAGAAAAAAAYTTATCTTCCYGGTTACTGCCTTCTGGGCTCCYGGGAATGGTGTCTCCTCTGGGGTAGAAKACCGATCCCCTCAGTTCTAGCAATTRGTCTGGGCCGTCTGTCCGGTTGCAWCCTCTCACTACCTCCAACCCRRCCGTGTGCTGCCCTCCTGGCAGCTTTATGGGCCCRGTACGGCTGGTGAGCAATCAACCCCTTGATTACTCACCAGCCTCAATCAGCCSCAAWTAGTCRTGGCGGAGGACCTGTCGAGACCTTGCTTGTTCAGCAGAGGGAGCCACCACCGTGTGATGTATGCTCTGTCACCAGGCCTTGACGAGTCTCCCCTTGGTGGCTTGTCCGCAGTACACCCCCCCCCCCACCCCCCTTAGCTCTGCTGGGGAGGGGGCGGTCGTCAGTGCGATGTACGTCTCCCTTCTCGATAGGGCATCGCGTTCCCATGCTTTGCCCCTGAACTGTGCACAACAGAAAAAGATAAGTGTTGAAGTGACAAGAACGACCTGGTGACTCTGATCATTGGTCTGTGACAGGGTGAAGTGGGTGCCCAACAGGTAATATTTAAGAGTGTCTAGCGCCCACTTCACTGCTAGACACTCTTTCTCGACAATCGAGTACTTATTTCCTTGMGGTATCAACTTCCGGCTTATGTGCATGATGGGGTGTTCCTCCCCATCGTGTACATGAAACGTGTACGTATCTCAGGCATCCGTCTGCACCAGCATTGGTATATGGAAATCGGGAGTCACGAGAGTCAGATAGGAGAACAGGGCTTCCTGGGAGGCTATAGCCGCAAAGTTGGGGATAAACCAGCTATAGTATCCCGCCAGCCCCAGGAAGGACTTGACTTGTGTCTCGGTGTGGAGAATGGGCCAGTCACGAACCGCCTGGACCTTCCTCTCCTGGTGTAACGGTCGTCATATGAAGAAGGTGTGGATCAAAACTAGAGGTCGACCGATTATGATTTTTCAACGCTGATACCGATACCGATTATTGGAGGACAAAAAAAGCCGATACCGATTAATCGGTATGACTGGTTGTGTTTATGCCACATATGAAAGGTAATACTTTAAAAAAAAAGTTGAATGAAAAATATTTAGGCTATAATGAAGCGTTAGGTTCTAGGTGCGCAAGGAATAGCCGCTTGGATTGGAGCAAGACTTTAACTCTCCTGAATAACTGGGCCTGCCTGGAGGGAGCATGCTGAATGTGGCCACATTACTGTAGGACGACTTGGAAGAATGATGGTCTGAAGCAGACAGCGAGTTCAGTATCTAATCAAATATAATATGTCATATACACATATTTAGCAGATGTTATTCCGGGTGTAGTGTTTTTACATCTTGATTGGAGTCCACCTGTGGTAAATTCAATTGATTGGACATGATTTGGAAAGGCACACACCTGTCTACATAATGTCCCACAGTTGACAGTGCATGTCATAGAAAATAACCAAGCCGTGAGGTTGAAGGAATAGTCTGTAGAGCTCTGAGACAGGATTTTGTCGAGGCACAGATCTGGGGAAGGGTTACAACACATTTTTGCCACATTGAAGGTCCCCGAGAACACAGTGGCCTCCATCATTCCTAAATGGAAGAACTTTGGAACCACCAAGACTCTTCCTAGAGCTGACAGAGCTCTGTGGAGATGGGAAAACCTTCCAGAAGGACAACCATCTCTGCAGCACTCCACCAATCAGGCCTTTATGGTAGAGTGGTCCGAAGGAAGCATCTCCTCAGTAAAAAAGGCACATGACAAGGTTCTCTGGTCTTATGAAACCAAGATTGAACTATTTGGCCTGAATGCCAAGCATCACGTCTGGAGGAAACCTGGCACCATCCCTACGGTGAAGCATGATGGCAGCGTCATGCTGTGGGGATGTTTTTCAGTGGCAGGGACTTAAAGACTAGTCAGGATTGAGGCAAAGATGAACAGAGCAAAGTACAGAGATCCTTGATTAAAAACCTGCTCCAGGGCGCTCAGAACCTCAGACTGGGGCAAAGGTTCACCTTACAACAGGACAACGACCCTACGCACACAGCCAAGACAACGCAGGAGTGGATTTGGGACAAGTCTCTGAATGTCCTTGAGTGGCCGAGCCAGAGGCCGGACTTGAACTCGATCGAACATTTCTGGAGAGACCTAAAAATAGCTGTGCAGCAGCGCTCCCCATCCAACCTGACAGAGCTCGAGAGGATCTACAGAGAATAATGGGAGAAACTCCCCCAAAAAGATTTGAGGCTGTAATTGCTGCCAAAGGTGCTTCAACAAAGTACTACAGTGGCTCTCGAAAGTATTCACCTCCCTTGGCATTTTTCCTTTTTTTGCTTTGCAACATGGATTTAAAATAGATTTTTGGGGGGTTTGTGTCATTTGATTTACACAACATGCCTACCACTTTGAAGATGCAAATTATTTTTTATTGTGAAACAAACAAGAAATAAGACAAAAGACAAAAAGCGTGCATAACTATTCATCCCCCCCCAAAGTCAATACTTTGTAGAGCCACCTTTCTCAGCAATTACAGCTGCAAGTCTCTTGGGGTATGTCTCTATAAGCTTGGCACATCTAGCCACTGGGATTTTTGCCCATTCTTCTTGGCAAAACTCCTCCAACTCCTTCAAATTGGATGGGTTCCGCAATCTTTAAGTCATACCACAGATTCTCAATTGGATTGAGGTCTGGGCTTTGACTAGGCCATTCCAAGACATTTAAACGTTTCCCCTTAAACCACTCGAGTGTTGCTTTAGCAGTATTCTTAGGGTCAGGTGAATCTTCGTCACAGTCTCAAATCTCTGGAAGACTGGAACAGGTTTCCCTCAAGAATTTCCCTGTATTTAGCGCCATCCATCATTCCTTCAATTCTGATCAGTTTCCCAGTCCCTGCAGATGAAAAACATCCCCACAGCATGGTGCTGCCACCACCGTGCTTCACTGTGGGGATGGTGTTCTCGCGGTGATGAGAGGTTTTGGGTTTGCACCAGACATAGCGTTTTCCTTGATGGCCAAAAAGTTCAATTTTTGTCTCATCTGACCAGAGTACCTTCTTCCAAATGTTTGGGGAGTCTCCCACATGCCTTATGGCAAACACCAAACGTGTTTGCTTATTTTTTTTTTTAAGCAATGGCTTTTTTCTGGACACTCTTAGGTAAAGCCCAGCTCTGGAGTGTATGTCTTAAAGTGGTCCTATGGACAGATACTCCAATATCCACTGTGGAGCTTCGCAGCTCCTTCAGGGTTATCTTTGGTCTCTTTGTTTCCTCTCTGATTAATGTCCTCCTTGCCTGGTCCGTGAGTTTTGGTGGGCGGCCCTCTCTTGGCAGGTTTGTTGTGGTGCCATATTCTTTACATTTTTTTATAATGGATTTAATGGTGCTCTGTGGGATGTTCAAAGTTTCTGATATTTTTTTTAGAACCTAACCCTGATGTGTACTTCGTCCCTGACCTGTTTGGAGAGATCCTTGATCTTTGTGGTGTGGGGCCTTTCAGAACAGGTGTGTATATATATACTGGGATCATGTGACATCAGGTGACACTTAGATTGCACACAGGTGGATTTTATTTAACTAATTATGTGACTTCTGAAGGTAATTGGTTGCATCAGATCTTATTTAGGGGCTTCATAGCAAAGGGGGTGAATATATATGCACACTACTTTTCCATTTTTTTAGAATTTTWGAATTTTTTCAAACATATAATTTTCATTTCCCTTCACCATTTTGGACTATTTTGTGTATGTCCATTACATGAAAACCAAATAAAAATCCATTTAAATTACAGGTTGTAATGCAACAAAATAGGAAAAACGCCAAGGGGGATGAATCATTTTGCAAGGCACTGTAATTAAAGGGTCTGAACTTATGTCAATGTATTATTTTTGTTTAAACCTGTTTTTGATTTGTCATTATTAGGTATTGTGTGTAGATTGATGAGGGAAGAAAAACAATTTTGTCAATTTTAGAATAAAGCTGTAATGTAACGAATTTCAAGGAGTCTGCATACCCTGTTTGTGTGTATATATATGATGGGATGTATAGACATGATGGACAGAATATCTGTAGAACATATAGGATAGAATGTATATATACACATAGCAATAGCTGAATAGGATGTCATTGATTAGAATGCAGTATTTTTTATTTTACTAGGCAAGTCAGTTAAGAACACATTCTTATTTTCAATGACAGCCTAGGGATAGTGCGTTAACTGCCTTGTTCAGGGGTGGGAATTACAGATTTATCTTGTCAGCTCGGGGATTCGATCTTGCAACCTTTCGGTTACAAGTCCAACACTCTAACCACTAGGCTACCTGCCACCCCGGCTACCTTCCTTATATACATATGAAATGAGTAAAACAATATGTAAACATTATTAAAGTGACCAGTGTTCCATTATTAAAATGACCAGTGATTCCATGTCTATGTACATAGGGCAGCAGCCTCTAAGGTGCAGGGTTGAGTAACTGGGTGGTAGCCAGCTAGTGACAGTGACTAAGTTCAGAGCAGGGTGCTGGGTGGAGGCTGGCTAGTGATGGCTATTTAACAGTCTGATGGCCTTGAGATAGAAGCTGTTTTTCAGTCTCTTGGCCCCAGCTTTGATGCATCTGTACTGACCTCGCTTCTGGATGGTAGCGGGTGAACAGACCGTGGCTCGGGTGGMTGATGTCCTTGATTATCTTTTGGCCATCCTGTGACATCGGGGGCTGTAAAAATACAGCCAGCTACTGTGCCTTTATACTGTTAGACTATACTGACCTGTGGTATAGTAAGACGTTAGCACATGGAAAAGCGTAGTGCATAAAGGAAGTACCAAAACACCTTGATATAGGGGGGGTGCATGCAAGCAGATGTCGACATGTGGCTAGGATGGAAGAAAATACATAGTAAAACCTGCAAAAGAGCAAATGTTAACCCGGAAAGAAAGCGCATTACCCTACCCTGTGCCCCCCCCAAAAAAGCACAAAGCAAAATAAATGCAAAATAAAAAGTTTGAGAACCCTGCCCTGTTTTGGACCCTCCCCCCAGTAAATTGCAATCTGGCCCTAAGATAATATCATGTTACCATTGGTGCATTAAAATGAGAGTTAAGGTGATACACCTTGACCCATTAATAATGAATCTAAATGTTTGACATCGGGGTAGGGACCAGTAACTTTATGATCAAACTTCATCAATGTAGAAGCAACAGTAAATGTTCATACTTTGGTCATCATACCTTAACCTGGTTTCCTTCCAATTTCATGATAAACATGATTTTGCCTGTTTGTGACCTTTAAAACCTTCACCATAGTAGTGCAAGATGTTGGTGATAAAATGTGAATTCTTGGATATCCTCCCTCTGGCTAGATTCCGATGGGAATTACTACTAATCAATTTTGCTGGACCCCAGGAAGAGTAGCTGCTGAGTAGCAGCAGCTAATGTGTATCCATAATAAATGCAAATCACTTCACAAACCAGCATATTGTGACTTGCAGGTCTGATATGACCCATGAGCCAGGATTTTCCGACCACACCGTTGAGGCTAACCAAATGCCTTATGAAAGGTATAATATGTGGTCATAAAGGGTTTACTTTTAATTGAACACATTCACTTAGGCAGTCACTTGGTGAATTCTTCAGGAATATAAGTTGTTGAATGCAACAACCATGTCTTTGTGAATAACAAACAGTCGTGTGGGAATCTCTCACATTCACTCGAAAGGCATGCTGTGAAATATGCAAATACAGCTGTACACCCTACAGTGTTAAAACAGCCCCCCCAGGTTTTAGTGTTTAAAACCTTAACACCTTGTGCTGAATAAACATGTTCTGGTGTTTACAATCTAAGCACTATGACATGTTTTCATTTAAATTCCAAATGCCTTGACTTGTTTAAAAAGTGTTGCAGAAAAGTGTTTAGTTATGTGATCAGATCCTAAACACTTGGTTTTGCAGTGTATGATGAGAAACATTTGAGAGAAACACTTTTTGTTGTTTTTCAAATCGTGATAACCTCTGTATTTTGCTGTAGATAATGCCAGAGAATCAGGAGACCATAAAGACGCCTATAAATCTGTCCATTGTGAAGAGCAAGCTGGAGTCCAGGCAGAGCCCCTGCTACAAGAGCCCCGCTGAGTTAGTCTCAGACATCCGACTCATCTTCAGGAACTGTGCAGAATTCACTCAGATAGACATACAGCACTAACTTGCCCCAGAAAAGTCCTCTTGCCTAAGGTTACACGAACATGCAAATTGCTCTGTTATTGTGTGTGGACAAACTGTTTTACAGTGTTTCTGTCTTTTACATTTTAGTCTTAGCAGATGCTCTTATCCAGAGTGACTTACAGTCAATGCATTCAACTATGTTAAAAAAAGACATACATCTGTCCTCTCGTCTCTCCCGTGTCAGGCTGACACTGAGTTTGCCACTGCAGGGAGAAACCAGGAAAGGTTCTTTTGAGGAGCAGCTAAAGAGCCTATGCCCTAAATGAATGTTTCCAGAGGTCAAGTCTGAGGTCATCAGTCCTGTGACCCTTCCGATCTCCCCTCCCCCTCACACAGTCCATGATGAGGGATGCTCCCATCATGCAAAGTGTTAGAGCAGATGCTCTGAGACCCAGGATGTGTATTTTCCTACTCCTGCTCCGCTAAACTCACCAAAGGGTCCGTCAAAAACACTCCCAGTACTAGCCTATACTAGTAATTAATTTCATCCTACGAGAAAGTCAGATTTTGTTAGATGTGCTAAAATACTCTGTCCATGTTCTGTGATTGAATAGTTTTCCACAATAGAACTGTGAAGCAGGGTACCAAAACGAATTCCTCCTACTATACCCGGACGCTACTGGATTAGACTGGTTTACATGAATTATGTAGTAATACACTGTAGCTTTGACTAAAGACCCTGAGTATCAAATGAAAACAAAGAAACAGAAAGTGTTAGATAATCCAGCAGCCTGTGTGGATCTGGTTCTTGTAACAGGGTTTGTGTATCTTCTGGGGAGTAAAAACAGTGACAATGTTAATCCAGTTTAAGCCAGTAAAGTGAAAACAGGTAAAAGGAATCAAACCAGCCTGAGAAAATCTAAGATATTTATGTTTTTATTGCAAGACTGCATGAGGTATTAGTTTTATAAACTTGTCAGCTGTGCAAGGTCTATTTGTTCAGGCCTACGGTACACTCTTAGAAAAAAAGGTGCTAAGTAGAACCAGCTAGGGTTCTTCAGTTTGTCCCCATAGGTAGAACCCTTTATGTAGGGTTCTTCATGGATCCCTCTATTAAGGGCTATACCAAGAACCCTTTTAACTTTGAAAGGTTCTTTCTAGAACCCTCTATGAACGCTTCCACCAGCCTTATTAACATTTAAAAATACTATTTTTATGACAATACATTAAGGACACATGCTTATTGCATGACATACTGTAGACTGACCAGGTGATGTCACTTCAATCAGTGTAGATGAAGGGGAGGAGAGAGGTTAATTAAGGATTTTTAAGCCTTGAGACAATTGAGACATGGATTGTGTATGTGTGCCATTCCGAGGGTGAATGGGCAAGACAAAATATTTAAGTGCCTTTGAACGGGGTATGGTAGTAGGTGCCAAGCGCACCGATTTGTGTCAAGGACTGCAACACTGCTGGGTTTTCACGCTCAACAGTTTCAAGAACTGTCTGTATCAAGAATTGTCCAACTCAATATTAAGAAGGTGTCCTTAATGTTTTGTACACTCAGTGCATATCATAAGGCCTTTCTTTGAGGGACTGGTTATATTTTGGAATACACAGTGGTGTTAAGACATTTCTGGTTGAAAGGCTACATTAGGACTGCAAGTCACATTATGCTGGCTTGCAAAGTGAGGTGTAATTCCAATTGGAGTCCAGCCAGAGTGAGAATATCCAACAATTGGAACTTTTAATCACCTGCAACCTGCATTCAAAATGACTGCCATGGTAGGGAAGATTGATTAGTGAGGCTACCTAAATAATCCAAACTGGAACAACCATCTCAGTAACGAGTGCAATAGGTCCATCTATGAGTGTTAAGTTAATGTAACTCCTGAATCAACACTATAAATATTACACTGAAAAATCAGCACTAGGTAAAACTGGCTAATTTGCTGTGTAACATACAGTGCACAGCTGGTTCACTTATTCCCTTTTATTCTCCTACTCTCAGCTTAATAACATCACAAAAATACTCATTTGAAAGAGAGAGATCATGGCAAAGATATCAACTATGCCAGCACTATGTAAAATGATTAAGAGAATACCAGATAAATGCATAAATAAATATAGATGCAGTTAAAACATTCTCACACTTTTTACATTTATCAGAGAACTCAAACTCCTGATGTGAAGTTATTGTTATGTCAATTGTCAATGAGCCATTCAATATCATTTATTTATTTCGATTTTACATTGTTGTCGTGATTTTTATGCAGTTTATATAAATACTTACGAGAATCATTGATATTGTTCATTCATTTGACCTAATTTAAGCCAGGCATATCAAGATTCAACAATATGTCTTTTATTTCTCATGTATTCCCAAATMACCTCTCATTTGCCGTTTTCTTGTGACTTCATACCATAGCTACTTCTGAAAACCAAAATGTTTTATTCATAAGAAATACTTGTTTACAGGGTCAATTAATGTATGTCTAATATCTTCATCTTACTTCATGATTCTTATGGGTTAAACGTGGGATACAGGCAGCATTTACCGTAAGGCACGTTTTTTGTTTAATGGGGTGAAAGAAATGTAATAATTGGTGATGAATGGGTCTATTTAAGTTTTAATAGTTTAATAAAGGGATAACAGCTCATCCTCTGTAAGTGTTATACCGTAGTAATGAATTATGGCATGGGGCCCCAAAGGTCAGGCCCAGATACAGTACAGTACATGTTAGTGGCCCACTGCTGGGTGACATAGAGAGGACAAGACAAGTCGGGTTGTGCTTCAAAAGGACTGCAGGGTGTGTGTGTGTGTGTGTGTGTGTGTGTGTGTGTGTGTGTGTGTGTGTGTGTGTGTGTGTGTGTGTGTGTGTGTGTGTGTGTGTGAGAAAGTGGTGTGGACAGTTTGGAGAAAGGGTAGCCCTCAGATCTTCCTGGGGCTTAGGTTTGAGTCTAGTCCTCATCACAGGACACCCTTATAAGGTCATAGCTGTACACTGGTCCTGTGTTCCAACCCCCCCCCCTCCACATTAAACCAGAGAGGAGATAAGACAATGATATATACCAGCAGTATAAGTGTTGCCTTCTGGTTGTTCTCTAAAGATGAAGTGAGTTTGTGCTCTCCTTTCTTTTGATGCCACAGCCAAGTGATGTGAATGATGAGGTAGTCTGCGGAAACGTGATATACTTTTATTGTGTAACAGTAAACATGTCTCTGCATTTCGCCACTAATGTTCCTAAGACAAGTGTTTAGATGCAATTGTTTTACAAGGTGAATACAGAACTGGTGTCTTTTTCACAAAAAAGGTTTCTAGGACACTTAGTTTAAACTTGTAATGCAGCTCTCCTCCTTTCAGCAAGGGTACAGAGAAACTTTATTGTAACTAACCGTAGCAGTACAGTAGAGTCCCATACAGTAGAGCGGTTTGCTAGTATTAGCCATCCATGGCTACTTGGAGATGTTTCTAGAGGGGCTGTGTGATGTGATGGTGGTGGTGGTCGGGTGAGGGGGACACACACATGGCTCTGATTAGATTATCGTTTACTCTTGGCTCTGTCACCATGCATGCCGAAAGCCAGAGGGCTGATTGAGTTTGAAGAGGGCCTTTGTTTGGTATAAAAGGTTTATCCTGCCATTCAGCTATTATTTATCTTCTTGCCAATCTTGGCACATGGCAGAGAGAGTGTAGGGTCTGTGTGTGTGTCTGTGTGTGTACGGTGTGTGTGTGTACTGTGTGGACATGTTTAACTATTCTTTCCGGGACCAGAAGTCCCTACAAGAATAGTAAACAAACAAAAATTTGACCAACTGGGGACATTTTGTTAGTCCCCACAAGGTCAAATGCTATTACTATGGAGTTTAGGGTTAAGGTTAGAATTAGTGTTAGGGTTAGAATTATGTTAAGGGTTAGGGTTAGGCATTAGGGTTAGTTTTAGGGTTAGGGTTAAGGTTAGGTTTTTGGGTTAGGGTTAGGTTTAGGGTTAGGGATTAGGCAAAATAGGATTTTGAATGGGACTGAATTGTGTGTCCCCACAAGGTTAGCTGTAGAAGACTGTGTGTGTGTGCACAGTGTGTGTATGTCGTTTTCAAAGGGATGTCTGATTGTGTCCTAAACAGTTTGAGAAACCTGATGAGTGGTTAATAAAGTGCCCACTCTGATTCCCGGCAATACTTTGGGTATGGAAAGGAACACAGAGAATAGAGTTCCGCTGAAGCCCTGAACAGGCTGCAGGAAACCTTTCCAGTTGAAAGAGAGCCCAGTGCCCTGAGGAGAGGCAGATAAAACAGACAAGCACACTATGCTACATACAGTGATGCCCAAGACCAGCTTATCATAAGTTGAGATAATATTATATCCCCCTCCCCACAATACAATCTAGACTCTATTGTCCCCAAGTAACTGTTCTTCAATGTGATGCATGGACACTGAATAGACAATATAAAAGAGGAAATATAGCATGTAAGTCAATTGTCAATAATTGTTCTATGGATGTGTGTGCGAGAGGGTGTAAGTGGGTGTATGTGTGTAAACCCGTGGTAAAATGAATACGAGTTCTGGACAGATTAGGAAAGGATGTTGAATCATTATTATTCCATGTTTGTCTTTACAACTAAGAGTTAATGGTGGTTATTGGTGAGAATGGAGAGGGGCTGTATCTGGGGGATTGGGATGGGGTGACTGGTAGAGCATCAGACACTTTTCTGAGGTGTGCGTGGGGCCTCCACTCATCCCATTTTAGTCTCTTGGAGGACCCACTCACCCCAAGTAGACAGTCACAGCCACTTTACTTTAATTGATACTGTAATACAAACCAACCACAATATTTAAGAAGCAGCCTTTCTTGAAATGTATGTACAATTTCTGTATAAAGTATCCACAGTTTTTTTTGGTACATTAGGAGAGGAGTCTGAGCTAAAAAGCCATAGAGCCTCAGGTATAAAGACATACTTTGCTTAATGTTTTTTWAAATGTTTTTTTTGTGTGTTTTTTGTTAAATGTCTGCTCAGCCCATATGCTCTACAGTATATATGTAAGGTACAGTACCAGTCAAACGTTTGGACACACCAACTCATTCAAGGGTTTTTATTTATTTTTTATTATTTTCCACATTGTATAATAATAGTGAAGACATCAACACCATGAAATAACACATATCGAATAATGTAGTAACCCAAAAAGTGTTAAACAAATCAAAACATATATTTTATATTTGAGATTCTTCAAAGTAGCCACCCTTTGCCTTGATGACAGCTTTGCACATTCTTGGCATTCTCTCAACCAGCTTCACCTGGAATGCTTCTCCAACAGTCTTGAAAGAGTTCCCACATATGCTGAGCACTTGTTGGCTGCTTTTCCTTCACTCTGCGGTCCAACTCATCCCAAACCATCTCAATTGGGTTGAGGTCGGGTGCTTGTGGAGGCCAGGTCATCGGATGCAGCACTCCATCACTATCTTTGGTCAAATAGCCCTTACACAGCCTGGAGGTGTGTTTTGGGTCATTGTCCTGTTGAAAAACAAATGATAGTCCCATTAAGCGCAAACCAGATGGGATGGCATATCGCTGCAGAATGCTGTGGTAGCCATGCTGGTTAAGTGTGCCTTGAATTCTAAATTAATCACCAACAGTGTCACCAGCAAAGCACCCACACAACATCACACCTCCTACTCCATGCTTCACAGTAAGAACCACACATCCAGAGATCATCCATTCACCTACTCTGCGTCTCACAAAGACACGGCGGTTGGAACCAAAAATCGCAAATTCGGACTCATCAGACCAAAGGACAGATTTTCACCGGTCTGATGTCCATTGCTCGTGTTTCTTGGCCCAAGCAAGTCTCTTCTTCTGATGCAGACAATTACATTGATGGAAACAACAATCTATCCGCAATATTAAAGCTGATCCACCCCCTAAAAAAAAGACAGCCTCTTCTTCTTATTGGTGTCCTTTAGTAGTGGTTTCTTTGCAGCAATTTGACCATGAACACCTGATTCACGCAGTCTCCTCTGAACAGTTGATGTTGAGATCTGTCTGTTACTTGAACTCTGAAGCATTTATTTGGGCTGCAATTTCTGAGGCTGATAAATCCAATGAACTTATCCTCTGCAGCAGAGGTAACTCTGGGTCTTCCTTTCCTGTGGTGGTCCTCATGAAAGCCAGTTTCATCATGGCGCTTGATGGTTTTTGCGACGGCACTTGTATGAACTTTCAAAGTTCTTGAAATTTTCCGTATTGACTGACCTTCATTAAAGTAACGATGGACAGTTTTTTCTCCTTGCTTATTTGAGCTGTTCTTGCCATAATATGGACTTGGTTTTTTACCAAATAGGGCTATCTTCTGTATACCACCCCTACCTTGTCACAACACAACTGATTGGCTCAAACGTATTAAGAAGGAAAGTAATTGCTCAAATTAACTTTTAACAAGGCACACCTGTTAAGTGAAATGCATTCCAGGTGATTACCTCATGAAGCTGGTTGAGAGAATGCCAAGAGCGTGCAAAGCTGTCATCAAGGCAAAGGGTGGCTACTTTGAAGAATCTCAAATAGAAAATATACTTTGATTTGTTTAACACTTTTTTGGTTACTACTGTATATGATTCCATGGGTGTTATTTAATAGTTTTGATGTTTTCACTATTATGCTACAATGTAGAAAATTTTACAAAAATAAATAAAAACCCTGGAATGAGTAGGTGTGTCCAAACGTTTGACTGGTACTGTATACAACAACTATGTATAGTGTTTATACTATGATCCATGTCTGCTGAAATGTTTTACATGGTTCTTCAATTACCTCAATTGAATAAGGCTTTAACATAACAAAATGTGGAAAAACGTCAAGGGGTCTGAATACTTTGCGAATGCACTGTGTATATATATATATATATATACAGTGGGGAGAACAAGTATTTGATACACTGCCGATTTTGCAGGTTTTCCTACTTACAAAGCATGTAGAGGTCTGTAATTTTTATCATAGATACACTTCAACTGTGAGAGACGGAATCTGTAACAAAAATCCAGAAAATTACATTGTATGATTTTTAAGTAATTAATTAGCATTTTATTTCTTGACATAAGTTATTTGATCACCTACCAACCAGTAAGAATTCCGGCTCTCACAGACCTGTTAGTTTTTCTTTAAGAAGCCCTCCTGTTCTTCACTCATTACCTGTATTAACTGCACCTGTTTGAACTCGTTACCTGTATAAAAGACACCTGTCCACACACTCAATCAAACAGACTCCAACCTCTCCACAATGGCCAAGACCAGAGAGCTGTGTAAGGACATCAGGGCTAAAATGGTAGACCTGCACAAGGCTGGGATGGGCTACAGGACAATAGGCAAGCAGCTTGGTGAGAAGCAACAACTGTTGGCGCAATTATTAGAAAATGGAAGAAGTTCAAGATGACGGTCAATCACCCTCGGTCTGGGGCTCCATGCAAGATCTCACCTCGTGGGGCATCAATGATCATGAGGAAGGTGAGGATCAGCCCAGAACTACACGGCAGGACCTGGTCAATGACCTGAAGAGAGCTGGAACCACAGTCTCAAAGAAAACCATTAGTAACACACTACGTCGCCATGTGATTAAAATCCTGCAGCGCACGCAAGGTGCCCCTGCTCAAGCCAGCGCATATCCAGGCCCATCTGAAGTTTGCCAAGGACCATCTGGATGATCCAGAGGAGGAATGGGGAGAGGTCATGTGGTCTGATGAGACAAAAATAGAGCTTTTTGGTCTAAACTCCACTCGCCATGTTTGGAGGAAGAAGAAGGATGAGTACAACCCCAAGAACACCATCCCAACCGTGAAGCATGGAGGTGGAAACATCATTCTTTGGGGATGCTTTTCTGCAAAGAGGGACAGACGACTGCACCGTATTGAGGGGAGGATGGATGGGGCCATGTATCGCGAGATCTTGGCCAACAACCTCCTTCCCTCAGTAAGAGCATTGAAGATGGGTCGTGGCTGGGTCTTCCAGCATGACAACGACCCGAAACACACAGCCAGGGCAACTAAGGAGTGGCTCCGTAAGAACATCTCAAGGTCCTGGAGTGGCCTAAGCCAGTCTCCAGACCTGAACCCAATAGAAAATCTTTGGAGGGAGCTGAAAGTCCCGTATTGCCCAGCGACAGCCCCGAAACCTGAAGGATCTGGAGAAGGTCTGTATGGAGGATTGGGCCAAAATCCCTGCTGCAGTGTGTGCAAACCTGGTCAAGACCTACAGGAAACGTTATGATCTCTGTAATTGCAAACAAGTAGCAAAATATTAAGTTCTGGTTTTCTGATGTATCAAATACTTATGTCATGCAATAAAATGCAAATTAATTACTTAAAAATCATACAATGTGATTTTCTGGATTTTTGTTTTAGATTCCGTCTCTCACAGTTAAGTGTTACCTATGATTAAAAATTACAGACCTCTACATGCTTTGTAAGTAGGAAAACCTGCAAAATCGGCAGTGTATCAAATACTTGTTCTCCCCACTGTATATAAATATAAGGAATGGATGGATGGCTTTCTCATAATTCTATTGAACATTTGGAACAAAGTAGCCCCCTTATTTACACAAATGACAACACACATGCCACTCAATTCAGTACTTCCTAGTTCCATATATCAAACAGTTATTTCAGTTATATTAAAACCAGGAAAATCTGGAGAGTCCCCTGCTGATTATAGACACATAAGTTTCATAAAGCAATAGAATGGCAAAAGTCTTACCAGACTTGATACATATCAATCAAACATGGTTTATTAAAAATAGACACAAACAAATACAAAAACATGTTTAAGTTTAATACAATATGCAAAAAAACAAGATCTAGATTTATCAATAATGGTTGTTGATGCCGAAAAGGCTTTCAACTGTCTTGAATGGCCTTTTCTATTTAAAACTTTGTAAGCTTTCAACTCTCCAAATAATACATTTAATAACAATATTGTATAAATGTCATAAAGTTAAAATATAAACAAATAATACCCTTATCTGATGAAATTGCTTTAGAAATAGGCACAAGACAGGGATGTCCCCTCTTCCCCCTCCTGTTTGCACTGGCAATTGAACCGCTTTCAGAAAGAATTTGACTGGACCCAAAAGCAACAGGTATCAGTATTGGTAAACATTAATATAAACTAAACTTATTTGCAGATGATATCCTGTTAAACTTGGCCAATATTGAAAACTCAATGCTCCCTTTGCTAAAAATATTTTCAGAATACTCTAAAACCTCAGGTTATACAATGAACGTGGAAAAAACTAAATTATGGAAATCAAAAAAAGAATAGCTCATGATCTACATCAAACCTTTAAGTGGACCACACAAAATATTACATACTTAGGATGCTTAATAAGTGACAACAAACATCAAATATATAATGAATTTAATTCCATTTCTCAACAATATCAAAGCAGATGTAATTAAATTGAATAATCTTACCATAAATCTTACAGATAGAATAAACCTATTTAAAATGGTATGGCTGCCGAAGTTTTAGTATTTATTTTTGGTAATACCAATTACCCCACCAAAGACATTATTTCAAAAAGTATACTCGGTTATAACAYCTTTTCCCCGTGATATATAGTTCAACGCACTAAATAAATGTTATGATTCCACCTGTCATCAGAGGGCGGCACAGACCATCCTAGAGATATTAACAACACTTAGGTGTGTCCGATTTACTCATTATAATTTCCCTGTTAAAAGAGGTGGGTTTTCTGTTGTCCTTTGCAGAAGTGTGAATTGTTTATTGTGTGCGGTCGTTTCCTGAGTTAGTTTTCGAGACTTAGTGTTTGTTGGTTTTTCAAGTGTACTGTGATCCTGTGGCTACCGTTTCTCAGTAAAGTTTTGTGTTTAGCCTTAACCACTGATTCCTCATCTGGTCTCTTCTCTGCACCTGGGTCCAACCTTACCACGTCACAAGAAGAACAATGTGTACATATTGAAGATGGGAATGCTCATCCCCAGAATCTTTTCATGGGTTTATTTTCAAAGGATAAAGCTAAGAACATGAACATTTTCAT
Organism: Salvelinus sp. IW2-2015; assembly: GCF_002910315.2. Classification (NCBI taxonomy): domain Eukaryota; kingdom Metazoa; phylum Chordata; class Actinopteri; order Salmoniformes; family Salmonidae; genus Salvelinus; species Salvelinus sp. IW2-2015. The sequence goes on from NC_036842.1 coordinate 56,971,819, forward strand.
TGTTAAGTACACTAACAATATTGAAAAATATGAAATGTATTCTACAAGAACAAATATCACTCCCTAAAAACACAACCGTATGGAGCAATTCTTGGATAGCTTTTCAGAAATTGTTCCACATGGAAAACTAAAGGCATAGAAACCATACATTTCTTGGTAACGGTAAATATATGTATTTCCATGACAGAATTAAAAAGTAATTTTGTACTGACCAATGTAGATAGTTTCAAATACATGCAACATAAAAGTTACATATCACACAATTTTTTGATTTTGACATCAGAGCAACCTTGAGGGAATCTTATTTGAGTCAAAAAAGGATGTTTATATGAAAGGGAACACATACAAAACCTTGAAGAGAGCATATTCAACTAACAATTTCAACCAAACATTTTTTAAACTATTGGGACCAATACTTAGTATAAAGAACTGATGTTGGCACACGATGGAGGGAAAGTTGGAGCATAACTACCAAATTACAGTTAACGAAAATGTATGCTTAATCCAGTATAAACTAATGTATAGAATGTATTATACAAGAAACAAAACTCACTAATTCCGTAGCACAACGGCAGAGTCATGTCTCAATTGCAAAACCAATAATGACTCCATAATCCATGCTTTCTAGGAACATGATAAAGTCTGGAAGTTGTGGGCAGAGCTAGAAAGTTGGTTGTCAGAAGGATTACAATGTAGAATTACTTTGAATCCATCTGTCTGCATATTTCAAGACATGGCAAATGGGCTGGACGATTCTCTTCTCACCACTCCTCTTGAAAAAAAGTATTCTAAAAACGTGTAAGTCAATCCGCCATCATTGACACAATGGCAAAATCAAATGATTTATTATATACATCTCAACAAATCATTTATGTATGGACCTCGCCTTGTGCAAGGGGGCATTGTCACGCTGAAACAGGAAAGGGCCTACCCCAAACTGTTGCCACAAAGTTGGAATCACAGAATCGTCTAGAATGTCATTGTATGCCGTAGGATAAGATTTCCCTTCACTGGAGCTAAGGGGCCTAGCCAGAACCATGAAATACAGCCCCAGACCATTATTCCTCCTCCACCAAACTTTACAGTTGGCACTATGCATTGGGGCAGGTAGCGTTCTCCTGGCATCTGCCAAACCCAGATTCATCCATCAGACTGCCAGATGGTGAAGGGTGATTCATCACTCCAGAGAACGGATTTCCACTGCTCCGGAGTCCAATGGGGGCGAGCTTTACACCACTCCAAGTGACGCATAGAATTGCGTATGGTGATCTTAGGCTTGTTTTTGCGACTGTTCGGCCATGGAAACTCATTTCATGAAGCTCACGGCGAACAGTTCTTGTGCAGACGTTGCTTCCAGAGGCACTTTGGGACTTGGTAGTGAGTGTTGCAACCAAGGACAGATGATTTTTAAGCGCTACGTGCTTCAGCACTCGGCGGACCCGTTCTGTGAGCATGTGTGGACTACCACTTCACGGCTGAGTCTTTGTTGCTCCTAGACGTTTCCACTTCACAATAACAGCACTTAGAATTTACCGTGGCAGCTCTAGCAGTGCAGAAATTTTACGAAACTGACTTGTCGGAAAGGTGGCATCCTATGACGATCACTGAGTCCCTGAGCACCTCAGTAAGGTCCTTCTACTGCCACTGTTTGTCAATGGAGATTGCATGGCTGTGTGCTCGATTTTATACACCAGTCAGCAAGCTGAAATAGCCGAATRCACTCATTTGAAGGGGTGTCCACATACTTTTGTATATAGTGTAACTATTGAACGTGCATGGGCTACGGAGAGAGTCAAAACGGTAGTTTTAGGCCATGTGGAAAAAGTGATGGGTCGCTGGAGATGGGTGTGTGCTAGTGGGTCTGGGCAGGTGGGATGTAGTTGATATTTGTAGGATGTTGTCCTTTGTATGTTTTGTATTGTTTATAAAAGGTAAAATATATATATATTTTGTTTAAATACAGTGCCGATGGCAAGCTGTCCACAGGCATTTTGGGATAAATTAAATAATTAGTCATCCATAAATGTGTGATGAACACAGACTCATAAAAAGCCTCTATCGCAATTAACTTGTATGATCTTTAGCTTTTAAACAAATCAACCAACCTTRTAAAATGCATGATTTACCTTAAGCCAATTGGCAACCTATGCTATTGAGGTAAACACTTTTGTGCAACACCTGGCTGTTATCGATCAGCACCTTGATTAGACCGCCAACATCCTTGTGTTTTGATACACCAGAAGTACCTTCATTTCCAATTGATCACTGGGTTTGCCTTGCATCATTGCATTGCAGAGGTATTTGCAGTGCATTCATTCCGTGTGTTGCAGAGGCAGTTGCTGTGCGTTCTGTGTGATGCAGACATCGAATATATCCAACATATGCATCAAATGGTATGATATATCAGACCGAAAGCGTCATTTTATCAATGCTGTGTAATACATTTTGCAGTCAAACTTCTTGCATTACGTAATACACATGTTTTAGTGGATAGGGTGAGTATTGGTTAAGTGGCACACCTATGTTTTGTAATGGATATCTTTAAATGTGTAAAATAACATAACAACCAATGTCTGTGTGCTAGCGAGGAAGTACACTACCGGTCAAAAAGTTATAGAACACCTACTCATTGTCACACCCTGACTTTAGAGATTACCCCACYCTGCATCTTGGTCCGACCATCCTTCCAACAACGATCGTTACACTCATTCAAGGGTTTCTTTATTTTTTACAATTTTCTTAATTGTAGAATAATAGTGAAGACATCAAAACTATGAAATAACACATATGGAATCATGTAGTAACCAAAAAAGTGTTAAACAAATCAAAATATATTTTCTATTTGAGATTCTTCAAATAGCCACCCTGTCAGAGTCGTGTGTATAGGTGGCAGGGAAGTCAGGTGCTCGTCGACCACCGAGCACCGCCCGAACAAGGAGAGGCATCGACTTCGGTAGAAGTCGTGACACACCCTTTGCCTTGATGACAGCTTTGCACACTCTTGGCACTATCAACTAGTTTCATAATATAGTCACCTGGAATGCATTTAAATTAACAGGTTAACAGAAGATAGCCTTATTTGGTAAAAGACCAAGTCCATATTACGGCAAGAACAGCTCAAATAAGCGAAGAGAAATGACAGTCCGTCAATACTTTAAGACATGAAGGTCAGTCAATACGGAAAATTTGTGCAGTCACAATAACCATCAAGCGCTATGATGAATCTGGCTCTCATGAGGACTGCCACAGGAATGGAAGACCCAGAGTTACCTCTGCTGCAGAGGATAGGTTCATTAGAGTTACCAGCCTCAGATATTGCAGCCCAAATAAATGCTTCACAGAGTTCAAGTAACAGATACATCTCAACATCAACTGTTCAGAGGAAACTGTGTGAATTAGGCCTTCATGGTCAAATTGCTGCAAAGAAACCACTACGAAAGGACACCAATAAACATGAGCAATGGACATTTTACCGGTGGAAATTTGTCCCTTGGTCTGGAGTCCAAATTGGAGATTTTCATTCCAACCACCGTGTCTTTGTGAGACGCGGTGTGGGTGAACGGATGATCTCCGCACCGTAAAGCATGGAGGAGGAGGTGTTATGGTGTGGGGGTTCTTTGCTGGTGACACTGTCTGTGATTTATTTAGAATTCAATGCACACTTAACCAGCACGTCTACCACAGCATTCTGCAGCGATACGCCATCCCATCTGGTTAGGGCTTCATTTGTTTTTCAAATGGACAATGACCCAAAACACACCTCCAGGCCGTGTAAGGGCTATTTGACCAACACACCTGGCCTCCACAATCCCCCAACCTCAACCCAATTGAGATGGTTTGGGATGAGTCGGACCGCAAAGTGAAGGAAAAGCAGTAAACAAGTGCTCAGCATATGTGGGAACTCCTTCAAGAATGTTGGAAAAGTATTCCAGGTGTAGCTGGTTGAGAGAATGCCAAGGGTGTGCAAAACTGTTATCAAGGCAAATGGTGGCTATTTGAATAATCTCAAATATAATATATGTTTTGATTTGTTTCACACTTTTTTTGTTACTACATGATTCCATATGTGTTATTTCATAGTTTTGATGTCTTCACTATGATTCTACAATGTAGAAAATTTAAAAAAATAAAGAAAAACCCTTGAATGAGTTTGTGCTCTAAAACTTTTGACTGGTAGTGAATGTGACAATAAAAAATGGGTTCAATTGCTATGACGCCATCATTGTGGGCTTGGCATCCCCTGTAATGACGCGTGTCTCTCGAGTCATAATGGTCAGTACAATTATATAAGATTCTGAGGTAAATAATGCTAAGGTTATACAAAACTAAGAAAGGATATTTTGTGTTTCATTACAACATATTTTGTAATGGCATGTACTGTAAATCAAAATGACTGTAAATGGTTTTCTTACTACTCTCACCTTTTTAGAATATTTACATTTTGACAGTGTCCTGGCATGCCAATCGCCTACTGTCAAACTGGGACACCCTGTTACTGTCAAACTGGGACACTCCTCTAGGCCATTGTAATGCAGAACATTTTATTTTATTTTATTCATAGTACATATAGGCTACATCATATAATTATAATCAAGTATGATGATAATAATAATCATAATGGTAATAATAAATTATAATTCTTAATGTTCCATATAAATATCTAAAGAATATTTTAATACATTTCATTAGTATGAATAATTGAAGTTTATCATAAAAATATTGAAATTACTCATATACTCTCTAATTTATCATGTTTTACAATAAAGAATTAAGTGTCCCACTTTGCCAATCAAGGTGTCCCAATTTGGTGTTATAAACTGAGAAAAAAAATGGTGTCAGGACAATTTGTGTTTGAAGAAGAGTCATCCATTCTGTGTTTAATATTTATAAAAAATGTCTTTGTATAGTGTTGTAGATTCAGTGGCGGATTTAGGTATAGGCGACATGGGCAGCCACCCTGGGCGACATCTTGCCGGGGCGGCATTGGGCGCCCGCACATAAGAAATCGTAATAGTGACATTTGCGCGATTGGTTTTCTATCGCTCATTTGCACGTCACGTCAATGATGTCATGTCACCGTGTGGGACTGTGGGTCAGTTAAWCTTGACGGAGAGGGCGCCCTGATTCTAGTTTGTGAGCTAAGCAGGCTACTGACTGGGAAGGTCTCCCACTTAGAAGTACAGATGGGGAGGGGGGCGAGGTTGACCTAAGGTCTCTCCACTGGAAGCCCGAGGTATGGAGAGCGGGGGAATCTATCAAACCTCTAACTTTGTACAGTACTAATGCAATTAATCAAATCAGTCACACTACGAAATGCTACCAAATAAACCACAAGCACACATTCATAATATTATGAATACATAGTTTCACAGACACATTGTTGCATTTTTTTCCAGTTTGTGCAAAATCGTTAAGAATAATATAAAACCAGTCTGTACACCCCCAAAATGAATTGGTTTAGTCTTGACTCTTGGTTGACAGTGTTGGGGGATGGGTAATGTATTGACACTCGAGTGCCAAATCAACACAAATTTGTTTCTATTTGTCTTTGTTACTTCTTTTTGATATTTATCAGTCTTATTTTTGAATAGATTTTTATATTTATATAGTTTTAAATGTTATGATTATGTATTTGTGTTGTTCCAAATTTCTGAATAAAAAATTACATTTAATGCAGAATGGTGCTGGAGGGTGCTGGGGGCGCTGAAGGGGGAGGGGGGGGGGGGGGGGGTTCGCCCAGGGAGCCTAGAACCTCCACTGAGTAGAGTTCTTAAGCTATTTAGAATGGTATCTTGTTGGGGTTAAGACAATTGGATGATTCTCCAAGGAAAGCACATTTTCAGAAAGTGTCCCACTTTACCAATACTCACCCTATGTGTGCAACAAAAGTAGAACATTCAACTGTTGATAGTATTTCTGTCAAACCTATGCATACAATTTAATACATAGGTTGGATAAATCCAATTTATGCCCACACAGAACACTGAACCCACTGCAACTGCCTCCGCAACGCAATGCTGCAAGGCAAGCGCAGCATTCATTAATTAACCCATTTAATCCCGAATTTTTCCCAGACATGAAAATATCCAAATCAAGTGCCATTAGTAACCCTTTGAAGTAATCAATCATTCTTTTTTGAAATTTTAATGGAAAAGTAGGTGAAAAAGTGTGTTTTATGGTCGGTCACAATTGTGACCGGTGGGATAATGTTACGTATACTGAATTAACATATTTCTCCTATGCAGTTATCAAAGTTCTTATATATCCCAACCCAGTTTTAACACATTTATAACTCTGTCACTAGCAGTCCCCAGCCTTGCCTCTAGAATGCCCCGTCACATTCTAGTGTGACTATTTTACACATCAAAAACCATTACACTACATCGATATGAACACTGAGAGCAAAGACAAAAAAACAACCATCAATGTATTTCAACATTGTTACTTTATTGTAACATTGTTACTTTAGTGCAACATGTATTGAAACATTAATATTGTAACTTTATTGTAACATTTGAACTTGTACTTTAGTGCAATATTCATGGAAACATTGTCATTGTGACATTTTAGTGCAACATTCACTAACAACTGTGTAGCAGTCGTGTGATTCATTCACATTGAACATAAAGGTAACATTTAGGAGAGAGGTAGCCTGTAGAATATGCATTCYAGTAGAGGCCTACACTGAACAAAATACAATTATATATATATATATTTAAAAAGCACCACTGCACAATGAGTGCTTATATATATATATACAGTATATCATAGAGTTAGGCTTCAGAACCAAGTGCAAAATTAGTTTGTGCATCACTATTTTGAACTGTGATCAGTCAGTCCTACTGTCATACAGTATGTCTTGAATCAATTTACCTTCTTTTCCAAAAACATTTCAGTTATTTTGATTGTCTTTTTCGTCGACTTTTCTTTTCTTCCGTTGTACTTTTCGTCCGTTGTACTGCTTCTCCTCACCCTTTATCGACTTTTCTATTTTTCCTTTATTGTCTTTTTCAGCCCTTTTTCATTCGATCTTATCTCCTTTTCTACTTTCCATGGTATATCTTGAAGCACTCAATGTGCAGTGGCGCTTTCCATTTCTCACATGCATAGGTAGTACGTTTGTCACAATGACGACTTCTCTGGAACCGGTGCATCGTCTTGATTGGCCAGTGAGAAGCTCCTTCCGTGGCTCAGTGGTTTCTTGCCAAACTTTTGCATATTTGGGCTGTATACTATGTGTTTTGGAATCACATCGGTGGCAGGCCTCTTCGATCGTTTGAACACTCAATCTTTATTTTTGACCACTTGCAGCTTTTCCCTTGGCTCTTCTGGCTGACCCCTATGGCTTGTAGAGACCCTTGGCTCTTCTGACTGGACCCTCTGGCGGGTAGAGGCCCTTGGCTCTTCATTATCAACAATGGAGGGGGGTGGGGGAGGTTGTGGATGGGGGGGGTGAGGGGTAGGTCATCATCACTGATAACGTTGTTCCTGTCATGATCTGTTTGCATATGTTCAGCATATGCATTCAACAGCCTGGCTGGCAAATGGCCTGTCCATAGTCCATATCTGACCCATCGCTATCACAATCACTCAGGACAGCATCTTTCTCATTTTGAGGGATAACTGCAATGTTGCATGCCTTGTCTGGGCAGTCACCTAGATCCAACATATCCAGAACTTGACTCAAAGTGAAACTAAAAGAAAGAACAGAGTYGAAAGTTAGGTAYAACAAGAACTATGTATYTGTATAACTATGTGTATACCTAGARGCACTGTGTTATCCCYSCGGTCACTATTGTTGCCGTCAACATGTTTACWCATTCTATGACCACACTGAACAAAGTTGAGTAATTGCAAATMKATYTATCAATACTAGACACCTTAAAGATGATGTGTACCAAAAATCTTTGTCCTAACTTTATGTTAACATACTTTACTAACCTTTTGTTTGGGAGCTTTGATGCAGTCATCCTCTTCTCATGGTGCAACCAGGAAGTAAACAGCTCTGGTCATGTGACAATTTACACTAAACATGTGACACTGCACATCTTTCATTGAGACCCTTTATTATTTCAATATTTGCTGGAAATACATTGATAGATCATTCAGTATCATTTTTAGAGCCTTATAACTGAAAACGTTTTTTACGGTCACTTTTGTGACCGATGGGATTAAATAGGTTAATATGCTTCTTTCTGGTGTACCAAAACGCAATGACGCTGTCGGTGAGGTAGATAGGCCCACATGCATGCATTCAGTGTAGTTGTGTATCTCGAATTGAGAGGAAATGGTTTATAGGCCTATATCTCTCCCACATCGGAATGTGCTTTGTTTCACCATTTGGTGAAAAAGAAACCGAAAGTCTGTCTGTCACAGTCTGAGAGGATGAAATAACCAGACAGACAGACCAAATAGCATATGCTTCAATTAAATCAATCATTTTCCTGAAGGGCAATTTTGTCAACCTCAAATACTGTGGTGGCGAATAATTACACCAGTCTGTCTACCGAGGAGGATGGTCGTAAATGTTCCAAAATATGGAATATGCATTACATTTTCTAAAATTTGCCGTAACCGACAAATTCTAAGGATTTGATGTATTGAAGTCTGGCTATGGCCACAACAGATTTTTATATAACCACAGAACCACTCCATAGTGGAGTGCAGATGTTATTCAGTTAAAACAGTGGGATCATTCTGTCACAGACAGAGATGTCTGGATGAAAGTAATCGAAGTTGGAGGACAGTGTCAAATAATGTCATCATTACAGATTTTCAGTCAAAATAATACATTTATATTTTAGTCTACTTATTTATCTGTCATAATTGGAAGTCAATGAAACGGCGTGAATTAAATTAGTGTGTCCTATAAGACATTGGACGTATACTACTGTAAAGTGGAAATCAATACACTCCAGTTAGGGTTTCTGGAGTTTAGATTTTTTTTGTTGCTTCACCCGCCCCTAGGGGCAAGATAGACGCTCGTTCCGAGGTTGCGTTCCGAGACAGACACGGTGACGCTGCGATTCACTAGCCCCATCACACACACACTCGTATAGACTACTCCTGTCCAGCGTGAGCTCACCGTTTTTCTACCTTTCGCTTGAAAATCTGCGTGTCCGTGAGAAACTGTACGGTTGGTTCACGCTCTTAGTGCAGCATATTACAGATCTGACTGTTTGACACTTTTTGGGGGTTTGCAAAAAAAGTATCTTCTTTATCCAATGGGTCCCGGGATAGTTATACTTTTCTCTCTGTTCGGAGTTCTCAACGGACAAGGTCAGTTACCGTTTTACTTCAGGATAGTAACCTACTGTTTCAAGATGTAATTCTTCCCATGAGAATCAATCCATGCCCATGCGTGATGCATATGGTCGGACTACCATATAAATTCACTCAGGCATGTTAGATATTTCAAACGTATCACCCTAAATAGGCTACTGCACTATCACTGTATAGGCAGAGATAAGGTCTGTATAAGGTCTGTATCACTGGAGTTCAAAAGTTCCCATAAAGTGTTACATGTGATTTCATAAACACTTTAAGGCAGTTATATTACAGTAGTAGCCTACTGTGTTACATGCTGTTCAGTGTGTGTGTCATTTTGATTTTGGTTTGCTTTGATTTGTGTGTGTGTGTGTGTGTGTGTGTGTGTGTGTGTATGTGTCTTGTTGCCAGTAAAACATCTGTCCATGATTACCAGTTTAAAGGAAGATTTCAACATTCCCAATTTGTCCTAAGGTGATTTGACAGGGATGAAATGTATTTTGCGTTGTGTAAAATATGGACTAATTTCACCAGTAGAAATTTCTCAGACTACTGGAAATTATTTTCCAAGCTGAAACAGTAACAAGGTTTTAAAGTTTAGAGTACGGCGATGTGCCCAAAATGATTGCTGCTCAACCAGCCAACCAGATGCAGGGCAGGTCTCTCCTTAAAACTCAGACACACCAGTAGGATTGTCAATCTCTTGTGTGCTCACACAGCAAAGACGTGGATGTCGTCAGCCACTCAGCCTTGTTAAACTACTCCAAACCAGAAGGTGGCAGTAGCGTTTGACAGCGCATATCAGTGCGTATTGCTTATGGTCTAGAATCCAAGCTATCTGCGCTAATGTTGCTATTTTGTAGAACGCCCTTGTTGATACTTGCTAGGTGGCTACAACTAGACAACTAGCTAGCAAAATGACAAAGAAACAAGTTAATCCATCCCATACTGCCAGTGCCAGCCCACAGCCAAATGTTTAGCTAGCTAGGTAACGTTATCATATCTAGCTAGCTAGTTAAGGACACTGCACTAACTCAGCAGCTAACACAGGCAGCCGTTTCATGGAAACTACTTCAAACTAGCTAATCCGTTGTGATTTAATTATCACGTCAATACTAGTTAAAGTGGTTAACTAGTTTGAACGCAGTATTTAGTGTTGTGGGAATTGTGTCTGTGCACTTAACTAGCTACCTTCCCATAGCCTATATTGCATATGAAGTGTGACTGTCTCATCCATGGATGTTCGAACAAATGCCTCCCTTTTCCCTTTTTTGTTGTTGTAGGCTCCCCCACTTGGGGTTTTTGTGCTCTCTGACTGGCTCAAAGTCATTGGCCACTTGTGAGCATTACGATTCTACAAGTAGAATAGGTAGGTTCGTCACTACGCAGCAGGTATCGCTTTTGTTCTAGCAAGAGAAGGAACGGCCTCCCACTATAATAAGTACTTATCAGAAGTGAGATTCACGGTGGGTTTCATTCTTTACACTATGAGGGTGTGTCAAATGAGTCTGGAAACACTGAGCGGTGGCTGGTCTGGAAAGGGAGCATAGTCCTGATTTAAACCTCTACAGGATCGGTGGGTCCCCCACAGGATGGTTGAGCTAACGTAGGCAAATGTGATTAGCATGAGGTTGTAAGTAACAAGAACATTTCCCAGGACATAGACATATCGGATATTGGCAGAAAGCTTAAATTCTTGTTAATCTAACTGCACTGTCCACTTTACAGTAGCTATTACAGTGAAAGAATGCCATGTTATTGTTTGAGGAGAGTGCACAGTTATGAACTTGAAAATGTATTAATAAACCAATTAGACACATTTGGGCAGTCTTGATACAAAATGTTGAACAGAAATGGAATGGTTAATTGGATCAGTGTTAAACTTTGCACATACACTGCTGCCATCTAGTGGACAAAATCAAAATTGCTCCTGGACTGGCATAATACATTATGGCCTTTGTCTTGCATTTCAAAGATGACGGTACAAAAAATATACAAAAAAATGCATGATGTGTTATATTCTCGTACATTAATTTAACATTTCCACAAACTAAAAAGTGTTTCCTTTCAAATGGTATCACGAATATGCATATCCTTGCTTCAGGTCCTGAGCTACAGGCAGTTAGATTTGGGTATGTCATTTTAGGCGAAAATTGAAAAAAAGGGGTGGATCCTTAAGAGGGGGACCATCCATGGGTCACAGAGGCATGGGACGACCTACAGTGCATTCGGAAAGTATTCAGACCCCTTCCCGTTTTCCACATTTTGTTACATTTCAGGCTTATTAAAAAATGTATTAAATAATGTTTTCCCCTCATCAATCTACACACAATACCCCATCATGACAAAGCAAAAAAAGGTTTTTAGAAATGTTTGCAAATTTATACAAAATTTAAATCAGAAATACCTTGGGGTTCCCGAGTGGTGCAGCGGTCTAAAGTACTGCATCTCAGTGCTAGAGGCGTCACTACAGACCCTGGTTCGATCCCGGGCTGTGTCACAACCGGCCGTGATCGGGCGGCGCACAATTGGCCCAGCGTCGTCTGGGTTAAGGAAGGGTTTGGCCAGGGTAGGCCAGATTTGTAAAATAAGAATTTGTTCTTAACTGACTTGCCTAGTTAAATAAAGATTAAATAAATAAACATTTACATAAGTATTCAGGCTTTTTTCTATGAGACTCATCCTTGAGATGATTCTACAACTTGATTGGAGTCCACCTGTGGTAAATTCCATTGATTCAACATGATTTGAAAAGGCACACACCTGTCTATATAAGGTACCACAGTTGACAGTGCATGTTAAAGCAAAAATCAAGCCATGAGGTCAAAGAAATTGTCTGTAGAGCTCTGAGACAGGATTGTGTCGAGGCACAGATCTGAGGAAGGGTAGCAGTCTTGGTGGATCCAAACATCTTCCCTTTAAGAATGATGGCCTCCAAATCATGGTGAATCAATTGAATTTACCAGAGGTGGACTCCAATCAAGTTATATAATTGAAGGTCCCCAAGAACACAGTGGCATCCATCATTCTTAAATGGAAGATATTTAGATCCACCAAGACTCTTTCTAGAGCTGGCCGCCCAGCCAAACTGAGCAATCGGGGGAGAAGGGCCTTGGTCAGGGAGGTGACCAAGAACTCGATGGTCACTGACACAGCTCCAGAGTTCCTCTGTGGAGATGGGAGAAACTTCCAGAAAGACAACCATTTCTGCAGCACTCCACCAATCAGGCCTTTATGGTAGAGTGGCCAGACTGAAGCCACTCCTCAGTAAAAGGCACATGACAGTCCGCTTGGAGTTTGCCAAAAGGCACCTAAAGACTCTCAGACCATGAGAAACAAGATTCTCTGGTCTGATGAAACCAAGATTGAACTCTTTGGCCTGAATGCCAAGCGTCACTTCTGGAGGAAACATGGCACCATCCCTACGGTAAAGCATGGTGTTGGCAGCATCATGCTGTGGGGATGTTTTTCAGACTTTCCCTTGATCTTTCCGGATCAATAGAAAGATGAACGGAGCAAAGTACAGAGAGATCCTTGATGAAAACCTGCTCCAGAGTGCTTAGGACCTCAGACTGGGATGAAGATTCACCTTCAAACAGGACAATGATCCTAAGCACACAGCCAAGTCAATGCAGGAGTGGCTTCGGGACAAGTCTCTGAATGTCCTTGAGTGGCCCAGCCAGAGCCCGGACTTGAACCCGATCGAACATCTCTGGAGAGACCTGAAAATAGCTGTGCAGCGACGTTCCCCGTCCAACCTGACAGAGCTTGAGAGGATCTGCAGAGAAGACTGGGAGAAACTCCCCAAATACAGGTGTGCCAAGCTTGTAGCATCATACCCTAGAAGACTCAAGGCTGTAATCGCTGCCAAAGGTTCTTCAACGAAGTTCTGAGTAAACTGTCTGAATACTTATCTAAATGTAATATTTCAATTTTTTATTTGTAATAAATTAGCAAAAAATTCAAAAGCCTGTTTTTACTTTGTCATTATGGGGTATTGTGTGTAGATTGATGAGGGAAACAAACCATTTAATCGATTTTAGAATAAGACTGTAACGTTACAAAATGTGGAAAAAGTCAAGGAGTCTGAATACTTTCCGGCATGCACTGTATATACCCCAGATCAGGGTCCCCTGGACACACATGGGGCCAATTTCACAGTCTGCGGGGCTCCTGTCGGTGGTGTGCTAAGGAATTCTGGCCCATTGACTTTAATGTAATTGGGTCCAAGGAAAGAATTTGACATCCCCCCTCCTCCATTGAATTCAATGTTATTGGGCATGTCTCACAGGGGCCATACCCTCCCTCCAACACCCATCAGCGCCCCTTGCTCCTCTTCTCTGCTTCAATGCTACACGGGAGAGTGTCAAGGGTCAGGGTGGTGTATCACTTCCGTTAGGTATGGTGTCAGGGTGGATTGAAGATCTGAAGCTGGTCCCATAGAATCAGGTTATAAACTGTCCATGTACATGAATCACTTATTCACATATTTTTGTATGAACTCAAACTTACTCGACACAGTCAGACAAATACGTACCTGCAAATCGAATGTTATAATATGGCCAACAAATGCATTGCTACAGGCTATTCAGATCGTTAGTCAAATTACAAATGCTAAAGATTTTAAGCACTTACATTATAAGGTAATTTGTGTCACGATGATGACAATAGGGTAAGCTGACTGAAGCGTGTTAGATAAAGGATGTGACCCATGGAAGTGGACTGTGCTGCTGTGATGTCTGGGTCTGTCTCCGCGAGGCCTTTGCTTTGGGCTTAGGCTGAGGGACTAGAGCTCCACTGGGCTCATTAAGCAGTGTTTACATGATAAGTCTAGACATGGGCCAGCCATGTTCATTCTCTCTCTCTCTCTCTCTCTCTCTCTCTCTCTCTCTCTCTCTCTCTCTCTCTCTCTCTCTCTCTCTCTGTYTGCAATTCAGTGGGGCTTTATTGGCATGGGAAACATATGTTTACATTGCCAAAGCAAGTGAAATAAACAATAAGCAAAAATAAAAAATTTACAAATAGTTGTAGTATGAATAGTGGGGGAAGATAAATAAACATATATACAGTACCAGTCAAAAGTTTGGACACACCTACACATTCCAGGGTTTTTCTATATTTTTTCTATTTATTACATTGTAGAATAATAGTGATGGCATCAAAATATTCTTTGAAGTAGCCACCCTTTGCCTTGATGACAGCTTTGCACACTCTTGTCATTCTCTCAACCAGCTTCACGAGGAATGCTTTTCCAACAGTCTTGAAGGATTTCCCACATATGCTGAGCACTTGTTGGCTGCTTTTCCTTCACTCTGCAGTCCAACTCATCCCAAACCATCTCAATTGGGTTGAGGGCCTGATTCACGCAGTCTCCTCTGAACAGTTGATGCTGAGATGTGTCTGTTACTTGAACTCTGTGAAGCATTTATTTGGGCTGCAATCTGAGGTGCAGTTAACTCTAATGAACGTATCTTCTGTAGCAGAGAAAACTCTGGGTCTTCCTTTCCTGTGGCGGTCCTCATGAGAGCCAGTTTCATCATAGCGCTTCATTTTTTTTGCCGACTGCTCTTGAAGAATCTTTCAAAGCTTTTGACATTTTCCGTATGTCTTAAAGTAATGAAAGACTGTCGTTTCTCTTTGCTTATTTGAGCTGTTCTTTTACCAAATAGGGCTATCTTCTGTATACCACCCCTACCTTTGGTGCGGCAGGTAGCCTAGTGGTTAGCGCGTTGGGCCTGTAACTGAAAAGTTGCTAGATCAAATCCCTGAGTTGACAAGGTAAAAATCTGTTGTTCTGCCCCTGAACAAGGCAGTTAACCCACGGTTCATAGGCCGTCATTGTAAATAAGAATTTGTTCTTAACTGACTTGCCTGGTTAAATAAAAATACCTTGTCACGACACAAATGATTGGCTCAAACGCAATAAGAAGGAAAGAAATTCCACAAATGAACTTTTAACAAGGCACATCTGTTAATTGAAATGCAATCCAGGTGATTACCTCATGAAGCTGGTTGAGAGAAGGCCAAGAGCGTGCAAAGCGGTCATCAAGGCAAAGTGTGGCTACTTTGAAGACTCTCAAATATAAAATATATTTTGATTTGTTTAACACTTTTTTGGTTATTATATGATTCCATATGTGCTATTTCCTAGTTTTAATGCCTTCACTATTATTCTACAATGTGGAAAATAGTCTAAATAAATAAAAACCCTGGAATGAGTAGGTTTGTCCAAACTTTTGACTGGTGCTGTATATCTATTTATTTATCTTCCCCCACTATTCATACTACAACTACCTCTAGAACAATCCCCAAACCACACACATCACTCAGGCTCTAATCCCAGATTCTCTTTATGGTATGAGAAAAGAGGGTGATAATTAGGTGTGTAAATGCCAGCAATCCGCTCAGCAGCTCAACGGGCTGGTGTTGAGAGGTGTGAACGCCTCGCTCTCGTAATGTTGAGAGAGAGAGAGAGTAGTGTGAAAACACCAGAACACACCAGGGAGTGAGTCACGTGACCACCGCTTTCCGTCAGTTGAGACTGAAAGTGAGACATTGTATGACATTCTCGTTCTATGCCTCCTCTGAGCTTGGAAGGGAACATTCTAGAGCTTTGTGCTTCATGGTAGTTGTGCCCTGGGGGTTTGTCTGATGTTTCTAAAGACATACTGAGGCTTCCAGATTCTAGGGTGTTTTGGCAAGGGGATGTTAGTTAATGGCAGTGGTAATGGTCAAGAAAAAGAAAGTTCAGACTGGCAAAAACTGGCCTGGGGGGCAGCCAAGCAAGGAGAATTGTTCACCACAGGAGGTGTTAACAAATTCCGACCATTCCCTAGTCTTCCAGCAAATATATTTTCTTTACTTTTTTACGTGTGTAACTGTTCTCTCTCTGAGCAACACTTTTGACCCTTTCCAAGAGCATCCTGGTGTTGGTTTCTGCCCTCAGATGAAAGCAGAGATAGACCTTATCACTGTTGAAGATTGTGGCTCTAGTCAGACTGAGGCCCAATGAAGGCTGGTTATGGGGCCTGTTAAAATGCCCTCTCATCACCCCCTGTTGCTAAGAGCTTTATTCCTCAGTTCACGGGGGGACAAGGAGTCTGGCTGGCCACAACAAGCTCGTTCAGTGAGTCAGCAAAATAGTGTTTCTTGGCTTGGTAATGCATCTATTATACTACCTATTACGTTGTTGTTTGATTATACACTCTGCCATTGATTTACAATGAGAATTACTTTCACTTGCAGGAGCAGTTAGCAGCATGGTTGTTGTATAAAGAAAGTGCTTTATATTAATCTGTCCACATTTTTTCATTGGGATTTCTCACAGTTAATGTTGACAGTTCTCTAATTTGCTTTGGCTAAATGACCATATTATTTTTATATTAAGTTAATTTGTTCACACCTTTGGCCCCTGCCTACAGTTACCATATTCAAGGATATACTGTTCAGTGCATTTGGAAAGTATTCAGACTGCTTGACTCTTTCCACATTTTGTTACATTCCAGCCTTATTCTAAAATGGATTKAATTGTTATTTTTCCTCATCAATCTGCACACAACCCTCAATGACAAAGCAAAAACATTTTTTAGGATTTGTTTTTTGCAAGTGTATAAAAATACAACTGAAATATCACATTTACATAAGTATTCAGACCCTTTACTCAGTACTATGTTGAAGCACCTTTGGCAGCGATTATAGCCTTGAATCTTCTTGGGTATGACGCTACAAGCTTGGCACACCTGTATTTGGGGAGTTTCTCCCATTCTTCTCTGCAGATCCTCTAAAGCTCTGTCAGGTTGGATGGGGAGCGTTGCTGCTCAGCTATTATCAGGTCTCTCCAGAGTTGTTCGATCGGGTTCAAGTCCGGCCTCTGGCTGGGTCACTCAAGGACAATTCCAAGTGGGCTGTCGTGACTTTTACTGAGGAGTTGCTTCGGTCTGGCCACTCTACCATAAAGGCCTGATTGGTGGAGTGCTGCAGAGATGGTTGTCCTTCTGGAAGGTTCTCCCACCTCCACAGAGGAACTCTGGAGCTGTGTCAGAGTGACCATCGAGTTCTTGGTCGCCTCCCTGACCAAGGCCCTTCTCCCCCGATTGCTCAGGTTTGCCGGGCAGCCAGCTCTAGGAAGAGTCTTGGTGGTTCTTAACTTCTTCCATTTAAGAATGATGGAGGCCACTGTGTTCTTGGAGACATTCAATGTTGCAGAAATGTTTTGGTGCCCTTCCCTAGATCTGTGCCTCGACACAATCCTGTCTTGGAGCTCTACAGACAATGGTGGGACCTTATATAGGAAGGTGTGTGCCTTTCCAAATAATGTCCAATCAATTGAATTTTCCACAGGTGGACTCCAGTCAAGTTGTAGAAAGATCACAAGGATGATCAATGGAAACAGGATGCACATGAGGTAAATTTTGAGTCTCATAGCAAAGGGTCTGAATACTTATCTAAATAAGATATTTCTGTTTCTTATTTGTAATGCATTTGCAAAATTTTCTAAAAACCTGTTTTTCACTTTGTCATTATGGGGTATTGTATGTACATTGATGAAGAAAAATATGAATTTAATCCATTTTAGATTAAGGCTGTAACGTAACAAAATGTGGAAAAAGTCAAGAGGTCTGAATACTTTCCGAATGCACTGTACACCAAGTTCCCTCCTCTGGCAGAAATAATTGGAACTAAAAATATATATTTGTATACTTTTTTATGGAACTGTAAATTTAAGATAAAATCTCCAGACAGTTGTCCTCCTTTACTTGAAACCTCTGATCCTGTTTCGTTGGCTCGTCTGCCACGCTAGATTTAGCAGTTAGACATCCCCTGATCCACTATGATATGTGTTATTATACGCTATTGTTCCTTGTTCCAACAACTGGTTTATTAGATGAACAAATATGATTTTACTTTTGAGTGTTCTTTAATAATGACATATGCCATTTAGCAGACACTTTTATCTACGGCAACTTACAGTCGTGCATGCATGCATTTTTATGTATGGGTGGCCCCGGGAATCGAACCCACTATCCTGGCATTGCAAGCACAATGCTCTACCAACTGAGTTACAGAGGAATTTTAGGAGTCCTTTAGGATTACTTATATTAATAAAACCAATTTGGCAGACAGGCCTTTGTTTAAGCCTAAAGCAAGAAAGGACCAGCCAACCTGCCAAAGCTATTTCACGTTTGGCAGAATACACTAACCACAAGGAAATGAATGTATTTGATCTGATTGCGATGGCTGAATTGTTTACAGAGTGGAGGCATTCCGAGCTCTTTAATCCACATGAAGAAGCAGACGGAGCGCCACGCAGTTGGTCCAACTCTGGTCCTTATCTCTTATTTCTACACAACATATCCATCATTCAGTATTGCTGGCGAAAGGCGAAAGGCTTACAGGCATATAGAAACATTCCAAACAGCTTTGAATCTGTTTTTCAATCACTTGGAAGACAAATAGCTAATAGTGTGAACGTGTGAGTGGCATTGGGTAACAACAATATACTTGTGCTTTGGACTTTTTTTGTTGTTGCACTTTTTTGTAAACAGACTCTGCATAATCGTTCTAAACATGTCAATCCTCATGTTTTTTTTCACCCGGCAAAATAGACGCCATTGTATGCGAGACATGGCTTGAAACCTCAATTTATTCTGTTCTAACAGTTTAGTTTCTAATTAATGTGAGAGTGTTTCTTATCCCTTGGATTGACTGTCACCTTATGTAACATAGAAGGTGGTTCTGTGCATTATGAGTAACCTGAGCCCTGAAGGCTAGCGTTCGCTCACGGCACTAATGCCTGGGCTTTAGCTCAGCAGGCTAACACCCCTATCACGGGAGATTTGATGCAGATGTTGACAGCTCTCATGGGTCTCTAGCTGTTTTAGAGGACTGATGAGTCACACTCCATTTGGGGTCTCTAGATCTCCCACACGGATACTGTTGCAATCGCTTCAGTAGGCCAAGCCACAGCATTCAGCGTAAGCCTATGAATAACACACGCTGTTTGTTTGTGGTTGTGTCCATCCACAGGTGGAAAACAGATCTCCATAGATGAGTGCTGTAAGGATGGTCGGGTTCGGGGCATTGACAACCAGGACTGCACAGCCATCCCTCTCATCTCTGAGTCCACCACATGCAGGTGAGTGGGGCCTTTTTACAGTAGTACTATCTGACTGAACAGCCTTACCCAGACAAGTACAGTGACTATAGAAAATAGATTATATTTCTATGGTCTTAACCTCTGTGCCCATAGGGGGGACTGCTTACCTCAGTATTAGTCCCATGGGGTTAACTGTAAACTGTGTAGATAGACTATGGTGCAATATGTATGGTGGTAGGCCATAGTGTGAGATGACTTTACCTTACCCCCGGTCGTAAATCCCCAGCCACATTCTTGAATTGACGTGAGAGCAGGAGACATTACACTAGTAATAATAACAGTGTAATAACAGCTCTGGTAGTAAGAGTAGAAGGTGTTCTGCCACAGGTTCAAGGCCAATAATGAGGAGATCTGTTGCTCAATCTTCTCTCTGATGGCAAATGTATTGACCTTGGCTACCCAAGTGATCCAGAATTTGTTCAAATTATAGAGTAAGGGTGGAAGGGTGATGGTTTTTGGTTGAGGGGGGGATTGGGTTTAGGGTTTAGAGAGAGGGGGTATTGCCAAATCCAGGAAATACCACTGAGGTGAAACTATAGAGAGAGGACTGGAAAGGACTGGAGAGGGGGAAGAACAGGAAATCAGAGAGCTTATTTCAGACACCAAAAAAAAGACAAGAAGAGAAAAGACAGACAGGAGCACTGCTGTGCCCTTTAAAGGTTCTGCGGAGGTGACGTGAGTGCAGTTGTCGTGGGGACAGATCTAGATTATATGGAAAGAGAGAACTTCTGGTAAGAGGGTTGATAAAGACAGGCTAGTTGGTAGAGGAGTGGAGTGGAGAGGGGATCTAAGTGCTGCACTGTACCCAATCTCGTAAAACAGACAATGGGTTTCACTCCCTTCAGACAGACAGACAGAAACGGGCAGGCAGACAGACAGACAGACTCCCTTCAGACAGACAGACACAAGCACCCCTGAACTTATTGCACTTCCTCAGAGTAGCAAACCATTTGAGGCGAAGCACAGTAACCCAAGTCTCAGTTGATGGTATGATAAAGAGGAGTACTGCCTGCTCTCACTCTCACTTCAGATCGGATTATTTACAACAGACTCACACAGCTCTTTGTCTACCTCCGTTTTCTCCTTGGAAGTCTTACGGTACTGTAACGGTTTCTGGTTTTACTGTAAAAGATTCATGAAGCCACTCCAGCTGGAGAGACAGGTCAGATAGGTGGATATCACTGGTCATCCTGCTGTCAGGAAGTTCTCCCAGGCCGATCCAGACTCAGAGAGGGAAATATTCCAGTAATGTTGTCCAGGAAATCGGGTTACAAAATCCAAGCAGGATTTCTGGAAAACCTGGGAATTTTGGGAAGGTTACCGGAATTTTGCAACTCTATCTAGGAAGTGTTGCCGCCCTGCAGCCTTCTGTGTCCATCAGAGGAGGGACATCCAATGGGAGGTGGGAGGGTTAAAACAGTGACTGTAAATAATGGATTCTTAAGTTAGCTTCACTGTACCCATAACAGTTAGTGTGGTTAGCCAATTGGAGACAGTGGTGCATTGACCCAACTCTGGTAAAGTGAAGATTATATACACAAAACAACGTTTTAATCCACCTTGAGTTTACACAGGGCTTTCCTTCTTCACTCAACCCACATACAGCAGCTGCACCAACCAGGACTATTAGCAGATCCCTTGTAGGCATGCCCGGGGCTCTTTTAACAGGAAGCACTTTGAGACAGCGCTCTATTCCACTAAGGAGCACAGTGATAGAGTTAAAGAAGTACCTGTGTTCCCTGTGTCTTTCCTGTTCCTGTCTGACAGGATAGTGCAGGAGCAGTGCTGTGCTGCGGTTCTGGAGGACAATATCTGCACCAGCGGTATCAACATGGCCAAAGACCAGGGGGCCTGTGACACACAGTTCACTGGAAGCACCTGCGAGACCAAGACTGCCAAGGTTTGTGTGTGTGTGTGTGTGTCTTTGAGAGTGTGTGTGAAAGACTGTCCGCGTGTGCGCATACAGCCAAATACTTGTGTTTACATGCGTGTGTACGTGCGTGTATAAAAAGTGTGTCGGGGAAGTAATCCTTGACTGCTTCAAGAACCTCACGCTGATCACCGTACATCACTCCACTGGACGTGCAATTTTTGCAGGAGAGTGAATGAGATTGAGTGTCAGTGTGTGTGCCTGTTGAGCAGGTTAAAACATGTCACTCTGGGGAGGAGTGAGGAATGGAGCTTGTTGCTGGCAGGTAGATGATCAATTCCACTCAGATACTCTCTGCCAAGGTAGGCTCTCTACACCTGGCTGTCCTCTTCCTCAGGATCCTACACAACCCTCTATGCCCCCATCCCGCTGCACACCATGGCATCAGTCAAGGTCCTTGAAGCACTTTGCCAAGTGAGCCACAGTACATTTGCCCAGGAGAATGAGGTGGTTGTTAGTGCAGCCAGCAACACGTCTTTACTTGATCCGCCCCTGAATTGCAGGTGTCGGCTGATTGCATTGAGGTGTGCTGCGTTTGATGAATGGGAGTTTAGAATGGGGGAAGAACCATAGCATACCGTGGTCATTTTTAAGCTCCCCCTAAAACCTCTCAGTACACTACCACTTTATTTTCTTTGTAATTTAGCAGACMCTCTTACTCGGAGCGACTTACAGGAGCAATTATGGGTTAAGTGCCTTGCTCAAGGGCACATAGGTATTTTTTTTTAAAGAGTCAGCTCGGTTATTCGAACCAGTGACCGTTCGGTTACTGGGCCAACGCTCGTAACCACTAGGCTGCCTGCCACAACCGCACCACTCAACACCGCAAGGACAGAGATGATTGACAGACCAGACAGACACACTCAAACTAGATTCCTCCCGCTAGACAAGCCCTGATGGATCCCCTTCAGATAATGGTGATAGATGATGGTGATGGTGTAATTTCCCCCCGTCCATCCGTCCGTCTGTCATTCTGGCCAAATTATGCATATAAACACATTGAGTAATCGTATATCTCTGGTCTGACCCCTCCAGATGTGCTGTGACTGTTGTCTGCTGGGCCGGGCTGCTCGCGAGCATGGTCTGACCTGTGACCACAGCCTGTCTCTGGGCTATCAGTGTGGCCTGGTGTCCCGGGCCTGCTGCGATGACGGAGCCCCTGATGTGGAGACCAGCAACTCCCTGGGTAAGAGAATCAACTCTAAGACGAGGGAAGGACTAATGGTAGAGGGTGAAGAGACGGTGGAGTGATCGAGGGAAGAGAGGTGGAGAAGTCAAGCGAGTGGAGCGGTGGGAGAAGGTGAACGCTGGAGTACAGAGGTGGAGAGAGTGGAGAGTGGAAGGATTTATGGAACGTTATTCTTTCTAGTATATGTCCAATGCTACTCTGCCCTCTGGTGGTCATTAGGAGACAGGGGTCTTACTGTAGTTTCAGTAAAGAACTCCATTGTCCTGATGCATTCATTGGTTTCAACACTCTTTGTTTGCGAACTTAGTTTTGGCCTATACTGGTCAATCTTCTCTTTTCTTTCCCCACAGTTTCTGACAAAGACAACGAGACCCTCACTGAGAAGGAGAATCCCTTACCGAATAACATGTGCAGCAGCGGTAACAACCCCTCCACACATGACGTTCACATGTTAGTAATAGACTGTGTCCTCACAGAGAAAGTCAGGAACATAAGTCATTTATTTTCTGTTTGTTTATAATGTGCACAGGATTAGCGAAGTGTGCACAGGAATGTGTGGGCAACAGCACCTGTGCCTGCTTCAAAGGTTACAAACTCAAACCAGATGGGAAGAACTGTGAGGGTGAGTAGACTGGAGGTACAGGACCAGCCATATCTTGTTGAAAAGTTAGTGAGCTGGAATAAAACATCTAGTAGCTCTCCAGGACTAGGATTTCTTACCTCTTAGATACGGCTTCGATACTATCCTCCCCTCTTCCTCCCTCCATCTCCCAGATATAAACGAGTGCCTGCTGGGGGCCAGTAACTGCAGAGGAGGCGAGCACTGCATCAACACAGTGGGGTCATTCCGTTGCCAGAGAGAGGTCAGCTGTGGTACTGGCTATGAGCTCACGGACAGCAACAACTGCAAAGGTCAGAGGTCACAACACAATGCCTCCTACAAGGGAATAATGAAGGATCAATATGTATGATTCATGATTCATACATCCATGATAAACTGGGTCGGTCGGTCGGTCGGTCGGTCCGGTCGGTCGGTCGGTCGGTCGGCGGCCGCCCGCCCGCCCGCCCGTCCGTCCGTCCGTCCGTCTCTTTCTTTCTTTCTTTCTTTCTTTCTTTCTTTCTTTCTTTCTTTCTTTCTTTCTTTCTTTCTTTCTTTCTTTCTTTCTCAAATCTATTCCCAAGAGCTGGTAGAATTTGACTTGCAATGAAGCTATTGTTGAATATTTATGAGAATAGATTTGAATCACATATAGTTTGATTTTCCTCGTACAACATGCCTTCTTTCCCCAGACATTGACGAGTGTGAGTCGGGCACCCACAACTGCTCCCCGGACTTTGAGTGTCACAACACTCAGGGGTCGTTCCGCTGTCTGCCCAAGAACCAGTGTGGCGACGGATACATCCAGGACGCCATGGGCAGCTGCATCGGTAAGCATCAGGACCCTGACAGACGTTACCATGGCAACCTATGATCAAGGCAACACATAACCCCATCCATCCCACATGTACCCCCAAACCCAGTATCTTCAAAGTACAGTTCACAGTGTTCTCTGACATACATGGCATATTTTAGGAACTCATCATCGTAGTGGTGGCGGGGAGGAAGGGGCACAAGGGGTTCGGTGATATGACCCTGTGGTGCCCTATGTGAACCATATCAGAGTTGAGGAGGCGAAGCGAGAGGGCTGACTGCGCCACAAAATCTGTCCTTGCGAAAAATAAGCGTAAAGCAGACCAAGTGGGAATTTTTTGTATGAAGGTCAATGAGAGAGTGTCGAATTCGGTCAGCATAAAATTTAATTGCACATTTTCTAAGTGAGGCTTATTTGATCAAATAGAATAGAAGTTTCATAATGTTTAGGTTGTTACGAATGTGCTGATTTAAGTGGACTCACGTGGTATCCCGGCAACTTTGAAAAAACAATTCTATATAAGAGTTGGGCATGTTGTTCACATGAGTATCTGCCCTCTCATTGGCTAGAATGTTCCCACCAGCTCGTCCTCCTCCCGCCTGCCTTCCGCATTTGCGAACATTCATTCCCATTGTTAGAGCAGACGGTCCAATATCTTGTCAATATATAGATAAGCATTGCCTGTATGTACAGTATAACCTCTGACCTCTATCCCAGACATCAATGAGTGTCTGACCCAGACAGAGCCGTGCCGCCCTGGCCAGTTATGTATGAACACGATGGGCTCCTTCACCTGCCAGAGGAACTCTATCAACTGTGGCCGGGGATACCACCTCAACGACGGCGGCAACCGCTGCGTGGGTACGTACAGCTGCCTCACTTGCATACTTAGACCTCATCGTGTCAGTTGGGGATAAGGCCTCCATAAGGTCCCTCTCCTGGGCTATATTGGACAACTCTGTCCAAGGGAGCCTCAACATGCCCTGTGTACACTGCAGCACTGCTAGAATGGATCTCTACCACGTTCACCTCCATTGATTAGCATCAGCAACCGGATACTGTAGCCTACATTTCCATGTATTTCCTGTGGCCTCGCTATCCTTTGGAATCCATTCTTTTGCTTAAGAATGTGCTTGTTTCTGCCTGTAATATCTTGTGGTCTCGCTCCCCCCTGGTGCAGATATCGATGAGTGTAAGGGTCCTGATGGAGCGTGTGCAGGCCACGGCTGTATCAACCTGGTAGGATCGTTCCGTTGTGAGTGTCAGGCTGGCTTCATCTTCAACAGCATCAGCCGCGTCTGCGAAGGTACGCACTGACTTAATCCTCCTAGTAGTTACATGACAGTGTAATGTCAGTTGGCGTAAGCAGGACGCCAACAGTCATGACTGTTTATGACATTTGTTATGTCATTGTTATCACAGTGTTATGTAGGTCTTATGACAAAGGGTTCAAGTTAAGGGTCACGCAAGACTGGGTGGCTGTTATACAATAATATTATTTTTAAAAATAAGGCCCGAGGGGTTGTGATATACGGCCAATATACCACAGCTGAGGGATGTTCGTATGCACGACGCAACCTGGTGTGCCTGGATACAGCCCTTAGCTGTGGTATATTGGCCATATATCACAAACTCCTGAGGTGTCCTATTGCTATTATAAACTGGTTACCAACGTAATTCGAGCAGTTCTCAAACCACGCAGTTTATAAAATAATCGAATATATGCCATTTAGCAGATGCTTATATCCAAAGCGACTGACAATCATGCATGCATATATTTTTTTACGTATTGGTGGCTTCGGGAATCGAACCCATAATCCTGGCGTTGCAAGCGCCATACTCGGTCAACTGAGTCATACAAGACCAGGATACTGTCCTCTGTGCTTGGGTCTGTAGATGTGTCATACAGGACCAGGATACTGGATACAGTCATCTGTGCTTGCTCAAACTGTAGATGTTCAAGTTAGTGTCGTTTTCTTCTGTGTCTTAGATATCAACGAGTGCAGGCACTACCCTGGACGCCTCTGTGCCCACAAGTGTGAGAATGTCCTGGGGTCCTACAAGTGCAGCTGCACCCAAGGCTTCAAGCTGGCCAGCGACGGCAGGAACTGTGACGGTAAGGCAGCGTTCCAAAGATAACAGAGGTGTTTAAATCTGGGCTTCTCTCATTGGCCATCTCTTGTTTTGCCTTACTGAAGTTTGTGGTCATGTCTTTTTCTCAAGATCATGTGCAGCATCTTTTTTTTTTAAAGATATACACATCAATACACTACGAAAAGCAGAACAGAGATACAAAACACTTTGTTAGCATTTGTCAGCATTTTATTTAACAGTTGGAAGGAAATAGCACCTCCTGTGTGCACTGCCGGTAATACCGTATACCCCGGTATGGTACAGGAACGGTGTGAAGATATGGAAATCTGGAGGCACCAAAACATCACATTTTAGAGAGTTTTTGAGATTATACCAAAAGTAAGGTGCGAAAAAACTAAAAGCAAATTTACCTAACTCAGTGGAAATGGAAGGGATCTCCAAAGTTAGCCATCCCTGAGACCGGGTCTGGTAGCTCGTACGTCTGTAGGTTAACAATGAAGTAAGGTACGGTGGAAGTTTGTGTAAGAGGGCTTTATAAACAGAAAGAGTGCAATGCATCGGTCTACGAGACCTCAGAGGGCCAGCCTACTTCCTGATACAGAATGCAGTGAGGTGTACTGAACTTGTCGCCCTTAATAAAGCATAGTGCGCTGTGATAAACTGCGTCCAATGGCTCCAATACAGTGGCAGCTGCGTTCATATTGCCGATATCACCATAATCTATACTGTCGACTGAATGATTTGTTTTCTGTTATTTAACAGAAGGCATGCCATATTCCTATAAATAAATACAATTTTATTTCTTAACTTCTTAATAACCAACTCATCCATATGCTTTTTGAAAGTGAGCTTTTTGTCAATCCAGATACTCAGATATTTAGAAGCAGGGACACGATCAATGTGGGCCTAGAGAAAGTTTACTCTCCCTTTGCACAGTTTTCACATTTTGCGGTCTTAAAATAAAATTCCAAAATTGATACATTTTCTATCGGTGTACACAACATACTTCACATTTTCGAAGTGCAAGAACATTTTCTGAACATTTTCCAAATGAATAACAAATACAAAACAAAGATGTCTTGATTGCATATATCTTCACACCCAAGAGTTAATACTTTGTGGAAACACCTTTGGCAGCCATTACAGTTGTGAATCATTTTGAATAAGACTCTACTAACTTTGCACAACTCTTAGGGCAACGTATATCCATTGTTTTTGTCAAAATTGCTCAAGCGCAATACATTTTGTTGGGAGTCATTGATGAGCAACAATATTCAAACCTTGTCTCTGATTTTCAAGCAGATTTAAGTCAGGACTAAGACTGGACCACTCAGGAACACTCAACACCTATTGAAAATCCATTATGGTGTGTCTTTGGAATTAACATTTGTGTAATTATCCCGCTGAAAAATATAACTTTATCCCAGGGTTATGTATTCAGAAGACTGAGTCAGGGTTTCCTCAAACTTTTTGCTTCGTTCATATTTCTTTTGATCCTGACAAAATCACCAGTCCCTGCCAGTGACGATCATACCCATAAATAATGCTGCCACCACAATACTTGAAGATACAGATCAACAACATTGCATTCACTCCACATTACCGGCCCGTGTGACAAAGTGAAAATAATTAACTCTGTGTTAAAAAATCCACTCCAAATCATCAATGATGTTTTCAACAAGGCTGTTTAGTAATACTGCAAGACAACACAGCAAATAAATACACTTTCTTGGCCTAAATGAAAAACTACAGGCTTGGGTCAAATCCAATACAGCAAAACATAGAGTGAAACCCTGTATTTTCAAGTATTGCTGTAGCAGCATTATGTTATGGGTATGCTTGTCACCAGCAGGGACTATGGAGTTTGTCAGGATCAAAATAAATATGAAAGGAGCAAAGCCCAGATATAAAGTTAGAGGAAAACCCACCTCAGTCTTCTGAAAACCGAACAATTTGATAAAGTTGTATTTTTCAGCAGGACAATTACAAGAAAGTGTATGCCAAAGACACACCATAATGGCTTTCCAAGAGGTGTTGAGTGTTCCTGAGTGGTCCAGTCTCAATCCTGACATATATTTGCTTGAAAATCAGAGACAAGATTTGAATATTGCTGTCCATCAATGACTCCCAACCAAATTTACTGAGCTTGTGCAATTTTGACAAAAACAATTGGTACATGTTACCCTAAGAGTTGTGCAAAGTTGGTACAATCGTATTCAAAATTATTCACAACAATAATGGCTGCCAAACATGCTTCCACCAAGTATTAACTCTGGGGTGTGAAGACATACACAATTAAGACATCTTAATTTCTTTATGTTTAATTCATTAGGAAAATGTGGAGTAGGTTGTGTAGATCAGTAGGAAAATAGTCAAATTAATTCCCTTTTAAGGCAGAAAATGTGAAGTCTGTGTAAGGAGTGTGTGTAGACTTTCACTAGCGACTGTACATATGCATAAATCATCAGATACATTGTGTATAGATCACTAGTGTTATCTCTAACTGAGTTATATTGTTGGGTGTAGATCTAAATGAATGTGAGAGCAGCCCCTGCAGTCAAGAATGTGCCAACGTGTACGGCTCCTACCAGTGCTACTGTCGCCGTGGCTACCAGCTCAGTGACATAGATGGCATCAACTGTGAAGGTAGGAGATGCTAAAACGGTATCCGATGAGCCATAGCCTACTGTTAAACCCAATCAGGAGCCCCATTACTGAGGTATTTCTTGTCTTTACTTCCTGTACCCTTTACATCCACCATGTTTGACCTCTGATCTTTAACCTCTGACCTTTCCAGACATTGATGAGTGTGCCCTGCCCACCGGGGGTCACATCTGCTCTTACCGCTGCAACAACACCCCTGGGAGTTTCTACTGCACCTGCCCCGCCACCGGCTACACCCTGGCTCCCAATGGACGCAGCTGCCAGGGTAAGGCCTCACTCCTCAGGGGGGTGCAGGAATCCACAGCATGGGGGTCATGGTTATACTTCATATCAGAAGACATATTGTAACAGTGATGATTCGGGGTACATGAGTAACCTTGCCTGAGACCTGAAAACGTATGCTAGCTCCCTGAGCTAATGCCTAGGCTTTAGATTAGCGGTCTAACACATTCAAGGTTTGAACCCAGGGTTTTATGTTTTATATAAAGGATTTTCCATTTTTGTGGTTCTGAGTTTATTTGTTTCTCTTCCTGTCCAGATGTTGATGAGTGTGTGACAGGAACACACACATGCTCTGTGACAGAGAGCTGCTTCAACGTGCAGGGTGGATTCAGATGCCTGTCATTCGAGTGTCCGCCCAACTACCGCCAAGCAGGGGAGATGTGAGTACCTACCTACCTGAGGGCTCTTTCTCAAATACTGGGGATATCTGTTTTAAGTTCACATACCCGTGCTTGTGTCCTAAATAGTAGGCTCATTTTGACTTTGACAACAGCTGATCAATTAGATATGGTGATGCGCTACCAAAATCAACAAATAGCGGGAAACAAAGCAATCGCGCATGATGCATTCTCAGTGTGCGAAAATTGGATGAGTTATAGTATTGCATTTTTTAAAATCGAGTATGGTTTAAATGCCAGGATGTTATACTAATTTTGGCTCTTCGTCTAGTAAAGTTCAATGCACTCTTTTCCACAATGCATTGGAAGAGGTGGGCTGCGAGTGATAGGCCGTAGTTCTCTTGAAGTAGCCAGACAACAAAACTAGGCTACATAATTGGGAAGATGCCGAATAGCGAAGCTTCTGCGGTGGTGTTCAAATGTAGGAAAAGTAGTTTTTGTCCTCTTTAAAATGATCACGAGTATCGCATTGTAAGCTACATCTTTGAAAACAGAAGTATTTTTCTTTTTTTTMAAAGTGGATTTCTGTTTCCTAATTGAACATATGTTTTGTTCTCTTGGCCTTCGTCAGAGCTTGTCAGAGCTCTTGGCCTCCGTCAGAGCTTTTAAACTAAATACTAAACCATCTTTTGCTGTCCAGCAGTTCTGGAGGGGATGGCCGCCGTTTTACGGGCTCCTAACCAACTGTGCTATTTTGTTAGTTTTTTCGCATTTATTTTGTATGTAATGTTGCTGCTACCATCTCTTATGACCGAAAATAGCTTCTCGATATCAGAACAGCGACTACTCACCTCGAACTGGATGAAGATTTCTTCTTTAATGAGTCCGACTCGAAGGATATACTGCTTCCCTGAGACCAGGCCCAAATCCTCGTCATTCACGTGAAGAAAAGATGGAAATACAGAGTGTGGAGGTCGGGGTGCCTTGTGAGAATTCGTCGGCGAGTGGGTAAACCACTTCTACAATCCGTTCTATTGGCAAACGTGCAATCAATGGAAAATAAACTGGATGATCTACGATCGAGACTATCCTACCAACAGGACATTAAAAATGGGAATATCTTGTGTTTCACTGAGTTGTGGCTGAACGACGACACAGATAATATAGAGCTGGCTGGGTTTTCCGTGCATCGGGAGGACAAAGCAGCTACGTCTGGTTTGACGAGGGGTGGTGTGTGTGCCTATCTGTCAATAATAGCTGGTGCGCGATGTCTAATATTTAAGAAGTCTCGAGGTATTCCTCGCCTGAAGTAGAGCACCTCATGATAAGCTGTAGACTACACTATCTACCAAGAGAGTTTTCGTCTATATTATTCGTAGCCATCTATTTGTTACTACAAACCGATGCTGGCACTAAGACCGCACTCAAGAAGCTGTATAAGGTCATAAGCAAACAAGAAAATGCTCATCTAGAGGTGGCGCTCCTAGTGGCCAAGGACTTTAATGCAGGCTAACTCAAATCAGTTTTACCAAATTTCCACCAGCATGTCACATGTGCAACCAGAGGGAAAAAACTCTAGACCACCTTTACTCCACACACAGAGACGCATACAAAAAAGCTCTCCCTCACCCTTAATTTGTTAAATCTGACCATAATTATATCCTCCTGATTCCTGCTTACAAGCAAAAACTAAAGCAGGAAGTACCATTGACTCGCTCAATACGGAAGTGGTCAGATGACGCGGATTCTACACTACAGGACTGTTTTGATTAGCACAGACTAATCAATATGGAATATGTTCTGGGATTCATCCATTGGCATCGAGCAGTATACCACCTCAGCCACCGGCTTCATCAATAAGTGCATCGACGATGTCGTCCCCACAGTGACCGTACGAACATATCCAAACCAGAAGCCATAGATTAAAGGCAACATCCGCGCTGAGCTAAAGGCTAGGGCTGCCGCTTTCAAGGAGCGGGACAGTAATCCGGACGCTTAGAAGAAATTGCGCTATGCCCTCAGACTAACCATCAAACAGGCAAAGCATCAATACAGGACTAAGATGGAATCCTACAACCCCGGTTCTGACGCTCGTCAGATGTGGTAGGGCTTGGAAACTATTACCGACTACAAAGGTAAACCCAGCCGCTGATTGCACAGTGATGCAAGCCTAGCAGATGAGCTGAATGCTCATGCATGAGAGCACCAGCTGTTCCTGATGACTGTGTTATCAGGACGTGTACTCAGAGCATGCGTGGACCAACTGGCAAGTGTCTTCACTGACATTTTCAACTTTTTCCTGACTGAGTCTGTAATACTTACATGTTTCAAGCAGATCACCATAGTCCCTGTGCCTAAGAAGGTGAAGGTAACCTGACTAAATGACTACCACCCATAGCACTTACGTCAGTAGCCTTGAAGTGCTTTAAAAGGCTGGTCATGGCTCACATCAAGACCATCATCCCGAAAACCCTAGACCCACTCCAATTCAAATACCACCCCAACAGATCCACAGATGATGCACTCTCTATCGTACTCCACATTGCCATTTCCCACCTGGACAAAAGGAACACCTATGTGAGAATGCTGTTCATTGACTACAGCTCAGCGTTCAACACCATAGTGCCCACATAGCTCATCACTAAGCTAAGGACCCTGGGACTAAACACCTCCCTCTGCAACTCGATCCTGTACTTCTTGACGGACCGCCTCCAGGTGGTAAGGGTAGGCAACAACACATGTGCCACGCTGATCCTCAACACCGGGGCCCCTCCTGTACTCCCTGTTCATCCACAACTGCGTGGCCAAGCACGACTCCAACACAATCATTAAGTTTGCTGACAACACAACAGTGGTAGGCCTGATCACCGACAACGATGAGACAGCCTATAGGGAGGAGCTCAGAGAACTGGCTGTGTGGTACCAGGACAACAACCTCTCCCTGAATGTGAGCAAGACAAAGGAGCTGATCGTGGATTACAGGAAATGGAGGGCCGAACAGGTCCCCATTAACATCGACGGGACTGTAATGGAGCGGGTCGAGAGTTTCAAGTTCCTTGGTGTCCACATCACCAACAAACTATCATGTTCCAAACACACCAAGACAGTTGTGAAGAGGGCACGACAACACCTTTTCCCCCTCCGGAGGCTGAAAAGATTTTGCATGGGTCCCCAGATTCTCAAAAAGTTCTACAGCTGCACCATCGAGAGCATCCTGACCGGTTGCATCACTACCTGGTATGGTAACTGCTCGGCATCCGACCGTACGGCGCTACAGAGGGTAGTACGTACAGCCCAGTACATCACTGGGGCCAAGCTTCCTGCCATCCCGGACCTATATACTAGGCTGTGTCAAAGGGCCCAAAATAATGTCAAAGACTCCAGTCACCCAAGTCATAGACTGTTTTCTCTGCTACCGCAAGGCAAGCGGTACCAGAGCGCCAAGTCTAGGTCCAAAGGACTCCTTAACAGCTTCTACCCCCAAGCCATATTACTGCTGAACAATTAATCAAATGGCCACCAGGACTATTTACATATTGACACCTCCCCCCCCCCCCTTTGTTTTTACACTGCTGCTACTCGCTGTTTATTATCTATGCATTATCACTTTACCGCTACCTACATGTACAAATTAACTCGACTAACCTGTATCCCCGCACATTGACTCGGTACCGGCACCCCCTATTTATAGCCTCGTTATTGTAATTTTATTGTACGTTTTTATTTCTTGAACTGCATTGTTGGTTAAGGGCTTGTAAGTAAGCATTCCACGGTAACCTGTTGTATTTGACGCATGTGACCAATACAATTGCATTTTATTTTATTTCTGAATGTGTCAGCACCGGGTAATCGGGATGTGGCTGCGGTACTGATGTCATGTTAATCAGGCCTTTTGATTTGAACGTCTGGATTGTTTTTGTAGGCTAGGCTACCTATTTAATTATTCAAGCCTTAGCAGTCATTCTGATCTCGTTCCCAATGATCAGTGCTTTAGTTTATTATGTTGCTGTCCAGCGGTTCTGAATTTGCAATGCACCCGACTGTCCACGTTTTTCGGTCCAATAGCCTTTTGATTTGAACATATGAAACGTTTGAGGTGTGTTCTAGGCTGTTTAATTTCATTTATACGTGTTACAGCACTTTGGTTTCACTAATAAATAT
Source organism: Salvelinus sp. IW2-2015 (assembly GCF_002910315.2). NCBI lineage: Eukaryota > Metazoa > Chordata > Actinopteri > Salmoniformes > Salmonidae > Salvelinus > Salvelinus sp. IW2-2015. Next base: position 57,005,312 of record NC_036842.1, read on the forward strand.
GTTGACATGAATCCAAATTATCGGTTTCTGTCTTCAGTCCTTTTTAGATGGGCTATATGGGCTACGGTATAGGTCGAATGTGATAGTCTGCCTATAACCAGCCTGAATAGGCCTATAACGCATTCTTAGTCTATTCAGAGCTTAGAGAAATTAATCTAATTGGAATTTAGCTATTATCAGGCTGGTTATTATCAGGCTGGTTATTATCAGGCTGGTTATTATCAGGATGGTTATTATCAGGCTGGTTATTATCAGGATGGTTATTATCAGGATGGTTAATGCGATGCATGTCTGTTGAATTTGGAAAAATCCACCCACACTCGGCCCCGCCCCACCTGCTCAGCCAGTCAGGAGCTACTACTGCGTTGCGGACGTGTCATACTGCATACTTTTTACTAAACATTATGTGCTAAATAGTATGTAACGATGAGTACATACACAGTTTAAATGACAGAGTAAAGTTAACTGTAATTGAAGAAAAATTTACTCTGCCACATATAACATTTGGTACCAGTCTGAAAGAGTAAAAGGTACTCTGGCAACAGTTATTTTTTCACAGTTGTATATGCTGAATTTAACGTAGATATTTAACTCTACGTCATTGCGTTTCACTTTGTACAGTATTAATTGAAAATAAATTGGTTACTTTTTTAACTCTCTGCAGGGGTGTTCGGTATTCTAGAGTTAATTATTTTGAGTAATGTTCATTCTCACAATATAATCGTAAGAGTTAATTCAAATCCTGTGTCGTCAAACTCAACACTATTTGGAGGTTTACATGGTCACATTTAAGGGTGTGATATTAATGTGTCATATTAAGGTAGCTTGCAATGTGACATCCATTCTTTGTTGGTATATATTTTAAAGGGAGGATTGTCCAGCAATTTCACATCACCCACAACTTCTTATTTTTTTATAATTTTTTTATTTTTTATTTTTTACTTTAAGGTCTACACCTGTTGTATTCGGCACATGTGACAAATAACATTTGATTTGATTTGGCTTACATTCAGAATGCATGTCAGAGCAGGGAGGAGAGTACTGTTGTTAGAGACTACCTACATAAAGTAAACAGGAAAAGCCTTCTCAGTAAGAGTTGCAATAAATCCAACCACTTACAGATTACATTAGTTTAGGAAAATGTATGTTACATATATCATTGTGTAGCATAAGATCAAAATCAATTATTGTGAAAACACAGATATTGAAACAATCAATTAAAAAAAATGTCAATATGACAATAATGACAATAACACCCCTCCCACATCTAACATAGTTTTATCTAGTGATGGGGAAACAAAGCTTTCTGAAGTATTGAGGTTTTCCAGACAATTGTGTTGAAAATAGACAAAAAGGTTATGCTGTGTATGCACAACAGTGTGTGGGATGTCATCTATAATAATTTGGCTGCTCTAAATTATTTTGACCAGCAGGTGCCACTAGTGTACACTGTGTTGATCAAAGCATTGAGTAAAGAACCTATTTTCAACAGAATTGTCTGGAAAACCTCAATGCTTCATGAAGCTTTGTTCTGCATCACTAGTTTTAACTCCCTGTCTCTGGTTACTGTTAATGGAGTTGAAAGTACTCAGTCCCAATTAACTCCAGTTATCAACACTAACTCCCGCGAGCGTATCACTCTGTTCAGGGTTAAATCCAGTAGAGTGAATTTAACTCAAAATGTTTTTACTTGGTCATTTCAACTTTTCTTGGTTTACTGTGTAGTATGCAGTTTAAGTATGCAGTATGTTAGTATGGCCAACGTCAGGTAAGGAGTTCTCAGTTAAATTCTCATTGACTAAGGGGATGATTTCAGGGAACTCCTTGTTGGTCAAGAGAACATACGTTTTTTACTCTACTGAGCCGAGTCAAGCATTACTGGGCTGGCCTGGTTACACATTCAGGATGTGGATGGAAAGGATAATGTGAAAATAAAAATATCAGAGCCAGCACGGCATGGTTGGATCGGTATAGTGTGGATCAGGCATCAGTTATTTTATGGCCACTGCTCTATAGTGTATACACAACCTCAACCCCATCTCCAACCCCTACCTCTGTATGGAAGCTGTGCATGCCCAATGTTGATGCACAATCAGTTAGGATTCAGTTAAAGCATGTGCTGTTATATTCCGTGTTAATGCAGGCAGTTGAATGACGAAATGTAATACTTTGCTTTGATATGTTCTTGCATGACCCTACAGGGGGCAGAGTGACACTTGCCGTTCCACAGAAACACGAGGCTGCTGATTCTGATGTGACTTTGTCCCTACCAACCTAGCCCCACCCAGCTAGCAGCATGCCATGCACGGCAAATCAAACTTATACCTCTCTATTTTCTCTGTTTCTCTGTTTGTTCTATCTGTCCATCTTTGTCTTGTCTTGTTCTTTACCTGTCCCTTGTCTTTCCTTACAGTCGTTGTGAACGCTTGCTTTGCAATCAGACTAGCGAGTGCCTGGTCTCGCCTCTGAGAATAACCTACTACCACCTCACCTTTCCCACCAACATCCCTGTGCCAACTAACGTCTTTCGCATGGGCCCGTCCAACACCGTGCCCGGAGACCACGTCCAGATTGCCATCGTCGGCGGCAACGAGGGCAGCTTCTTCAGCGCTCAGAGAGTATCCTCTGGTGGCGTGATGGCTGTGGTGCAGCCCATCACCGAGCCGCAGGACTTTGAGCTGTCTCTGGAGATGAGACTGCTGCGTTACGGCATCACCAGCACCTACCTAGCCAAAGTCCTTGTGTTTGTTGTCCAGGAGCACCCTATAATGCCGTTCCAGAGTAGAGAGTAGTAGCATAGCAACAAAAATAGGTCTGTAACGACAACAGCAAAAACAGAGCAAACACTGCCACGATAAGCAAACACCAACACAGCTGACGTAGACCTAAAGCCGCATAGCTGTCATTTGTCTCCTTGTTTTTGTTCCTGTTGTGTTTTTGTGATTACTGTAGCTTATTCCACGTATTCCCCAGCAAGACAGGCCAAATGTAATGTACTCTGTTGGAGGTATGGCGTTTGAATAGCCACTAGGTGGCACTCTAGGGCAGGGTATTGAGGTAGTTGCCTGGGGATGCCTATTGATTACTGTACAGTATTGTGAATGATCATTTACATGGTGTAGTCCTAATATTTTATTGTTGATTTGTTGAATAAATTGAATCAGACGTTCAATCCGTATCTATTTTCTAACATACAGTATGTTTGTGGACAGCATCCGATATCTTATTTTGAATAGGAGAATTACATAGCTGGGGGCACTATGACCTGTAACGTAAGTATGCAGTTAATGTATGGGGCAAGAGTATGTGATTTGTAAACACATATTTTCAGTGGCACATCTGTTTGATTGAACTGTGATATTCCAGTAGGTGATTATCAATGTTTTATATGGCGTATTAGCACTGTCAAGTCATGGTTGATTTGGTGGAAGCAGTTAATTGTTGGATGTACATACTTCTAAACCGGTCTCACATCCTGCACTAGCCTATTGATATTTTAGGAATAATGTGAAATGCACAGATAGATTCTACTGCGTACTGCGTGTATAAAACCAAGCACACAGTGAATCAAATACAAGGCAGGGTAAGTGACAGGTGATGGGATGCAGTCGTGGAAGACAGGGAAATATGTCCAGCACACAGTATAAATAGCCTGACGTGCCGTTAGGCCACTAGTCAGATTCTCCCTGGGCTGTGGCTTAAAATAACTGTAAATTCATGTGTGGGTACCAGGTTCCTCCTGACCTGTCAGAGCAGTAAGGATGCACCTCTCTATTGGGGATATCCTTCAAATAAAAAAAAAACATGGCGGTCGGGACACAGCTACAGAACACTAGATTTTCTTCTTTACTCTGACACTGAGTTATGGGGATCTGGGTTCTGGCCGGTGGTCTGAACAATTTGTGGTGGAGCAACATCACCGCTCGGAGAATGAATGATGCCCTGCAGTGTTTGTGTTGGGGCGTTATCAATCTACTGACTATAAATAATAATTACCCAAAAAATAAAAGGACTTTGCAGCGCTTGACCAGAGGACTTCCATCCCATCCAACAGTCTGTTTTCCTTTCTGGTCTTGAAGTATTGGGGTTTTTCTGTAGGGCTGGGTCTCTCCGGGCCACGTGAGCTGTAGAGAGAGATGAGAGGACGGGGATGCAAGGGCCTTCCTGTGGCGCACGCACCCACACACACACACACACACACACACACACACACACACACACACACACACACACACACACACACACACACACACACACACA